>NC_139390.1:56337500-56355000 GCF_054392235.1 Sus scrofa | reverse complement strand
GGTGCCTGCCCAGGGAGAGGAGAAAGGACCCAGGCACGCCAGGCAAACCAGCACGGGGTCACACCACCACACACACGAGGGCAGTCCCATGACACCTGGGACACCAGGCGGCCTCAGTCGCCCCAGAGCACTCCACGACCCGGCCCCACCAACCAGGGCCCCATGTGCAAAGGCTTCCCCCCCCCTGCCACGTGGGGGGGGTTCGTCCGCCTCATCTCACCCATCCGTCCATCTTTCCACCCTCATCTCATCCGTCCTTCACCTAGTCCACCCTCCAGGGCCTGACGCCTGGGGGAAACGCTCCTGAGCGAGGCGGCCCGAACCATGCTCGCTCACCACCTCCACACCACCAGCTGCGACCCCAGGCGAGTGCGGGAAGAACCGACGGGCGGCTCGCAGCGGGGGAGGCAGGGGCAGAGGCCGCCGGGGGACGGGGCGCATCCCCCTCCTCCACTTCCCCTTCCAAGGGGAGGGGCACCACGCGCCCACGCAGCACACAGCCCGGCGCTGGACGCCAAAACCCGGCCCGGCCCGGCGTGACCCTCCCCCAACTCGGAGGGGGGAGGCACAGGCCGCATTAGGCAAAAGAGCAGCGCTTGGCCCCCACCGCGGGGGCCAGCGCACCCCTCGCGCGAGGGCGGCTCTTGCCCACACGCTGTGGCAAGTAGCGCCGGCAGCTACTGCCCTGCAGACTTCAGGAGGGGCGGCGGCTGGGGGGTCCAGGTACCCCAAGGCCCCCCTCTCAGATCGCTAGAGAAGGCTTTCTCACCGAGGGCGCGTCGTGCCCCACACACCATCGCTCGCCCCTTCGGGGACCCACGGGAGTGGGAACACTCCCAAAAAGTGGGAAGTCAGAAGGGGGGGGGGTCTGCGGTATGGGTAAAGCACACAGCCCATGTGAGCGTCCACGGTCAGAGCCGGGAGGGCAAGAGTCTGTGCTGCCACCAGGCTTGCCTTTCAGACTTTTCCACGTGGGTGGAGGGATGCCACGTCCGGAAAGCCAGACGGGGACCCCCCCTTCACATCTCCCGGCCCACCGCGGTCGCTCTCACGACCACATGCAGCCTTCCCGGTCAAGGGAGAAGCATGGGGCGTGCCACTCAAGGGCCAAGGGCTGCCCTCACTGGCACACAGTGAGGGAGACCCATGACAAGGGGTCCACCTGAGCCCCTCCCGGGGAGGGGACACAAGCTTCCCCTGCCTTACCGTCTCGACCCCCTCCCCTGAGCTTTAGGAAGCTGCTCGTGGGGCACGCCACCACCACAGTGGGGACCCGAGGGGACTCACCGCTGGGAGAGGAAAACGACACCACCGCTCGGCCTCGGGCATCTGACAGGCAACCCGGAGTACTCCAGGGGCACCACAGAGGACCAGGGGAGGCACGCTCACGCACCCGCAGGGATGCGAAGCATGGCAGCGAGGGAGGCCTCCCCCCACTTTGGGGAGGGACCGCTCGCAAGGCACACGCCAAGGAGGCAAAGCGAGAATGCCTGCTGCGTCCCAAAGGACCCAGGCCCCCCCCCCCGACTGACACCCGAAGGCAGCAGGGCGGGAGACCAGAGGTCAGGCTGGAGGCCGCACCCCTGCCTTCCCCCACACCACCCGCAGGTGGGGGAGGAGCAGCGAGGGGCCCGCGACAGAATGAGAGGCGCGGCCCAACTCACCATGAGCGGCCGTCCCTCACCTGGCGCGGCTTAAGCCCAAGCCCAGGAGAGCGCCACATCACCACATCGATCAGTCCTGGCAGAGCCAGGGAAGAGCCCAGAAGAGGGGAGGGAGGGAGGGAGGGAGGGAGGGCCAGCAAAGACAATCACCACGGGGGCCTGCTTCAGCTTCACCGGCCCCCCCTCCTCCTCCTCCTCCTCCTCCTCCCCTTCCTCTCTCAGGGGAGAGACAGCGGCTGACAACCCCGGGAGGGAGAATGCCTGACACGTGGCACGGAGCCAACAGGGTGGGGTTGTTCCAGCCGAGCCGCCGGGTGCCCGCAGCAGGGAGGCACACAGGGTAGAAGACCCCACAGGGCCACGCGCCCTGCCGCCCTCGGGTCAGCCAAAGACCGGAGGGGACACCGCAGCATGGGCCAGCTGGATGCACAAGCGAGAGCCGGCGCACAGGCCCAGGCGAGCGGCCCCCACGCGGGGTGCAAAGGGCAGGGTCAGGCCTTGGACAGCAGCCGAAAGCCCAAAGCCCCCCACGTGCATCCAGAGGCCCAAGGTCTCCAGCGACAGGCGCTGAAGAGGATCGTGTCAGCATCTACCTGGTGACAGAAAAGGCCTATTTCGGCCGCGAAAAATGTCCATGCCCAGCAGCGGGGCCCACCCACAGGACGTGGGGGTATCCCCGGAACCCCCATCCGGACACTTGTCCCCCAGCCCTGCCCTAGAGTCGCCAGACCCAGCGCTCTCAGGGCCATCTGGTCGACCCGGGGAGCGTGACCGCAAGGAAGGGACAGGGACAGGAAGGAGGTGGAGCCGGCCGGCCAGCCGGGGAAGCCCTTCCCGGCTTGCCCACGCGGGCAGGTATCGGTCTGTCCGGAGCTCCAGACGGGGACTTGGCTCCCCCAAAATCCAGGACACACCATCCAGCTCAGGCCGGTCCCCACCTCCCGACAGATCGACCGACCGACAGGGAAACACTCCGAGGGCGGGGGGGCGGGGGGGGGGGGAATGAGAGCGTGGGAAACGAAGTCTTGTCCAACGACCGGGACCCTACATGGGCACGCCTCAGGCCCAGGTGCACCCTTCCCGGCCACACCCGGGAGCAGGGGGCCGGCGGGGTACCATCCACCATCTCCGGATCCATCAGGACTTGGAAAAAAAATGTTTCCACGGAGGCGCCTCCGACGAACGGACCCCGCGAAGGAAGGCGCCGGGGCCCGAGCCACCCTTTCCGCTCCACCCCTCACGGCTTGTGCCGGTCTAGACCTCGTCAGTACGACTCCGCACGGGCCGGCGGTAGCCATCAGTCGGGGGGCAGGGGGGGAGGGACCCATGCCGGCATGACGACCGGGAAACAAGCGTGCCGGCCACCGAGCCTGTCGCGCCCTCCAACGCCCTCACAGCGCACAGCCCGGGCCGCTCCTCACTTCGGGGATGAGAGGCTGGAGGGACGGCGGGCGGGAGTCATTCACGCTCCAAAGGGCGACCCGGGACAAGGCCAGGCCACCCGAGCACAGGCAGTCCCGGGCGCCGCACACCCTCTCCCCTCGCTAGGGAGGCGGCCCGGCCCAGGCCTGGTCGGTCCCCGGGGCCGGAGCGGCAAGAGCGGATGCTGGTCGACCCGGCCAGGCGGCCCCAGAACCTGCCTGGGGAGCGCGGTGACAGTCACTCCCTCACAGGCCTGCACGCCCAATCTCCGGTGAGAGAGGGACACTCCCAGGCCTCTGAGCCACCGGAGCTGTCGCCGCCAGTGTCGCCAGCCTCCCGGAACTCTGACTCAGGCCGGATGGCTGAGTCACATCCCTCGCGAAGGTCCCCAAAGCTGCAGAGGGAAGGGACGATATAAAAGCGGACACTAGATGGCACGCGACAACCGCCACCAACGTCACCAGGACAGATCCGGAAGGCCGGCCGGCCGGCGGCGACACAACGACACAGCGCCGGCCACCCAAATGCCCGAGCTCTTCCCGGGGCCGAGGCGCCAGGCGTCCTGCACGACCGCGAGGCTTCCACTACGGAGCTGCCTCCTGGCAAGGCACTGCGTGGCGTGATGGCAGCAGATGGAAAGAGGGGGGCGGCGGCGGCGGCGGCGGCGGCGGCGGGGAAGGAGCTGGGAAGAGGTTCTCGCTGTTGCCTAGAAGGAGCCGCGCTCGCTCCCCCAAGCATGTCCCTTCCTGGGCTTGGGAATTCCAGAGAGAAGCCGGCGCGGTGAGGGTGGCACTAGCGAGAGAGATCTCAGGTTCCCCTCCACCTTCTCTTCTCTCCCCCACCCCCACCCCACCTCCCTGCACGGAGCTGGAGGAGGGAGGGAGAGAGGGAGGGCGGGAGGGTAGGCGGGGACTGGCAAAAACGAAACCCGGCAAGCTCTCGGAGAACGACAACGCAGGAGTCGGTATACCTGCCACCCTTACCGACGGAGACGGTCTGTCAAAAGCAGACAAGCAAAGCCCAGAAGCTTAGGAAGGGAGAGAAGGATACAGTCGATCCTAGGAAAGTGGAAATGAAAATCTCTCTCTGCATAGACTGAGACAAAGTCCAAAGAGAACAAATGGCTGCCTGGGGCAAATGCTCTGGTGGTCAGGTCATAGAAACATGGATTTCAGCATGACTGACCAACCACAACGGAGGGAAAGTACAACGCAACACTATGAGTGTGTGTGTATGTGTGGGGGGGTGAACTGAAATCTCATCCAAAACAAAACAAAACAAAACAAAAAAAGGAAAACAACCCCCCCCCCAAAAAAAACCCAAAAAACAACAACAGATGAAGAAGAAGAAGGAAGCCCACGACCAACAGGGTCAAGGCTCCTGCTTTCTCACCGCGGTGGCTCTGGTTGCCCCTGTGTGGTGCAGGTTCCATCTCTGGCTCAGGAAAAACTTCCACTTGCTGCCCGTGTGTGTGGCCAAAAAGTAAAACATAAAGCTGAAACAGGAGGGAGAGGGGGTGGAGAAAACCCGAAACAAACAATAAACTTTGCAAGTCTCAGGATTGCCATCCTGGGGTAGTGGAAACAAATCCGACCAGGAACCATGAGGTTGCAGGTTTGATCCCTGGCTCACTTGTTGGGTTAAGGATCTGGCATTGCCGTGAGCTGTGGTGTCTGTCACAGACGCGGCTCGGATCCCGCGTGGCTGTGCCTGTGGTGTAGGCCGGCAGGTAAGGCTCCGAACTGACCCCTAGCCTGGGAACCTCCATGTGCTGCGGGTGTGGCTCCCCCCCAAAAAAAAACCAGAAAGAGAGAGAGAGAGAGAGAGAGAGAGAAGGAAAGAAAGAAAGAAAGAAAGAAAAGAGAAAGAAAGAGAGAGAGAGAGAGAGAGAGAGAGAAAGAAAGAGAAAGAAAGAAAGGAAGGAAAGAGAAAGATAGAGAGAGAGAGAGAGAGAGAGAAAGAAAGAAAGAAAGAAAGAAAGAAAGAAAGAAAGAAAGAAAGAAAGAAAGAAAAAGAAAGGAGAAAGAAAGGAAGGAAAGAGAAAGAAAGAAAGAAAAGAAAAAGAAAGAGAGAGAGAGAAAAGAAAGAAAGGAAGAAAGGAAGGAAGGAAAGAAAAAGAAGGAAAAAGAAATCCATCTCGGAGTTCCCGCTGTGCCTAGGTCACAGCTGAGCCTCAAGTTCGATCCCTGGCACAGGAAAGGCAGTGCAGCAGGAAAAAAAAAAAAAAAAAAAGAACAACTCCATCTTGCTGGTTGGGCAGGGGAGATGCAATTGCCGGATGACATTCCACAACTCTGCCAAACTGGCAAAACCACGACGCACTTAGTACAGGAGTCATTGAAGACATGGATGTGAAAGCATCTTCTTGCTATCGATTCATTTCCCACAATCCCAGGAAGAGCCATTGGAACAGGGCTCCCATTCTTGGCACGATATCTTTTCTATGTGTGGGTGGACGCATCTTTTCTCATGGTTGTTTTCCTTTTGACCAAATTTAACTTCAGCCTCCACCATGTCATCTTTTGGGCTCTCAAGCCTGCCATGAGAATATGGTCACCAAAGTCCTCGCCCAGAGGCACCTTTGCCCACCACCAGTGCCGCCGTCTCCCCCCACCTCCTCCTCCTCCTCCTCCTCCTCCTCCTCCTCCTCCTCCTCCTCCTCCTCCTCCTCCTCCTCCTCCTCCTCCTCCTCCAACCCCCGCCAAGCACCCCCCCCCCCCACCCCGCTTTGTATTGTTCAGCTGTCTTGCACTGGTCTCTCACACGGTGGCGGTGTGGTCCTATGCATGATTCCCAACCACATTCAAGTGGACTTCCGGGATCATCATTTTCTGTTTCCTAACTGCACTTTCGTCGTTCTTAGGAGGTTTGCTTCCCTTCCCCCCCCACCCCCCCCCCACCCCGCGCGCGCGCACGCTTGGTGTTGAATCGGAGCTGCATCTGCTAGCCTGAGCCACAGCCACAGCAACGGCGGGATCCGAGCCACATCTGAGACCTTATGCCACAGCTCGCGGAAAAATGCCAGATCCTTAAACCCCTGAGCGAGGTCAGGGATCAAACCTGCCACCTCGTGATTCCTAGTCCGATTCGTTTCCGCCGCGCCATGACAGGAATTCCTTCCTGTGTTCTTTTGGGTCATGGTTGTTTCCAGCTCCACAGAATTCCTCCCCGTGCTCATGTGACATCTGGGATGTGGCGGGTTGGGGGGGGGGGGGCAAGGTTTCGTTCCCCTACAGTCATGCCTTGAAAAAAGTCGTGTACAACGTTTCACATTCCAGATCCAGAAGCTGAATCCGCAGCCGGTTCCATCTCATGAAACCGATCTCCCAGCCCAGGAAAACCAAAGGTCGTGGTTGGAGCCCGTGATAAACCCCAGGTCTGAGTCCCGAGCACTGCTGCTCAGGGAAGATTTCGAGGTGTCAGGGTCCAAGGATCCTCCTGGGCACTTGGAAATGTCTCCGATGTGTGCAGGCAGGCATGAGGATGAGAAGGGGCTAAAGAGGGGCAGAGGGTGGTGATCTCTTGTCGGTGGATGTCAAGGGTTGGCGCTTCCTTTTGTGGATCTCCCGGAAAAGTCAAATGTGGGAGAAAAACTGGACCCGTGAGTTCGAGGAGAGGGATGGCCAGAGAAAACCAGAAGAATTCCATCTGCCGACCATTGGGTAGGTAGGAGGGCAAAAACCGAAACCTCGAGCATGACATGAACAGAACCACATGCTTCTAGCCACCCATAAACCCCGTAAGATAAGATCGTTTCTGCTGAGATACCCTCTCCCTCCCCCCACCCACCCAGGGCGAAGGATCCCTGGGTGGTGGCAGAGGGGCGGCAGCAGTCAGTGGCAGTGGCGGCGGGCATGGAACTTCCACAGGCCCTGGGGACACACCCCCCGCCCCCAGAAACCCCTAGAAGCTTGGAATTCTGATGTCTGTGGTGTGATGACCATAAACACTGGCTTTTGTGCCATGTCTGCTAGAAGATATGGTTTCCATGACAAATAAAGTGATTTTTAGCAAGTTTTTCTCCACTTGAGATGTATTGAAAATACGTCTTCATTCAGGGGGAGGTAGGTGTAGGTGACAGACGTGGCCGCTCAGCTCAGATCGGGTGATCTGGCAGGGCATAGCTCTGGCTGAGGTGCAGGCCAGCAGCTACAGCTCCGATTCTTCGACCCCTAGCCCAGGGAACTTCCATATCCCAAGGGTGCACTCCTAAAAAACAAAAAACAAAATGAACAACACACAAAGAGGGAGCATCTCATCGATGGCAGACCAAATTCCAATGTATATGTATACGTGTACATAGGTATGTACGTATGGATGTGTGTGTGTATGTGTATATTATCGAGAGAGAGAGAGAGAGAGAGAGAGAGAGAGAGAGAGAGAGAGAGGATTTTTTAGAGCCATAACTGTGGCATACGGAAGTTCCCAAACCAGGGTTCGAACCGGCATACATGGATACTAGTCGGGTTTGTTACCACTGAGCCACAACAGGAACTCCCCACATTCCAATATTTAATGAGAAAATACATTTTTGATGCTTTAGGCAACCCTGCAAACACCCTTATTTAAGTGACTGGACTTAACAAAAAGGAATCCCTAGCACCTAGTAACAGAACAAAGATAAAGAAACACAAGGCAGGAATTCCCGTTGTGGCTCGGTGGAAACGAACCCGACTAGCATTGACCCCTAACCTGGGAACCTACAAAATGGCACATGTGAAGCCCTAAAAGAAGACTACACACACACACACACACACACACACACACACACACACGGCACAGACAGATGCGAAAGGAAAAGAAAAGGAAGGAAAAAAGAAAAGGGAAGAAAGAGAGAAATGAACAGGCAGAGCAAGCCATTGTGAATGATCTCTAGGGACAGATATTTTTCTCCAAGCATAATTTTATTTTTCCCCAAGTGATACCAGACCTTCTCTCTCTCTCTCTCTCTCTCTCTCTCTCTCTCTCTCACACACACACACACACACACACTCTCCCTCCCTCTCTCTCTCTCTTTGAAAAAATTTATGTATTTAGTGGAGTTCCCATTGTGACTCAGCAGGTAGGAATCTGACTAGCATCCATGAGAGTGCTGGTTTGATCCCTGGCCTCGCTCAGTGGGTGAAAGATCTGGCATTGCCCTGAACTGTGGTGTAGGTTGCAGACACAGATCGGACCTGGTGTTGCTGTGTCTGTGGTGTAGGCCAGTGGCTCAAGCTCTGATTCCCTAGCCTGGGAACCTCCGTGTGCCGTGAGTGCCACCCGAAGAAAGCAAGGGTAAAAAAAAAAAAAAAAAAAGAAACATAAAAACCTGGATTGGGGAGATCCCATTGTGGCTCATTGGTAACAAAGCTGAGGAGCACCCACGAGGATGCAGATTCGATCCTGGGGTGGGGGGGTGGGGTGCTGGTGCTGGTGGTGCTGAGGTGTGTGCGTGTGGGGTGATAAATAGGTTACCTCTGGCTTCTGGGGGGTGAGAGTCAGCATGGTTTTCCTGCACCTGCTGCTCCTGGGCAATTATTTAGTTTTGGTTTCTTGTTCCTTTGTTTTTGTGGTCCTGCATTGTGGTGAGTACTGGTGTAAGTGGCAGGTTCCTATTTGATCCGACATTTCTTTGGCTCTGGTGTCGGTTGACAGCCATGGTCATGACTGGTGGTGGCTGTTAAGTCTCCAGGAGTTCCACGCAACATTCTGATTGTCTTTCTTCCTTGGGCTTTGGCTGCAGCCTCCCCCTACCCCCTACCCCCCCCCCCCCCCCGCATCATATGGAGGTTCCCGGGCTAGGGGCCGAATCAGACCTACAACTGCTGGGGCGTATGCCACAGTCACAAGCACCATCATATCCAAGCTGCGTCTGCAACCTACACCGCAGCGCAAGGTGATGCCACCAGATCCTAAACCCACTGTGGAAGGCCTGGGATCGAACCTGCAACCTCATGGTTCCTGGTTGGATTCCTTTCCACTATTCCACGACGGGAACTCCTGGGCTTTGGCTTTTGACAGGTGGAGGGACACAGCTTTCTGAAACGGTGGGGCCAGGGCAAGGCATAGAAACATAAGATGGATGTGAGCCTGCGCCTATTCTTTTCTCGTGTGCTGGGAAGATAAGGTGGCTCTTGCCAGCTGGGATTTCATTTCCCCACAAACGATCAGGCTCTTAAGGTATCAGGCAGGGAAGAGGGAGAGTCAGAGTTCCCATTGTGGCTCAGTGGTTAATGAATCTGACTAGGAACCATGAGGTTGCAGGTTCCATCCCTGGCCTTGCTCAGTGGGTTAAGGATCCAGCATTGCCGTGAGCTGTGGTGCAGGTTGCAGATGTGGCTCAGATCCCGCGTTGCTGTGGCTCTGGTGTAGGCCAGCGGCTACAGCTCCGATTGGACCCCTGGCAGGGGAACTTCCATATGCCGCAGGAGCGGCCCTAGAAAAGGCAAAAAGCCGAAGGTGGGGGGGGGGGGGGGACAGAAGAAGAGTGAGAATCACGGTCGGAAGAACATGGGGAAATCGGTGCTAGGTGCCTGGGTGTGTGAGTTCACACGGAATGCTAACCCAGACCCCTGGCCAGCCACATTTGGGGTATCTATCAACTTGACTCTCCACTCTCCAGCTCACCTGGGTGGTGCTGCCCTGCCCTGCCCTGCTCATGTAAGACCTGGCTCCTCCAGGGATGGCTTTGCACCAGAGGGAGACGGGGCAAAGTCACTGAGCTTAAGGTAATTTCTCCAAGAGAGACTCTGGGAGAAGGAGACCAGCTGGGTTTCTGTGTGTTCATTTTTCTTCCTGTCTGCTTGTTTGGTGCAGGCCAGTCCATGTGCCGAGACATTCAGAAACTCTGTACTAGCTGAGACTCAGACCTTGTTCCGAAATAAGCAAAGGGACTTTGAGCTGGGATCACTCCCTGACAAGTAGCTAGCAAAGAAGTTTCCCGTAGCTCTCAGGCCCCATCCCCGCCCTCAGGCGGGTGGGCGTGGGGAGGGGGTGGGGGGGGAGGGGAGGGGCTCGTTCAGGCAGGCAGGCAGGCAGGCAGGCAGGCAGGCAGGCAGGCGCTGGTTCATTAGTCCCGCACCCCCCCACTCCCGGCCCCAGCTGCCCGCCCCACCCCCCACCCCCGGCCGCCATCCCTGCTGCGCCGCCTCTCGCTTCCCAAATCGCCTGGACTCACGCCCGGGAAGGGGGGGAGGGGAGATCAGGAAGATCCAGGCCTCAGGGCCTGGGTTCAATCACTTCATTCAAATGCAGAAACTCTCCAGTCAAGTCAGAGGTGGTGACTTTTCCTGGAGCTTCTCTTTAGGGAAAGTGTTTTTTTTCCCCTCTTTCCCCAATTTCCCTACCCTCAGGCTGCCCCTCGCAGACTGCATGGAGGGGGGTGGGGGAGGATGTGTGCACGAAACTCGCCTCGTGTCAGGCCAAAGGAGCCCCCGCCATTTCCCAACCCGGGAAACCCCGCAAAACTTCTGGAGCATGTTGGCCTTGGTGTGGGAATGGACATCTTCACTTGCCATCTTCCTTTGCACGAGGAGGAGATTTTCATCTCCTGCTGTCTGGGGGCCAGAAAGGAGGGCCAGAGTGTCCCTTTGGTGTGGGCCGGTCCTTAAGTCATTTTACCTCACAGGAATCACCCACACAGGGCATGGAGACACGTTTGGGGTCCGCCTCCTCCGAAACGTCCCGGGAAACCTCACGTGTGAAAAACTGAGCTGGGGAGGTCCCATCGTGGTGCAGAAGTGGAAATAAATGCAACTAGGAACCATGAGGTGGCAGGTTCCATGCTCAGCCTCGCTCACTGGGTTACGAATCCCACGTTGCCATGAGCTGTGGGTAGAGGAGAGTGAGAAGGAGAGGGAGGGAGGGGGAAGGGAGAGATCCTCCATTTATGGAACTGGTTTCCTTGTTTTGAGATGACGTCGCTTTGGTGAAACAGTTGTCAGATGGCCTCTCAAAAGGCGGTGATGTGGATGGGCTCCCCGAACCAGGCCCACAGAAACCAAAGGAACGAAGGGGTTAATCCTTGGAGCCAGAGTTCCCTCCTCTGAAACTGAAACCAAGCTCAAGCCCGGGAGTGCTGGTGTGTTGGAGCCAGAGACATTGTTACAGCTAAAAGCTACTTTGAAATAGTCTCCATTAGGTTATGGCTTGCCTTGGCCCACGAACTTATGACTAATGACTACTGTCGAGTCAGAGTTGTAGTGAACCTGGTGTTTTCTCTACCCTTGAAACACTCCCTAAGGATTGCGCCCCCCCCCCCACCCCGTGGATGAGCAATCTTCACTCCGGAGAGAAGGTCAAAATGCCATAACCCCAAAGACACTAGAAACATTCCATGGACCACCTGACTCCAGCCTTGATGACTTTGAAATGGTCTATCCTAATCTCCTATCCAGGGAGAATGCAAGCACCCTGATGCTTCTAGACAGCTCCGCCACCCCCATGCCCACCATTAAGCTAAACCTATAGAACCCCTTGCTATCCCCTCTCAAGGGAGGACACAGTTTTGAGGTCCTTAGCCTGCTGTGGCCTCCTTAGCCTGGCAAAGCAATAAAGCTGTTCTTTATGCTTCACCCAAAACTCTGTCTCTGAGACTTAATTGGAGCTGGAGTACCAAGGCCGGTTTGGGCTGCCAAACTTTCCTGGAACTTTCAAACTGTTACATATGAAGAACGGAGCCGGTGACTCTGTGTGTGTGTGCGTGTACGTGTGAGAGAGACACAGAGAGACAGACAGAGACAGTGAGTGAGACAGAGAGAGACAGAGGGAAGAGAGAGGGAGAGGGGAAAGTCCCTTCAGTCTTTTGTTTTCTCGGTTTGTTTGTTTGTTTGTTTGTTTTGTCTTTTTGCCATTTCTTGGGCCGCTCCCATGGCATATGGAGGTTCCCAGGCTAGGGGTCGAATCGGAGCCATAGCTGCCAGCCTACGCCAGAGCCACAGCAACGTGGGATCTGAGCCGTGTCTGCGACCGACACCACAGCTCACGGCAACGCTGGATCCTTAACCCACTGAGTGAGGGCAGGGATCGAACCCACAACCTCACGGTTCCTAGTCGGATTCGCTCACCACGGAGCCATGACGGGAACGCCCCTTCAGTCTTTTGAAAGGCCCCTCTGAGAATGCCGTCAGGTGTTGGGGCCAACTTTCCGAGGGGCTCTTAGAGAAATGAACACAGGGTGATGGTTTCACTCTCAGAGACCATTTCTCTGATGTGTTCATCGAGGGACTCCACGGGCTTCCGTTTTCAGGGCCTCGGGACAAGCGATACGTGTTCTCATCCGCAAGGATGCCAGGTCCAAAGGGTGGGAGAAAATGGGAAACGCTGATGAAGAGAGTTGTAGCCAGAGATGGAAGGCAACTGGAAAAACTTCAGGATCCAGTCCAGTTTTCCAGCCACTGAGTTTCTGATTTCTGGAAGGATTTGGGTAGGGAGGAAAAGGTCAAGGATTCTCCATCCCTCTGACAGAGGTATAAGTTACAAAGTAGATGTACAACTTTTGAGAAAAAAACGAACAAACAAAGAAACAACCAAACAAACAATTTTTGTCCCTTTGTCTTTATCAGGAAAAGTGAAAGATGGAGAGAGGGAGGGAGGGAGGGAGGGAGGGAGGGTGGGTTGGATGGATGGATGGATGGATGGATTTGGGGGGCGGGGAGAAGATTCTTAGATCCTAATGACCCAATGCTTTCTCTAGTCCTGGGCCTTTAGGTGATATATCTATATCTATATATCTATATCTATCTGTATACACACACACACACACACACACACACACACACACACACACACACGTAGTTATTTTCTGTTTCTAGGGCTGCACCCATGGCACATGGAGGTTCCCAGGCTAGGGGTCCAATCGGAGCCGTAGCCACCGGCCTACACCAGAGCCAGCACAACGCGGGATCCGAGCCCTGTCTGCGACCTACACCAGAGCTCACGGCAACACCCGATCCTGAACCCAACGAGCGAGGCCAGGGATCGAACCCGCACCCTCAGGCCTCCTAGTCGGATTCGTCCAGCCATGACGGGAACTCCTACATATGTATATAGTATGCATATAGTATATCTTTTTTTAATGCCCACGCCCCAGCCCTATGGAAGTTCCCAGACTCACGGTCGAATCAGAGCTGTAGCTGCGGGCCTACCCCACAGCCACAGCAACGCGGGATCCTTAACCCACCAAGCGAGGCCAGGGGAGGGATCGAACCCACATCCTCACGGATCCTAGTCGGGTTCATTACCGCTGAGCCCTGATGGGAACTGCAGGGGACATCTTTTTTTTTTTTTTTTTTTTTTTTTTTAAGATGTAAGTTTGTTGTGGTTGTTGTGGTTGTTGGTTGTTGTTGTTGCTTTAGCTCGGCATACAGTGGGCTTGCTTACAATGTTGTGTTCGTTTCAGGTGTACAGTCAAGGGGATTCAGTGATCCATCTACATCCATCTATCCCTCCGTTCTTTTTCAGCGTCTTTTCCCCTCTAGGTGATTCCAGAATATTGGGCCATTCCTTCCTTGTGGGTGGGAACACCAGCGTGAAAAAAAACCATCACGGGGGAGTTCCTGTCGTGGCACCATGGAAGCGCATCCGACGAGGAACCTTTGCAGGGAAGGGTGTGGGTTCGATCCCTGGCCTCGCTCAGGGGGGCGGTAAGGATCCGGCAGGCAGTGCCGTGAGCTGTGGTGTCGGTCGCAGACGCGGCTCGGATCCCACATGGCTGTGCCTGTGGCGTAGGCCAGCAGCCGTAGCTCCGATTCAACCCCTCGCTTGGGAACTTCCATATGCCACGAGGGCAGCCCTAAAAAGCAGAGGGGGGAAAAGAAATCATGAGGGCGGGGGAGAGGGATCCATGAGGAGGATGGGATGAACATATACACACACAAAAGAGTCTCTATCCAATAGACGACGAACAGGGACCCCTACGCCACCTTCTGGAATCCAAACGCCAAAACCACAAAGCAGAGTTCCCGCCATGGCGCAGTGGAAATGAGTCCGACCAGGAACCATGAGGTTGCAGGTTCGATGCCTGTCCACCTCGCTCAGTGGGTAAAGGATCCGGTGTTGCCGTGAGCTGTGGTGTTGGTCCCAGACGCGGCTCGGACCTGGCATTCCTGTTTCTGTGGTGTAGGAGGTCAGCAGCTAAAGCCTCCGATTCGATCCGTCATCTGGGAACCTCCATATGCCGTGGGTGTGGCCCTCAACACACACACACACACACACACACACGCACGCACGCACGCACGCACACACGCACACGCACACGCACACGCACACACACACACACTCTGGAACCCCCTAAATGGGAGAAAACCGGACACAGTAGTTTTTTAGGGGTCCAGTCTCTGTGACAGGTGAGGATATCAGGCTTGCATCGAGGGAGGGAAGGCTTCACCCCACGCAGAAAACACACCCACCTACCCACCGACCGACCTTCCTTCCTTCTTTCCTTCCTTCCTTCCTTCCTTCCTTCATGAGAGAACAGTTGGATGACCCATCCTAAGTGTCGGTTGAATGAAGTCTAGTTACCAGGGTTCAGAGTGGGGGAGGGAGAGGGGTAGGAAGTCTGAAGCCTCTGGCGACTCTCCGAAATGTTCTCCCCCCAGGGTGACAGAGCCAGCAGGTCAGGCACTGCCTTCTCTAGAAACCTTCCTGCCCATGTCCAAGGGGGTGTGGGGGGTTGGGGGTGTGGGGCAGGGAGTGGGCCAGGGAGCCTGGAGAAACCCAGACCACCAAGCGGCCATTCTCCCATCGCCCCGACTGTTTGTTGAATGAACATAATGGACGTGATCCAAGTCTGCCACGCCGCCGCCGCCGCCGCCGCCGCCGCCACCACCACTTTCTCCATCATCTCCCCCACCCCCTTGCCTGCAGCCATCTTTGAAAAGGCTGCTGTTGTGGCTGCCTTTGCATGAAAGTGAGTGAGGACCCCTCCCTAATACGGAGTGTTTCAGTCCCTGGTGTCTCTGACAGCTCGCTCATGTATTGGTTGTGAACCATCTTGCCTTGAGGATTTGGAGGATTCGTGAACATTGCAGGAGCCATGGGAGCAGTGAAGTCCTTATCGCCAACCCGACACCCCCCCCCCCCAAATTTCGTGGCAGGGAGCACACTTTTCTTTCACCCAAGAGATTTATTTCCTGCTTTCTGAAGAGAGAAGGAAAGGAGGGTCAGAATGGTCCTCTGGTGTCTGGTGTCCTGTCCCTTTCATTGCACACACTCCTAGTGCCACTGCGGGAGGCACGTTCGGGGCGCGGGGTGGGGTGGGGGTGGGGGACCTGCTGCACGCACCCGCCCCTCACTTTCAAATGCGAAACTCAAGGAGGATGTGAATGTCCTCCATGCCACCGATCAGGTGAACGGGATGGCTTTCTAGGGAAATCCTGGTGTTTCCTTTCACTGCCATGACGAACACCCAGAAACAACCCTGTAAGTTCATACAACTTTGTCAGTCAACTGTATTCCAATAAAATGAAAAAGCAAGACACAGACACACCCACACGCACACACACACACACGCGCGCGCACACACGCACCCCAACCCAGAACCAAACACCCTCTCCTGAAATGGGGGGGCGGGCCCACCGGAGAATGAGCAAGAGAATTCCAGAGTCGGTAGGAAAGTGTCATCTGCAGCGGTGTGAAAAACCCCAAGCTCTTTTCTTCCTGTCAAGGTGAATAAACTTTGTTAATGGGAGTGGGTGCCCTCAGTGTGCCCTCCGAGAGGAAAGGCAGGGAGCATTTTCTCCCTGAAGAGCTTAGTGCTGTCATAGCACTGACGGACAGGATGAACGATCGGTGAGAGGTGGCAGCAGCAGTGGTGGCCGCCTGCACTGCCTGGGCGGATTGGAAACATAGACGAGCCACCAAGACTGCGTGTGACACCCCCGTGGGCCACCCCCCCCCCCCCCCGTCTGTACAGTGACAAGAGTCCTTTGGGGGAAAAGGGAGGGTGGGTGCTCTTCCAGTGTGTCTGTCTGCATTCACCAGGTGTGGGAGAGAAGACAGATGTTTGTTTCCACTATCGTTCGGAGGACTTGCCCAAGAGTACCACGTCCCCCCAAAGATAGCACCGGAAGAGAGATGCACGAGGTTTCTGAATGCATGCCGTGGGTGCTCCAGGCTGCCTCCAGGCCGCCCCCTCGCCCTCGCCCTCCCCCTCCCCCTTGCCAGAGGCAGACGTTCCTTGAAACAGCTGGCTTTGAACTTGGGCTTCTAGAGGAAGGTTTTTCTCCTGCTTTCAAGACGGGAAGAAGAGGGTGTCCGTCTCACATCCGTCCTTTCCAGAGGGCCCTGGATTCCAGATCCTCCACATGCCAGCGCCAAAGCCGAAGCGGTCGGTCTGGGGGTGCCCCATTCGGGTTCCCTCCCCACACACCTGCACGCGCGCGCGCACACACACACACACACACACACGCACGCACCGGGAACAGTGTGATCTCCCACGCCCCCGAAAAGCTTCAGAATGGCCTCAGTCCGAGGCAGTAGACCTATGTATGTCCTCACACCTGTTCAAATAATGTCTGCCCTCAGCCCCACCATCCCCTGCCTCTTTTAAGGACAAAGGCACTGTAGGTTTCCCTGGGGAAGGGAGACTCCATGGCATGTAAATCACAGTCTTAAGGAAAAGGATAATAGCATATGCCGGGGGGGGGGGGGGGGGGGGGAGAAAGAAGGGGGGGGAGGGGGGGGACCCGCGGTGGTGTGCTTGTGAGGGAGAGAGACAGAGACAGACAGGGAGGGACGGAGGATAGGCAGACAGTGAGAGGCAGAATCAGAGGGAGAAAGAGGAGGAGGGGAGAGAGACAGAGAAAGTGAAACAGAGCTAGGTATAGAGGACGCTGTGGCTGGGTCGGATTCTGCGTGTTCTCAGTGAAGTCGTCCTAAGGCCTCTGGAGGTCCAGATCACTGCTTGGGGCCGGAAGTCTGTCTGCCCTTCCCTACCCATCTGAAGAGCTGTGGTTTGGGCTTTCCAGCCGGGAACCCCTCTTTCTGCCTCTTTGTCCAACACACAAGGTTCGTGGGACCCAGAAATCCCATTCTGAGAGCACCCTAGGAACAGTCCTTTCCATACGGCGCAGGAGGCCCCTGTGCCAAGAGATCCAAAGTCTGGAGCCTCTGTTCTCCCCCCCCCCCCCCCTTCCCTCCACGGACAAAATCTTGCCTTGTATTCCTTTTTTTCTCAGGGACTCTGAAGGACATGTATCATTGTACAACCATGGGGAAGATGCTTCCATTCCCTCTGGAATGATGGATGTGGTCGCATGTCTCAAGGAGGCTCCAATTCTTTGAGCAGGACTCCCGATGGTGCCATCCCATCGTCCCTCCCCTCCCCTCCCCTCCGGCTCGCTCGGTCACGGTTCCCCTCCTTTTTCCTCCCCTCCAGGTTATCTTCAGGTCTGCCGCCCACTTGTAACTCCTCCCCCACTTGGAAGTGGCCT
>NC_139390.1:56305000-56325000 GCF_054392235.1 Sus scrofa | reverse complement strand
CGGCACGGCTATGACGGCCGGCCCGCAGCGGCTAGCCGGGTCCCGACTCGCGCTCAGGTGAGCTCAGCAGAGCCGGGAGGGAGGGGCACGCGGCGGGGGGGTGGGGGGGTGGCAGAAGGCCACCCCTCGACCACACGCAACGACGCCGGCGGACAGGCGGGGGCAAGGAAGCGGCGGCGGGCACGGAGCGGGGCCGCAGCGGGCCCAGGAAAGCGAGACGCACCAGGACGCCGGTCCGGGGGTCGGCAGATGGGGACCAGACAGACGGGAGGTCAGACAGACGAGCGGGAGCGAGGAGGGCGAACGTGGGAGCGGCCGGCATCGAGAGAGATGCCACAAAGGGACGGTGGCGGAGGGGGCGGCCGCAGGCCTCCAACGAGGTGGGGGGGGCACGGGGACCATCCCCAAAAACCGGATGCGAGTCGGCTGCCAGGGCACCACACGGGGTCTCACCGCCAGAGGCCTCCAGCACAACGGCGGTCCCGCCGCAACACCCAGGACGCCGACTGGCCTCCCCCTCAGCCCCTGGGGGGCCCCCCCTCGCGGGGGCCCCACGACCGCCACCGACGACACCGATGAGCCACAGCCGGCCCCGTGGAAACAAGTCTCCCAAGGCACCTACCGACGACCACCCCCCACACCCCACACGCACCCGCCGTGCCCAACCCTCTTCCCCCACCCCCCCGCGCACAGGGGGACACCCGAGAAGCACATCACCCAGGGACACCCGCCCGGCCACGGCGGCCAGGGGGTGACACCCACACGAGGTGAGGCCATTTCAGGTCCCCGGTTGACGCGGGGGCGGGAGGGAGAGAGACATGGCACAGGCAAGGCAGGGCGGTCACCTGTTCGGGGCAGGGGGAGGGCCGGCAGCACCGGGGAAGGGCGGCAATGCACACGGGGCAAGGGCTGTGGGGCAGGGACGCGGGTGCCTGCCCAGGGAGAGGAGAAAGGACCCAGGCACGCCAGGCAAACCAGCACGGGGTCACACCACCACACACACGAGGGCAGTCCCATGACACCTGGGACACCAGGCGGCCTCAGTCGCCCCAGAGCACTCCACGACCCGGCCCCACCAACCAGGGCCCCATGTGCAAAGGCTTCCCCCCCCCTGCCACGTGGGGGGGGTTCGTCCGCCTCATCTCACCCATCCGTCCATCTTTCCACCCTCATCTCATCCGTCCTTC
Organism: Sus scrofa; assembly: GCF_054392235.1. NCBI lineage: Eukaryota > Metazoa > Chordata > Mammalia > Artiodactyla > Suidae > Sus > Sus scrofa. Next base: position 56,323,813 of record NC_139390.1, on the reverse strand, counting down.
ACCTAGTCCACCCTCCAGGGCCTGACGCCTGGGGGAAACGCTCCTGAGCGAGGCGGCCCGAACCATGCTCGCTCACCACCTCCACACCACCAGCTGCGACCCCAGGCGAGTGCGGGAAGAACCGACGGGCGGCTCGCAGCGGGGGAGGCAGGGGCAGAGGCCGCCGGGGGACGGGGCGCATCCCCCTCCTCCACTTCCCCTTCCAAGGGGAGGGGCACCACGCGCCCACGCAGCACACAGCCCGGCGCTGGACGCCAAAACCCGGCCCGGCCCGGCGTGACCCTCCCCCAACTCGGAGGGGGGAGGCACAGGCCGCATTAGGCAAAAGAGCAGCGCTTGGCCCCCACCGCGGGGGCCAGCGCACCCCTCGCGCGAGGGCGGCTCTTGCCCACACGCTGTGGCAAGTAGCGCCGGCAGCTACTGCCCTGCAGACTTCAGGAGGGGCGGCGGCTGGGGGGTCCAGGTACCCCAAGGCCCCCCTCTCAGATCGCTAGAGAAGGCTTTCTCACCGAGGGCGCGTCGTGCCCCACACACCATCGCTCGCCCCTTCGGGGACCCACGGGAGTGGGAACACTCCCAAAAAGTGGGAAGTCAGAAGGGGGGGGGGTCTGCGGTATGGGTAAAGCACACAGCCCATGTGAGCGTCCACGGTCAGAGCCGGGAGGGCAAGAGTCTGTGCTGCCACCAGGCTTGCCTTTCAGACTTTTCCACGTGGGTGGAGGGATGCCACGTCCGGAAAGCCAGACGGGGACCCCCCCTTCACATCTCCCGGCCCACCGCGGTCGCTCTCACGACCACATGCAGCCTTCCCGGTCAAGGGAGAAGCATGGGGCGTGCCACTCAAGGGCCAAGGGCTGCCCTCACTGGCACACAGTGAGGGAGACCCATGACAAGGGGTCCACCTGAGCCCCTCCCGGGGAGGGGACACAAGCTTCCCCTGCCTTACCGTCTCGACCCCCTCCCCTGAGCTTTAGGAAGCTGCTCGTGGGGCACGCCACCACCACAGTGGGGACCCGAGGGGACTCACCGCTGGGAGAGGAAAACGACACCACCGCTCGGCCTCGGGCATCTGACAGGCAACCCGGAGTACTCCAGGGGCACCACAGAGGACCAGGGGAGGCACGCTCACGCACCCGCAGGGATGCGAAGCATGGCAGCGAGGGAGGCCTCCCCCCACTTTGGGGAGGGACCGCTCGCAAGGCACACGCCAAGGAGGCAAAGCGAGAATGCCTGCTGCGTCCCAAAGGACCCAGGCCCCCCCCCCCGACTGACACCCGAAGGCAGCAGGGCGGGAGACCAGAGGTCAGGCTGGAGGCCGCACCCCTGCCTTCCCCCACACCACCCGCAGGTGGGGGAGGAGCAGCGAGGGGCCCGCGACAGAATGAGAGGCGCGGCCCAACTCACCATGAGCGGCCGTCCCTCACCTGGCGCGGCTTAAGCCCAAGCCCAGGAGAGCGCCACATCACCACATCGATCAGTCCTGGCAGAGCCAGGGAAGAGCCCAGAAGAGGGGAGGGAGGGAGGGAGGGAGGGAGGGCCAGCAAAGACAATCACCACGGGGGCCTGCTTCAGCTTCACCGGCCCCCCCTCCTCCTCCTCCTCCTCCTCCTCCCCTTCCTCTCTCAGGGGAGAGACAGCGGCTGACAACCCCGGGAGGGAGAATGCCTGACACGTGGCACGGAGCCAACAGGGTGGGGTTGTTCCAGCCGAGCCGCCGGGTGCCCGCAGCAGGGAGGCACACAGGGTAGAAGACCCCACAGGGCCACGCGCCCTGCCGCCCTCGGGTCAGCCAAAGACCGGAGGGGACACCGCAGCATGGGCCAGCTGGATGCACAAGCGAGAGCCGGCGCACAGGCCCAGGCGAGCGGCCCCCACGCGGGGTGCAAAGGGCAGGGTCAGGCCTTGGACAGCAGCCGAAAGCCCAAAGCCCCCCACGTGCATCCAGAGGCCCAAGGTCTCCAGCGACAGGCGCTGAAGAGGATCGTGTCAGCATCTACCTGGTGACAGAAAAGGCCTATTTCGGCCGCGAAAAATGTCCATGCCCAGCAGCGGGGCCCACCCACAGGACGTGGGGGTATCCCCGGAACCCCCATCCGGACACTTGTCCCCCAGCCCTGCCCTAGAGTCGCCAGACCCAGCGCTCTCAGGGCCATCTGGTCGACCCGGGGAGCGTGACCGCAAGGAAGGGACAGGGACAGGAAGGAGGTGGAGCCGGCCGGCCAGCCGGGGAAGCCCTTCCCGGCTTGCCCACGCGGGCAGGTATCGGTCTGTCCGGAGCTCCAGACGGGGACTTGGCTCCCCCAAAATCCAGGACACACCATCCAGCTCAGGCCGGTCCCCACCTCCCGACAGATCGACCGACCGACAGGGAAACACTCCGAGGGCGGGGGGGCGGGGGGGGGGGGAATGAGAGCGTGGGAAACGAAGTCTTGTCCAACGACCGGGACCCTACATGGGCACGCCTCAGGCCCAGGTGCACCCTTCCCGGCCACACCCGGGAGCAGGGGGCCGGCGGGGTACCATCCACCATCTCCGGATCCATCAGGACTTGGAAAAAAAATGTTTCCACGGAGGCGCCTCCGACGAACGGACCCCGCGAAGGAAGGCGCCGGGGCCCGAGCCACCCTTTCCGCTCCACCCCTCACGGCTTGTGCCGGTCTAGACCTCGTCAGTACGACTCCGCACGGGCCGGCGGTAGCCATCAGTCGGGGGGCAGGGGGGGAGGGACCCATGCCGGCATGACGACCGGGAAACAAGCGTGCCGGCCACCGAGCCTGTCGCGCCCTCCAACGCCCTCACAGCGCACAGCCCGGGCCGCTCCTCACTTCGGGGATGAGAGGCTGGAGGGACGGCGGGCGGGAGTCATTCACGCTCCAAAGGGCGACCCGGGACAAGGCCAGGCCACCCGAGCACAGGCAGTCCCGGGCGCCGCACACCCTCTCCCCTCGCTAGGGAGGCGGCCCGGCCCAGGCCTGGTCGGTCCCCGGGGCCGGAGCGGCAAGAGCGGATGCTGGTCGACCCGGCCAGGCGGCCCCAGAACCTGCCTGGGGAGCGCGGTGACAGTCACTCCCTCACAGGCCTGCACGCCCAATCTCCGGTGAGAGAGGGACACTCCCAGGCCTCTGAGCCACCGGAGCTGTCGCCGCCAGTGTCGCCAGCCTCCCGGAACTCTGACTCAGGCCGGATGGCTGAGTCACATCCCTCGCGAAGGTCCCCAAAGCTGCAGAGGGAAGGGACGATATAAAAGCGGACACTAGATGGCACGCGACAACCGCCACCAACGTCACCAGGACAGATCCGGAAGGCCGGCCGGCCGGCGGCGACACAACGACACAGCGCCGGCCACCCAAATGCCCGAGCTCTTCCCGGGGCCGAGGCGCCAGGCGTCCTGCACGACCGCGAGGCTTCCACTACGGAGCTGCCTCCTGGCAAGGCACTGCGTGGCGTGATGGCAGCAGATGGAAAGAGGGGGGCGGCGGCGGCGGCGGCGGCGGCGGCGGGGAAGGAGCTGGGAAGAGGTTCTCGCTGTTGCCTAGAAGGAGCCGCGCTCGCTCCCCCAAGCATGTCCCTTCCTGGGCTTGGGAATTCCAGAGAGAAGCCGGCGCGGTGAGGGTGGCACTAGCGAGAGAGATCTCAGGTTCCCCTCCACCTTCTCTTCTCTCCCCCACCCCCACCCCACCTCCCTGCACGGAGCTGGAGGAGGGAGGGAGAGAGGGAGGGCGGGAGGGTAGGCGGGGACTGGCAAAAACGAAACCCGGCAAGCTCTCGGAGAACGACAACGCAGGAGTCGGTATACCTGCCACCCTTACCGACGGAGACGGTCTGTCAAAAGCAGACAAGCAAAGCCCAGAAGCTTAGGAAGGGAGAGAAGGATACAGTCGATCCTAGGAAAGTGGAAATGAAAATCTCTCTCTGCATAGACTGAGACAAAGTCCAAAGAGAACAAATGGCTGCCTGGGGCAAATGCTCTGGTGGTCAGGTCATAGAAACATGGATTTCAGCATGACTGACCAACCACAACGGAGGGAAAGTACAACGCAACACTATGAGTGTGTGTGTATGTGTGGGGGGGTGAACTGAAATCTCATCCAAAACAAAACAAAACAAAACAAAAAAAGGAAAACAACCCCCCCCCCAAAAAAAACCCAAAAAACAACAACAGATGAAGAAGAAGAAGGAAGCCCACGACCAACAGGGTCAAGGCTCCTGCTTTCTCACCGCGGTGGCTCTGGTTGCCCCTGTGTGGTGCAGGTTCCATCTCTGGCTCAGGAAAAACTTCCACTTGCTGCCCGTGTGTGTGGCCAAAAAGTAAAACATAAAGCTGAAACAGGAGGGAGAGGGGGTGGAGAAAACCCGAAACAAACAATAAACTTTGCAAGTCTCAGGATTGCCATCCTGGGGTAGTGGAAACAAATCCGACCAGGAACCATGAGGTTGCAGGTTTGATCCCTGGCTCACTTGTTGGGTTAAGGATCTGGCATTGCCGTGAGCTGTGGTGTCTGTCACAGACGCGGCTCGGATCCCGCGTGGCTGTGCCTGTGGTGTAGGCCGGCAGGTAAGGCTCCGAACTGACCCCTAGCCTGGGAACCTCCATGTGCTGCGGGTGTGGCTCCCCCCCAAAAAAAAACCAGAAAGAGAGAGAGAGAGAGAGAGAGAGAGAAGGAAAGAAAGAAAGAAAGAAAGAAAAGAGAAAGAAAGAGAGAGAGAGAGAGAGAGAGAGAGAAAGAAAGAGAAAGAAAGAAAGGAAGGAAAGAGAAAGATAGAGAGAGAGAGAGAGAGAGAGAAAGAAAGAAAGAAAGAAAGAAAGAAAGAAAGAAAGAAAGAAAGAAAGAAAGAAAAAGAAAGGAGAAAGAAAGGAAGGAAAGAGAAAGAAAGAAAGAAAAGAAAAAGAAAGAGAGAGAGAGAAAAGAAAGAAAGGAAGAAAGGAAGGAAGGAAAGAAAAAGAAGGAAAAAGAAATCCATCTCGGAGTTCCCGCTGTGCCTAGGTCACAGCTGAGCCTCAAGTTCGATCCCTGGCACAGGAAAGGCAGTGCAGCAGGAAAAAAAAAAAAAAAAAAAGAACAACTCCATCTTGCTGGTTGGGCAGGGGAGATGCAATTGCCGGATGACATTCCACAACTCTGCCAAACTGGCAAAACCACGACGCACTTAGTACAGGAGTCATTGAAGACATGGATGTGAAAGCATCTTCTTGCTATCGATTCATTTCCCACAATCCCAGGAAGAGCCATTGGAACAGGGCTCCCATTCTTGGCACGATATCTTTTCTATGTGTGGGTGGACGCATCTTTTCTCATGGTTGTTTTCCTTTTGACCAAATTTAACTTCAGCCTCCACCATGTCATCTTTTGGGCTCTCAAGCCTGCCATGAGAATATGGTCACCAAAGTCCTCGCCCAGAGGCACCTTTGCCCACCACCAGTGCCGCCGTCTCCCCCCACCTCCTCCTCCTCCTCCTCCTCCTCCTCCTCCTCCTCCTCCTCCTCCTCCTCCTCCTCCTCCTCCTCCTCCTCCTCCTCCAACCCCCGCCAAGCACCCCCCCCCCCCACCCCGCTTTGTATTGTTCAGCTGTCTTGCACTGGTCTCTCACACGGTGGCGGTGTGGTCCTATGCATGATTCCCAACCACATTCAAGTGGACTTCCGGGATCATCATTTTCTGTTTCCTAACTGCACTTTCGTCGTTCTTAGGAGGTTTGCTTCCCTTCCCCCCCCACCCCCCCCCCACCCCGCGCGCGCGCACGCTTGGTGTTGAATCGGAGCTGCATCTGCTAGCCTGAGCCACAGCCACAGCAACGGCGGGATCCGAGCCACATCTGAGACCTTATGCCACAGCTCGCGGAAAAATGCCAGATCCTTAAACCCCTGAGCGAGGTCAGGGATCAAACCTGCCACCTCGTGATTCCTAGTCCGATTCGTTTCCGCCGCGCCATGACAGGAATTCCTTCCTGTGTTCTTTTGGGTCATGGTTGTTTCCAGCTCCACAGAATTCCTCCCCGTGCTCATGTGACATCTGGGATGTGGCGGGTTGGGGGGGGGGGGGCAAGGTTTCGTTCCCCTACAGTCATGCCTTGAAAAAAGTCGTGTACAACGTTTCACATTCCAGATCCAGAAGCTGAATCCGCAGCCGGTTCCATCTCATGAAACCGATCTCCCAGCCCAGGAAAACCAAAGGTCGTGGTTGGAGCCCGTGATAAACCCCAGGTCTGAGTCCCGAGCACTGCTGCTCAGGGAAGATTTCGAGGTGTCAGGGTCCAAGGATCCTCCTGGGCACTTGGAAATGTCTCCGATGTGTGCAGGCAGGCATGAGGATGAGAAGGGGCTAAAGAGGGGCAGAGGGTGGTGATCTCTTGTCGGTGGATGTCAAGGGTTGGCGCTTCCTTTTGTGGATCTCCCGGAAAAGTCAAATGTGGGAGAAAAACTGGACCCGTGAGTTCGAGGAGAGGGATGGCCAGAGAAAACCAGAAGAATTCCATCTGCCGACCATTGGGTAGGTAGGAGGGCAAAAACCGAAACCTCGAGCATGACATGAACAGAACCACATGCTTCTAGCCACCCATAAACCCCGTAAGATAAGATCGTTTCTGCTGAGATACCCTCTCCCTCCCCCCACCCACCCAGGGCGAAGGATCCCTGGGTGGTGGCAGAGGGGCGGCAGCAGTCAGTGGCAGTGGCGGCGGGCATGGAACTTCCACAGGCCCTGGGGACACACCCCCCGCCCCCAGAAACCCCTAGAAGCTTGGAATTCTGATGTCTGTGGTGTGATGACCATAAACACTGGCTTTTGTGCCATGTCTGCTAGAAGATATGGTTTCCATGACAAATAAAGTGATTTTTAGCAAGTTTTTCTCCACTTGAGATGTATTGAAAATACGTCTTCATTCAGGGGGAGGTAGGTGTAGGTGACAGACGTGGCCGCTCAGCTCAGATCGGGTGATCTGGCAGGGCATAGCTCTGGCTGAGGTGCAGGCCAGCAGCTACAGCTCCGATTCTTCGACCCCTAGCCCAGGGAACTTCCATATCCCAAGGGTGCACTCCTAAAAAACAAAAAACAAAATGAACAACACACAAAGAGGGAGCATCTCATCGATGGCAGACCAAATTCCAATGTATATGTATACGTGTACATAGGTATGTACGTATGGATGTGTGTGTGTATGTGTATATTATCGAGAGAGAGAGAGAGAGAGAGAGAGAGAGAGAGAGAGAGAGAGAGGATTTTTTAGAGCCATAACTGTGGCATACGGAAGTTCCCAAACCAGGGTTCGAACCGGCATACATGGATACTAGTCGGGTTTGTTACCACTGAGCCACAACAGGAACTCCCCACATTCCAATATTTAATGAGAAAATACATTTTTGATGCTTTAGGCAACCCTGCAAACACCCTTATTTAAGTGACTGGACTTAACAAAAAGGAATCCCTAGCACCTAGTAACAGAACAAAGATAAAGAAACACAAGGCAGGAATTCCCGTTGTGGCTCGGTGGAAACGAACCCGACTAGCATTGACCCCTAACCTGGGAACCTACAAAATGGCACATGTGAAGCCCTAAAAGAAGACTACACACACACACACACACACACACACACACACACACACGGCACAGACAGATGCGAAAGGAAAAGAAAAGGAAGGAAAAAAGAAAAGGGAAGAAAGAGAGAAATGAACAGGCAGAGCAAGCCATTGTGAATGATCTCTAGGGACAGATATTTTTCTCCAAGCATAATTTTATTTTTCCCCAAGTGATACCAGACCTTCTCTCTCTCTCTCTCTCTCTCTCTCTCTCTCTCTCTCACACACACACACACACACACACTCTCCCTCCCTCTCTCTCTCTCTTTGAAAAAATTTATGTATTTAGTGGAGTTCCCATTGTGACTCAGCAGGTAGGAATCTGACTAGCATCCATGAGAGTGCTGGTTTGATCCCTGGCCTCGCTCAGTGGGTGAAAGATCTGGCATTGCCCTGAACTGTGGTGTAGGTTGCAGACACAGATCGGACCTGGTGTTGCTGTGTCTGTGGTGTAGGCCAGTGGCTCAAGCTCTGATTCCCTAGCCTGGGAACCTCCGTGTGCCGTGAGTGCCACCCGAAGAAAGCAAGGGTAAAAAAAAAAAAAAAAAAAGAAACATAAAAACCTGGATTGGGGAGATCCCATTGTGGCTCATTGGTAACAAAGCTGAGGAGCACCCACGAGGATGCAGATTCGATCCTGGGGTGGGGGGGTGGGGTGCTGGTGCTGGTGGTGCTGAGGTGTGTGCGTGTGGGGTGATAAATAGGTTACCTCTGGCTTCTGGGGGGTGAGAGTCAGCATGGTTTTCCTGCACCTGCTGCTCCTGGGCAATTATTTAGTTTTGGTTTCTTGTTCCTTTGTTTTTGTGGTCCTGCATTGTGGTGAGTACTGGTGTAAGTGGCAGGTTCCTATTTGATCCGACATTTCTTTGGCTCTGGTGTCGGTTGACAGCCATGGTCATGACTGGTGGTGGCTGTTAAGTCTCCAGGAGTTCCACGCAACATTCTGATTGTCTTTCTTCCTTGGGCTTTGGCTGCAGCCTCCCCCTACCCCCTACCCCCCCCCCCCCCCCGCATCATATGGAGGTTCCCGGGCTAGGGGCCGAATCAGACCTACAACTGCTGGGGCGTATGCCACAGTCACAAGCACCATCATATCCAAGCTGCGTCTGCAACCTACACCGCAGCGCAAGGTGATGCCACCAGATCCTAAACCCACTGTGGAAGGCCTGGGATCGAACCTGCAACCTCATGGTTCCTGGTTGGATTCCTTTCCACTATTCCACGACGGGAACTCCTGGGCTTTGGCTTTTGACAGGTGGAGGGACACAGCTTTCTGAAACGGTGGGGCCAGGGCAAGGCATAGAAACATAAGATGGATGTGAGCCTGCGCCTATTCTTTTCTCGTGTGCTGGGAAGATAAGGTGGCTCTTGCCAGCTGGGATTTCATTTCCCCACAAACGATCAGGCTCTTAAGGTATCAGGCAGGGAAGAGGGAGAGTCAGAGTTCCCATTGTGGCTCAGTGGTTAATGAATCTGACTAGGAACCATGAGGTTGCAGGTTCCATCCCTGGCCTTGCTCAGTGGGTTAAGGATCCAGCATTGCCGTGAGCTGTGGTGCAGGTTGCAGATGTGGCTCAGATCCCGCGTTGCTGTGGCTCTGGTGTAGGCCAGCGGCTACAGCTCCGATTGGACCCCTGGCAGGGGAACTTCCATATGCCGCAGGAGCGGCCCTAGAAAAGGCAAAAAGCCGAAGGTGGGGGGGGGGGGGGGACAGAAGAAGAGTGAGAATCACGGTCGGAAGAACATGGGGAAATCGGTGCTAGGTGCCTGGGTGTGTGAGTTCACACGGAATGCTAACCCAGACCCCTGGCCAGCCACATTTGGGGTATCTATCAACTTGACTCTCCACTCTCCAGCTCACCTGGGTGGTGCTGCCCTGCCCTGCCCTGCTCATGTAAGACCTGGCTCCTCCAGGGATGGCTTTGCACCAGAGGGAGACGGGGCAAAGTCACTGAGCTTAAGGTAATTTCTCCAAGAGAGACTCTGGGAGAAGGAGACCAGCTGGGTTTCTGTGTGTTCATTTTTCTTCCTGTCTGCTTGTTTGGTGCAGGCCAGTCCATGTGCCGAGACATTCAGAAACTCTGTACTAGCTGAGACTCAGACCTTGTTCCGAAATAAGCAAAGGGACTTTGAGCTGGGATCACTCCCTGACAAGTAGCTAGCAAAGAAGTTTCCCGTAGCTCTCAGGCCCCATCCCCGCCCTCAGGCGGGTGGGCGTGGGGAGGGGGTGGGGGGGGAGGGGAGGGGCTCGTTCAGGCAGGCAGGCAGGCAGGCAGGCAGGCAGGCAGGCAGGCGCTGGTTCATTAGTCCCGCACCCCCCCACTCCCGGCCCCAGCTGCCCGCCCCACCCCCCACCCCCGGCCGCCATCCCTGCTGCGCCGCCTCTCGCTTCCCAAATCGCCTGGACTCACGCCCGGGAAGGGGGGGAGGGGAGATCAGGAAGATCCAGGCCTCAGGGCCTGGGTTCAATCACTTCATTCAAATGCAGAAACTCTCCAGTCAAGTCAGAGGTGGTGACTTTTCCTGGAGCTTCTCTTTAGGGAAAGTGTTTTTTTTCCCCTCTTTCCCCAATTTCCCTACCCTCAGGCTGCCCCTCGCAGACTGCATGGAGGGGGGTGGGGGAGGATGTGTGCACGAAACTCGCCTCGTGTCAGGCCAAAGGAGCCCCCGCCATTTCCCAACCCGGGAAACCCCGCAAAACTTCTGGAGCATGTTGGCCTTGGTGTGGGAATGGACATCTTCACTTGCCATCTTCCTTTGCACGAGGAGGAGATTTTCATCTCCTGCTGTCTGGGGGCCAGAAAGGAGGGCCAGAGTGTCCCTTTGGTGTGGGCCGGTCCTTAAGTCATTTTACCTCACAGGAATCACCCACACAGGGCATGGAGACACGTTTGGGGTCCGCCTCCTCCGAAACGTCCCGGGAAACCTCACGTGTGAAAAACTGAGCTGGGGAGGTCCCATCGTGGTGCAGAAGTGGAAATAAATGCAACTAGGAACCATGAGGTGGCAGGTTCCATGCTCAGCCTCGCTCACTGGGTTACGAATCCCACGTTGCCATGAGCTGTGGGTAGAGGAGAGTGAGAAGGAGAGGGAGGGAGGGGGAAGGGAGAGATCCTCCATTTATGGAACTGGTTTCCTTGTTTTGAGATGACGTCGCTTTGGTGAAACAGTTGTCAGATGGCCTCTCAAAAGGCGGTGATGTGGATGGGCTCCCCGAACCAGGCCCACAGAAACCAAAGGAACGAAGGGGTTAATCCTTGGAGCCAGAGTTCCCTCCTCTGAAACTGAAACCAAGCTCAAGCCCGGGAGTGCTGGTGTGTTGGAGCCAGAGACATTGTTACAGCTAAAAGCTACTTTGAAATAGTCTCCATTAGGTTATGGCTTGCCTTGGCCCACGAACTTATGACTAATGACTACTGTCGAGTCAGAGTTGTAGTGAACCTGGTGTTTTCTCTACCCTTGAAACACTCCCTAAGGATTGCGCCCCCCCCCCCACCCCGTGGATGAGCAATCTTCACTCCGGAGAGAAGGTCAAAATGCCATAACCCCAAAGACACTAGAAACATTCCATGGACCACCTGACTCCAGCCTTGATGACTTTGAAATGGTCTATCCTAATCTCCTATCCAGGGAGAATGCAAGCACCCTGATGCTTCTAGACAGCTCCGCCACCCCCATGCCCACCATTAAGCTAAACCTATAGAACCCCTTGCTATCCCCTCTCAAGGGAGGACACAGTTTTGAGGTCCTTAGCCTGCTGTGGCCTCCTTAGCCTGGCAAAGCAATAAAGCTGTTCTTTATGCTTCACCCAAAACTCTGTCTCTGAGACTTAATTGGAGCTGGAGTACCAAGGCCGGTTTGGGCTGCCAAACTTTCCTGGAACTTTCAAACTGTTACATATGAAGAACGGAGCCGGTGACTCTGTGTGTGTGTGCGTGTACGTGTGAGAGAGACACAGAGAGACAGACAGAGACAGTGAGTGAGACAGAGAGAGACAGAGGGAAGAGAGAGGGAGAGGGGAAAGTCCCTTCAGTCTTTTGTTTTCTCGGTTTGTTTGTTTGTTTGTTTGTTTTGTCTTTTTGCCATTTCTTGGGCCGCTCCCATGGCATATGGAGGTTCCCAGGCTAGGGGTCGAATCGGAGCCATAGCTGCCAGCCTACGCCAGAGCCACAGCAACGTGGGATCTGAGCCGTGTCTGCGACCGACACCACAGCTCACGGCAACGCTGGATCCTTAACCCACTGAGTGAGGGCAGGGATCGAACCCACAACCTCACGGTTCCTAGTCGGATTCGCTCACCACGGAGCCATGACGGGAACGCCCCTTCAGTCTTTTGAAAGGCCCCTCTGAGAATGCCGTCAGGTGTTGGGGCCAACTTTCCGAGGGGCTCTTAGAGAAATGAACACAGGGTGATGGTTTCACTCTCAGAGACCATTTCTCTGATGTGTTCATCGAGGGACTCCACGGGCTTCCGTTTTCAGGGCCTCGGGACAAGCGATACGTGTTCTCATCCGCAAGGATGCCAGGTCCAAAGGGTGGGAGAAAATGGGAAACGCTGATGAAGAGAGTTGTAGCCAGAGATGGAAGGCAACTGGAAAAACTTCAGGATCCAGTCCAGTTTTCCAGCCACTGAGTTTCTGATTTCTGGAAGGATTTGGGTAGGGAGGAAAAGGTCAAGGATTCTCCATCCCTCTGACAGAGGTATAAGTTACAAAGTAGATGTACAACTTTTGAGAAAAAAACGAACAAACAAAGAAACAACCAAACAAACAATTTTTGTCCCTTTGTCTTTATCAGGAAAAGTGAAAGATGGAGAGAGGGAGGGAGGGAGGGAGGGAGGGAGGGTGGGTTGGATGGATGGATGGATGGATGGATTTGGGGGGCGGGGAGAAGATTCTTAGATCCTAATGACCCAATGCTTTCTCTAGTCCTGGGCCTTTAGGTGATATATCTATATCTATATATCTATATCTATCTGTATACACACACACACACACACACACACACACACACACACACACACACGTAGTTATTTTCTGTTTCTAGGGCTGCACCCATGGCACATGGAGGTTCCCAGGCTAGGGGTCCAATCGGAGCCGTAGCCACCGGCCTACACCAGAGCCAGCACAACGCGGGATCCGAGCCCTGTCTGCGACCTACACCAGAGCTCACGGCAACACCCGATCCTGAACCCAACGAGCGAGGCCAGGGATCGAACCCGCACCCTCAGGCCTCCTAGTCGGATTCGTCCAGCCATGACGGGAACTCCTACATATGTATATAGTATGCATATAGTATATCTTTTTTTAATGCCCACGCCCCAGCCCTATGGAAGTTCCCAGACTCACGGTCGAATCAGAGCTGTAGCTGCGGGCCTACCCCACAGCCACAGCAACGCGGGATCCTTAACCCACCAAGCGAGGCCAGGGGAGGGATCGAACCCACATCCTCACGGATCCTAGTCGGGTTCATTACCGCTGAGCCCTGATGGGAACTGCAGGGGACATCTTTTTTTTTTTTTTTTTTTTTTTTTTTAAGATGTAAGTTTGTTGTGGTTGTTGTGGTTGTTGGTTGTTGTTGTTGCTTTAGCTCGGCATACAGTGGGCTTGCTTACAATGTTGTGTTCGTTTCAGGTGTACAGTCAAGGGGATTCAGTGATCCATCTACATCCATCTATCCCTCCGTTCTTTTTCAGCGTCTTTTCCCCTCTAGGTGATTCCAGAATATTGGGCCATTCCTTCCTTGTGGGTGGGAACACCAGCGTGAAAAAAAACCATCACGGGGGAGTTCCTGTCGTGGCACCATGGAAGCGCATCCGACGAGGAACCTTTGCAGGGAAGGGTGTGGGTTCGATCCCTGGCCTCGCTCAGGGGGGCGGTAAGGATCCGGCAGGCAGTGCCGTGAGCTGTGGTGTCGGTCGCAGACGCGGCTCGGATCCCACATGGCTGTGCCTGTGGCGTAGGCCAGCAGCCGTAGCTCCGATTCAACCCCTCGCTTGGGAACTTCCATATGCCACGAGGGCAGCCCTAAAAAGCAGAGGGGGGAAAAGAAATCATGAGGGCGGGGGAGAGGGATCCATGAGGAGGATGGGATGAACATATACACACACAAAAGAGTCTCTATCCAATAGACGACGAACAGGGACCCCTACGCCACCTTCTGGAATCCAAACGCCAAAACCACAAAGCAGAGTTCCCGCCATGGCGCAGTGGAAATGAGTCCGACCAGGAACCATGAGGTTGCAGGTTCGATGCCTGTCCACCTCGCTCAGTGGGTAAAGGATCCGGTGTTGCCGTGAGCTGTGGTGTTGGTCCCAGACGCGGCTCGGACCTGGCATTCCTGTTTCTGTGGTGTAGGAGGTCAGCAGCTAAAGCCTCCGATTCGATCCGTCATCTGGGAACCTCCATATGCCGTGGGTGTGGCCCTCAACACACACACACACACACACACACACGCACGCACGCACGCACGCACACACGCACACGCACACGCACACGCACACACACACACACTCTGGAACCCCCTAAATGGGAGAAAACCGGACACAGTAGTTTTTTAGGGGTCCAGTCTCTGTGACAGGTGAGGATATCAGGCTTGCATCGAGGGAGGGAAGGCTTCACCCCACGCAGAAAACACACCCACCTACCCACCGACCGACCTTCCTTCCTTCTTTCCTTCCTTCCTTCCTTCCTTCCTTCATGAGAGAACAGTTGGATGACCCATCCTAAGTGTCGGTTGAATGAAGTCTAGTTACCAGGGTTCAGAGTGGGGGAGGGAGAGGGGTAGGAAGTCTGAAGCCTCTGGCGACTCTCCGAAATGTTCTCCCCCCAGGGTGACAGAGCCAGCAGGTCAGGCACTGCCTTCTCTAGAAACCTTCCTGCCCATGTCCAAGGGGGTGTGGGGGGTTGGGGGTGTGGGGCAGGGAGTGGGCCAGGGAGCCTGGAGAAACCCAGACCACCAAGCGGCCATTCTCCCATCGCCCCGACTGTTTGTTGAATGAACATAATGGACGTGATCCAAGTCTGCCACGCCGCCGCCGCCGCCGCCGCCGCCGCCACCACCACTTTCTCCATCATCTCCCCCACCCCCTTGCCTGCAGCCATCTTTGAAAAGGCTGCTGTTGTGGCTGCCTTTGCATGAAAGTGAGTGAGGACCCCTCCCTAATACGGAGTGTTTCAGTCCCTGGTGTCTCTGACAGCTCGCTCATGTATTGGTTGTGAACCATCTTGCCTTGAGGATTTGGAGGATTCGTGAACATTGCAGGAGCCATGGGAGCAGTGAAGTCCTTATCGCCAACCCGACACCCCCCCCCCCCAAATTTCGTGGCAGGGAGCACACTTTTCTTTCACCCAAGAGATTTATTTCCTGCTTTCTGAAGAGAGAAGGAAAGGAGGGTCAGAATGGTCCTCTGGTGTCTGGTGTCCTGTCCCTTTCATTGCACACACTCCTAGTGCCACTGCGGGAGGCACGTTCGGGGCGCGGGGTGGGGTGGGGGTGGGGGACCTGCTGCACGCACCCGCCCCTCACTTTCAAATGCGAAACTCAAGGAGGATGTGAATGTCCTCCATGCCACCGATCAGGTGAACGGGATGGCTTTCTAGGGAAATCCTGGTGTTTCCTTTCACTGCCATGACGAACACCCAGAAACAACCCTGTAAGTTCATACAACTTTGTCAGTCAACTGTATTCCAATAAAATGAAAAAGCAAGACACAGACACACCCACACGCACACACACACACACGCGCGCGCACACACGCACCCCAACCCAGAACCAAACACCCTCTCCTGAAATGGGGGGGCGGGCCCACCGGAGAATGAGCAAGAGAATTCCAGAGTCGGTAGGAAAGTGTCATCTGCAGCGGTGTGAAAAACCCCAAGCTCTTTTCTTCCTGTCAAGGTGAATAAACTTTGTTAATGGGAGTGGGTGCCCTCAGTGTGCCCTCCGAGAGGAAAGGCAGGGAGCATTTTCTCCCTGAAGAGCTTAGTGCTGTCATAGCACTGACGGACAGGATGAACGATCGGTGAGAGGTGGCAGCAGCAGTGGTGGCCGCCTGCACTGCCTGGGCGGATTGGAAACATAGACGAGCCACCAAGACTGCGTGTGACACCCCCGTGGGCCACCCCCCCCCCCCCCCGTCTGTACAGTGACAAGAGTCCTTTGGGGGAAAAGGGAGGGTGGGTGCTCTTCCAGTGTGTCTGTCTGCATTCACCAGGTGTGGGAGAGAAGACAGATGTTTGTTTCCACTATCGTTCGGAGGACTTGCCCAAGAGTACCACGTCCCCCCAAAGATAGCACCGGAAGAGAGATGCACGAGGTTTCTGAATGCATGCCGTGGGTGCTCCAGGCTGCCTCCAGGCCGCCCCCTCGCCCTCGCCCTCCCCCTCCCCCTTGCCAGAGGCAGACGTTCCTTGAAACAGCTGGCTTTGAACTTGGGCTTCTAGAGGAAGGTTTTTCTCCTGCTTTCAAGACGGGAAGAAGAGGGTGTCCGTCTCACATCCGTCCTTTCCAGAGGGCCCTGGATTCCAGATCCTCCACATGCCAGCGCCAAAGCCGAAGCGGTCGGTCTGGGGGTGCCCCATTCGGGTTCCCTCCCCACACACCTGCACGCGCGCGCGCACACACACACACACACACACACGCACGCACCGGGAACAGTGTGATCTCCCACGCCCCCGAAAAGCTTCAGAATGGCCTCAGTCCGAGGCAGTAGACCTATGTATGTCCTCACACCTGTTCAAATAATGTCTGCCCTCAGCCCCACCATCCCCTGCCTCTTTTAAGGACAAAGGCACTGTAGGTTTCCCTGGGGAAGGGAGACTCCATGGCATGTAAATCACAGTCTTAAGGAAAAGGATAATAGCATATGCCGGGGGGGGGGGGGGGGGGGGGAGAAAGAAGGGGGGGGAGGGGGGGGACCCGCGGTGGTGTGCTTGTGAGGGAGAGAGACAGAGACAGACAGGGAGGGACGGAGGATAGGCAGACAGTGAGAGGCAGAATCAGAGGGAGAAAGAGGAGGAGGGGAGAGAGACAGAGAAAGTGAAACAGAGCTAGGTATAGAGGACGCTGTGGCTGGGTCGGATTCTGCGTGTTCTCAGTGAAGTCGTCCTAAGGCCTCTGGAGGTCCAGATCACTGCTTGGGGCCGGAAGTCTGTCTGCCCTTCCCTACCCATCTGAAGAGCTGTGGTTTGGGCTTTCCAGCCGGGAACCCCTCTTTCTGCCTCTTTGTCCAACACACAAGGTTCGTGGGACCCAGAAATCCCATTCTGAGAGCACCCTAGGAACAGTCCTTTCCATACGGCGCAGGAGGCCCCTGTGCCAAGAGATCCAAAGTCTGGAGCCTCTGTTCTCCCCCCCCCCCCCCCTTCCCTCCACGGACAAAATCTTGCCTTGTATTCCTTTTTTTCTCAGGGACTCTGAAGGACATGTATCATTGTACAACCATGGGGAAGATGCTTCCATTCCCTCTGGAATGATGGATGTGGTCGCATGTCTCAAGGAGGCTCCAATTCTTTGAGCAGGACTCCCGATGGTGCCATCCCATCGTCCCTCCCCTCCCCTCCCCTCCGGCTCGCTCGGTCACGGTTCCCCTCCTTTTTCCTCCCCTCCAGGTTATCTTCAGGTCTGCCGCCCACTTGTAACTCCTCCCCCACTTGGAAGTGGCCTCTTCCGGCCCCGAACTTGGTCGTCCCAGGCCCACCCCGGGAGCCATCTGGCGGACCTTTTCGGAGACTATAAAAAGCAGCCTACGGCAGGGGGCGTCGCAGGACCAACGAACGCATCGGGATGGATCGCTGTGTGGCGACATGGATTCTCCAGGCAGGGCAGGCATAAGGCCTGGACTCTTTCCTCCTGGAGCCCATTTCTTCATCCGTGGCCTTGAAGACGAACCACGCCGACCACGGACCGTGGACCTTGGCCTTCACCTTTCATTTCCGAACGGCAGCCAGGGCATCCATTGTCACCACCGCGGAAAAGGTGTCCACAAAAAGGACAGGTGAGCACCTCCATGGCATGCAGTGTCATCGCCACCCCCACCCCGGCTTTAAAGGGTCCTCTTTCAAGTAATCACGTTGCCACAGCTGGGACTTGGATCGGATCCCTGGCTCCGGAACCCCATATGACCTGGGGCCGGCCAATGCATCCCTCCATAGCGTCCTAAATCCGTACATCGTTGATTCAGGACTTTCCCTCGTGGCACAGAGGAAACGAATCTGACCAGGAACCATGAGGTTGCGGGCTCCATCCTTCGCCTCACGCAGGGGGTTGAGACGAGGCTCAGATCTGGCACGGCTGCGGCTCGGGCGTAGGCCAGCAGCCGTAACTCCAGTTCGACCCCTAGCCTGGGAAGCTCCATAGACCGTGGGTGCGGCCATCCGAAGACCAACAAGAACCTCCTCACCGTCCTAATACAGGGACAGCAACGTTGTCACGGCAAGGGCGGCGGGGCGGCGCGGGCCAAATAAAATGCTATGCACCCAAGTGTTTGATTTCAATAGAGAAGAAAGAAATCACTAGGCCAGAGGGGAAGCTCAGAAAACATCGAACACAAAACGACACACCCTGTCCGGGAGACTCAGGCCCCGGAGAGAGGCAGTCAACGCGGTGCAGACACGACCCCAGCGAGTGAGTTGGCAGAGACGGACGGGCGGCCCCGGCATCAAGACAACCCCAGGGATCCCATCGAGGGCCACACGCACCCGGGCCCGAGTCGGCCGGGAGAGCTGGTCGACCCCGCGGGCCCTCGGACCCGGGCCCGAGTCGGCCGGGACAGCTGGTCGACCCCGCGGGCCCTCGGACCCGGGCCCGAGTCGGCCGGGACAGCTGGTCGACCCCGCGGGCCCTCGGACCCGGGCCCGAGTCGGCCGGGACAGCTGGTCGACCCCGCGGGCCCTCGGACCCGGGCCCGAGTCGGCCGGGACAGCTGGTCGACCCCGCGGGCCCTCGGACCCGGGCCCGAGACGGCCGGGACAGCTGGTCGACCCCGCGGGCCCTCGGACCCGGGCCCGAGACGGCCGGGACAGCTGGTCGACCCCGCGGGCCCTCGGACCCGGGCCCGAGTCGGCCGGGACAGCTGGTCGACCCCGCGGGCCCTCGGACCCGGGCCCGAGACGGCCGGGACAGCTGGTCGACCCCGCGGGCCCTCGGACCCGGGCCCGAGTCGGCCGGGACAGCTGGTCGACCCCGCGGGCCCTCGGACCCGGGCCCGAGACGGCCGGGACAGCTGGTCGACCCCGCG
>NC_139390.1:56275000-56292500 GCF_054392235.1 Sus scrofa | reverse complement strand
GCCCACACGCTGTGGCAAGTAGCGCCGGCAGCTACTGCCCTGCAGACTTCAGGAGGGGCGGCGGCTGGGGGGTCCAGGTACCCCAAGGCCCCCCTCTCAGATCGCTAGAGAAGGCTTTCTCACCGAGGGCGCGTCGTGCCCCACACACCATCGCTCGCCCCTTCGGGGACCCACGGGAGTGGGAACACTCCCAAAAAGTGGGAAGTCAGAAGGGGGGGGGGTCTGCGGTATGGGTAAAGCACACAGCCCATGTGAGCGTCCACGGTCAGAGCCGGGAGGGCAAGAGTCTGTGCTGCCACCAGGCTTGCCTTTCAGACTTTTCCACGTGGGTGGAGGGATGCCACGTCCGGAAAGCCAGACGGGGACCCCCCCTTCACATCTCCCGGCCCACCGCGGTCGCTCTCACGACCACATGCAGCCTTCCCGGTCAAGGGAGAAGCATGGGGCGTGCCACTCAAGGGCCAAGGGCTGCCCTCACTGGCACACAGTGAGGGAGACCCATGACAAGGGGTCCACCTGAGCCCCTCCCGGGGAGGGGACACAAGCTTCCCCTGCCTTACCGTCTCGACCCCCTCCCCTGAGCTTTAGGAAGCTGCTCGTGGGGCACGCCACCACCACAGTGGGGACCCGAGGGGACTCACCGCTGGGAGAGGAAAACGACACCACCGCTCGGCCTCGGGCATCTGACAGGCAACCCGGAGTACTCCAGGGGCACCACAGAGGACCAGGGGAGGCACGCTCACGCACCCGCAGGGATGCGAAGCATGGCAGCGAGGGAGGCCTCCCCCCACTTTGGGGAGGGACCGCTCGCAAGGCACACGCCAAGGAGGCAAAGCGAGAATGCCTGCTGCGTCCCAAAGGACCCAGGCCCCCCCCCCCGACTGACACCCGAAGGCAGCAGGGCGGGAGACCAGAGGTCAGGCTGGAGGCCGCACCCCTGCCTTCCCCCACACCACCCGCAGGTGGGGGAGGAGCAGCGAGGGGCCCGCGACAGAATGAGAGGCGCGGCCCAACTCACCATGAGCGGCCGTCCCTCACCTGGCGCGGCTTAAGCCCAAGCCCAGGAGAGCGCCACATCACCACATCGATCAGTCCTGGCAGAGCCAGGGAAGAGCCCAGAAGAGGGGAGGGAGGGAGGGAGGGAGGGAGGGCCAGCAAAGACAATCACCACGGGGGCCTGCTTCAGCTTCACCGGCCCCCCCTCCTCCTCCTCCTCCTCCTCCTCCCCTTCCTCTCTCAGGGGAGAGACAGCGGCTGACAACCCCGGGAGGGAGAATGCCTGACACGTGGCACGGAGCCAACAGGGTGGGGTTGTTCCAGCCGAGCCGCCGGGTGCCCGCAGCAGGGAGGCACACAGGGTAGAAGACCCCACAGGGCCACGCGCCCTGCCGCCCTCGGGTCAGCCAAAGACCGGAGGGGACACCGCAGCATGGGCCAGCTGGATGCACAAGCGAGAGCCGGCGCACAGGCCCAGGCGAGCGGCCCCCACGCGGGGTGCAAAGGGCAGGGTCAGGCCTTGGACAGCAGCCGAAAGCCCAAAGCCCCCCACGTGCATCCAGAGGCCCAAGGTCTCCAGCGACAGGCGCTGAAGAGGATCGTGTCAGCATCTACCTGGTGACAGAAAAGGCCTATTTCGGCCGCGAAAAATGTCCATGCCCAGCAGCGGGGCCCACCCACAGGACGTGGGGGTATCCCCGGAACCCCCATCCGGACACTTGTCCCCCAGCCCTGCCCTAGAGTCGCCAGACCCAGCGCTCTCAGGGCCATCTGGTCGACCCGGGGAGCGTGACCGCAAGGAAGGGACAGGGACAGGAAGGAGGTGGAGCCGGCCGGCCAGCCGGGGAAGCCCTTCCCGGCTTGCCCACGCGGGCAGGTATCGGTCTGTCCGGAGCTCCAGACGGGGACTTGGCTCCCCCAAAATCCAGGACACACCATCCAGCTCAGGCCGGTCCCCACCTCCCGACAGATCGACCGACCGACAGGGAAACACTCCGAGGGCGGGGGGGCGGGGGGGGGGGGAATGAGAGCGTGGGAAACGAAGTCTTGTCCAACGACCGGGACCCTACATGGGCACGCCTCAGGCCCAGGTGCACCCTTCCCGGCCACACCCGGGAGCAGGGGGCCGGCGGGGTACCATCCACCATCTCCGGATCCATCAGGACTTGGAAAAAAAATGTTTCCACGGAGGCGCCTCCGACGAACGGACCCCGCGAAGGAAGGCGCCGGGGCCCGAGCCACCCTTTCCGCTCCACCCCTCACGGCTTGTGCCGGTCTAGACCTCGTCAGTACGACTCCGCACGGGCCGGCGGTAGCCATCAGTCGGGGGGCAGGGGGGGAGGGACCCATGCCGGCATGACGACCGGGAAACAAGCGTGCCGGCCACCGAGCCTGTCGCGCCCTCCAACGCCCTCACAGCGCACAGCCCGGGCCGCTCCTCACTTCGGGGATGAGAGGCTGGAGGGACGGCGGGCGGGAGTCATTCACGCTCCAAAGGGCGACCCGGGACAAGGCCAGGCCACCCGAGCACAGGCAGTCCCGGGCGCCGCACACCCTCTCCCCTCGCTAGGGAGGCGGCCCGGCCCAGGCCTGGTCGGTCCCCGGGGCCGGAGCGGCAAGAGCGGATGCTGGTCGACCCGGCCAGGCGGCCCCAGAACCTGCCTGGGGAGCGCGGTGACAGTCACTCCCTCACAGGCCTGCACGCCCAATCTCCGGTGAGAGAGGGACACTCCCAGGCCTCTGAGCCACCGGAGCTGTCGCCGCCAGTGTCGCCAGCCTCCCGGAACTCTGACTCAGGCCGGATGGCTGAGTCACATCCCTCGCGAAGGTCCCCAAAGCTGCAGAGGGAAGGGACGATATAAAAGCGGACACTAGATGGCACGCGACAACCGCCACCAACGTCACCAGGACAGATCCGGAAGGCCGGCCGGCCGGCGGCGACACAACGACACAGCGCCGGCCACCCAAATGCCCGAGCTCTTCCCGGGGCCGAGGCGCCAGGCGTCCTGCACGACCGCGAGGCTTCCACTACGGAGCTGCCTCCTGGCAAGGCACTGCGTGGCGTGATGGCAGCAGATGGAAAGAGGGGGGCGGCGGCGGCGGCGGCGGCGGCGGCGGGGAAGGAGCTGGGAAGAGGTTCTCGCTGTTGCCTAGAAGGAGCCGCGCTCGCTCCCCCAAGCATGTCCCTTCCTGGGCTTGGGAATTCCAGAGAGAAGCCGGCGCGGTGAGGGTGGCACTAGCGAGAGAGATCTCAGGTTCCCCTCCACCTTCTCTTCTCTCCCCCACCCCCACCCCACCTCCCTGCACGGAGCTGGAGGAGGGAGGGAGAGAGGGAGGGCGGGAGGGTAGGCGGGGACTGGCAAAAACGAAACCCGGCAAGCTCTCGGAGAACGACAACGCAGGAGTCGGTATACCTGCCACCCTTACCGACGGAGACGGTCTGTCAAAAGCAGACAAGCAAAGCCCAGAAGCTTAGGAAGGGAGAGAAGGATACAGTCGATCCTAGGAAAGTGGAAATGAAAATCTCTCTCTGCATAGACTGAGACAAAGTCCAAAGAGAACAAATGGCTGCCTGGGGCAAATGCTCTGGTGGTCAGGTCATAGAAACATGGATTTCAGCATGACTGACCAACCACAACGGAGGGAAAGTACAACGCAACACTATGAGTGTGTGTGTATGTGTGGGGGGGTGAACTGAAATCTCATCCAAAACAAAACAAAACAAAACAAAAAAAGGAAAACAACCCCCCCCCCAAAAAAAACCCAAAAAACAACAACAGATGAAGAAGAAGAAGGAAGCCCACGACCAACAGGGTCAAGGCTCCTGCTTTCTCACCGCGGTGGCTCTGGTTGCCCCTGTGTGGTGCAGGTTCCATCTCTGGCTCAGGAAAAACTTCCACTTGCTGCCCGTGTGTGTGGCCAAAAAGTAAAACATAAAGCTGAAACAGGAGGGAGAGGGGGTGGAGAAAACCCGAAACAAACAATAAACTTTGCAAGTCTCAGGATTGCCATCCTGGGGTAGTGGAAACAAATCCGACCAGGAACCATGAGGTTGCAGGTTTGATCCCTGGCTCACTTGTTGGGTTAAGGATCTGGCATTGCCGTGAGCTGTGGTGTCTGTCACAGACGCGGCTCGGATCCCGCGTGGCTGTGCCTGTGGTGTAGGCCGGCAGGTAAGGCTCCGAACTGACCCCTAGCCTGGGAACCTCCATGTGCTGCGGGTGTGGCTCCCCCCCAAAAAAAAACCAGAAAGAGAGAGAGAGAGAGAGAGAGAGAGAAGGAAAGAAAGAAAGAAAGAAAGAAAAGAGAAAGAAAGAGAGAGAGAGAGAGAGAGAGAGAGAAAGAAAGAGAAAGAAAGAAAGGAAGGAAAGAGAAAGATAGAGAGAGAGAGAGAGAGAGAGAAAGAAAGAAAGAAAGAAAGAAAGAAAGAAAGAAAGAAAGAAAGAAAGAAAGAAAAAGAAAGGAGAAAGAAAGGAAGGAAAGAGAAAGAAAGAAAGAAAAGAAAAAGAAAGAGAGAGAGAGAAAAGAAAGAAAGGAAGAAAGGAAGGAAGGAAAGAAAAAGAAGGAAAAAGAAATCCATCTCGGAGTTCCCGCTGTGCCTAGGTCACAGCTGAGCCTCAAGTTCGATCCCTGGCACAGGAAAGGCAGTGCAGCAGGAAAAAAAAAAAAAAAAAAAGAACAACTCCATCTTGCTGGTTGGGCAGGGGAGATGCAATTGCCGGATGACATTCCACAACTC
The DNA here is from genome assembly GCF_054392235.1 of Sus scrofa. Classification (NCBI taxonomy): domain Eukaryota; kingdom Metazoa; phylum Chordata; class Mammalia; order Artiodactyla; family Suidae; genus Sus; species Sus scrofa. The sequence continues at coordinate 56,287,765 of NC_139390.1, read as the reverse complement.
TGCCAAACTGGCAAAACCACGACGCACTTAGTACAGGAGTCATTGAAGACATGGATGTGAAAGCATCTTCTTGCTATCGATTCATTTCCCACAATCCCAGGAAGAGCCATTGGAACAGGGCTCCCATTCTTGGCACGATATCTTTTCTATGTGTGGGTGGACGCATCTTTTCTCATGGTTGTTTTCCTTTTGACCAAATTTAACTTCAGCCTCCACCATGTCATCTTTTGGGCTCTCAAGCCTGCCATGAGAATATGGTCACCAAAGTCCTCGCCCAGAGGCACCTTTGCCCACCACCAGTGCCGCCGTCTCCCCCCACCTCCTCCTCCTCCTCCTCCTCCTCCTCCTCCTCCTCCTCCTCCTCCTCCTCCTCCTCCTCCTCCTCCTCCTCCTCCTCCAACCCCCGCCAAGCACCCCCCCCCCCCACCCCGCTTTGTATTGTTCAGCTGTCTTGCACTGGTCTCTCACACGGTGGCGGTGTGGTCCTATGCATGATTCCCAACCACATTCAAGTGGACTTCCGGGATCATCATTTTCTGTTTCCTAACTGCACTTTCGTCGTTCTTAGGAGGTTTGCTTCCCTTCCCCCCCCACCCCCCCCCCACCCCGCGCGCGCGCACGCTTGGTGTTGAATCGGAGCTGCATCTGCTAGCCTGAGCCACAGCCACAGCAACGGCGGGATCCGAGCCACATCTGAGACCTTATGCCACAGCTCGCGGAAAAATGCCAGATCCTTAAACCCCTGAGCGAGGTCAGGGATCAAACCTGCCACCTCGTGATTCCTAGTCCGATTCGTTTCCGCCGCGCCATGACAGGAATTCCTTCCTGTGTTCTTTTGGGTCATGGTTGTTTCCAGCTCCACAGAATTCCTCCCCGTGCTCATGTGACATCTGGGATGTGGCGGGTTGGGGGGGGGGGGGCAAGGTTTCGTTCCCCTACAGTCATGCCTTGAAAAAAGTCGTGTACAACGTTTCACATTCCAGATCCAGAAGCTGAATCCGCAGCCGGTTCCATCTCATGAAACCGATCTCCCAGCCCAGGAAAACCAAAGGTCGTGGTTGGAGCCCGTGATAAACCCCAGGTCTGAGTCCCGAGCACTGCTGCTCAGGGAAGATTTCGAGGTGTCAGGGTCCAAGGATCCTCCTGGGCACTTGGAAATGTCTCCGATGTGTGCAGGCAGGCATGAGGATGAGAAGGGGCTAAAGAGGGGCAGAGGGTGGTGATCTCTTGTCGGTGGATGTCAAGGGTTGGCGCTTCCTTTTGTGGATCTCCCGGAAAAGTCAAATGTGGGAGAAAAACTGGACCCGTGAGTTCGAGGAGAGGGATGGCCAGAGAAAACCAGAAGAATTCCATCTGCCGACCATTGGGTAGGTAGGAGGGCAAAAACCGAAACCTCGAGCATGACATGAACAGAACCACATGCTTCTAGCCACCCATAAACCCCGTAAGATAAGATCGTTTCTGCTGAGATACCCTCTCCCTCCCCCCACCCACCCAGGGCGAAGGATCCCTGGGTGGTGGCAGAGGGGCGGCAGCAGTCAGTGGCAGTGGCGGCGGGCATGGAACTTCCACAGGCCCTGGGGACACACCCCCCGCCCCCAGAAACCCCTAGAAGCTTGGAATTCTGATGTCTGTGGTGTGATGACCATAAACACTGGCTTTTGTGCCATGTCTGCTAGAAGATATGGTTTCCATGACAAATAAAGTGATTTTTAGCAAGTTTTTCTCCACTTGAGATGTATTGAAAATACGTCTTCATTCAGGGGGAGGTAGGTGTAGGTGACAGACGTGGCCGCTCAGCTCAGATCGGGTGATCTGGCAGGGCATAGCTCTGGCTGAGGTGCAGGCCAGCAGCTACAGCTCCGATTCTTCGACCCCTAGCCCAGGGAACTTCCATATCCCAAGGGTGCACTCCTAAAAAACAAAAAACAAAATGAACAACACACAAAGAGGGAGCATCTCATCGATGGCAGACCAAATTCCAATGTATATGTATACGTGTACATAGGTATGTACGTATGGATGTGTGTGTGTATGTGTATATTATCGAGAGAGAGAGAGAGAGAGAGAGAGAGAGAGAGAGAGAGAGAGAGGATTTTTTAGAGCCATAACTGTGGCATACGGAAGTTCCCAAACCAGGGTTCGAACCGGCATACATGGATACTAGTCGGGTTTGTTACCACTGAGCCACAACAGGAACTCCCCACATTCCAATATTTAATGAGAAAATACATTTTTGATGCTTTAGGCAACCCTGCAAACACCCTTATTTAAGTGACTGGACTTAACAAAAAGGAATCCCTAGCACCTAGTAACAGAACAAAGATAAAGAAACACAAGGCAGGAATTCCCGTTGTGGCTCGGTGGAAACGAACCCGACTAGCATTGACCCCTAACCTGGGAACCTACAAAATGGCACATGTGAAGCCCTAAAAGAAGACTACACACACACACACACACACACACACACACACACACACGGCACAGACAGATGCGAAAGGAAAAGAAAAGGAAGGAAAAAAGAAAAGGGAAGAAAGAGAGAAATGAACAGGCAGAGCAAGCCATTGTGAATGATCTCTAGGGACAGATATTTTTCTCCAAGCATAATTTTATTTTTCCCCAAGTGATACCAGACCTTCTCTCTCTCTCTCTCTCTCTCTCTCTCTCTCTCTCTCACACACACACACACACACACACTCTCCCTCCCTCTCTCTCTCTCTTTGAAAAAATTTATGTATTTAGTGGAGTTCCCATTGTGACTCAGCAGGTAGGAATCTGACTAGCATCCATGAGAGTGCTGGTTTGATCCCTGGCCTCGCTCAGTGGGTGAAAGATCTGGCATTGCCCTGAACTGTGGTGTAGGTTGCAGACACAGATCGGACCTGGTGTTGCTGTGTCTGTGGTGTAGGCCAGTGGCTCAAGCTCTGATTCCCTAGCCTGGGAACCTCCGTGTGCCGTGAGTGCCACCCGAAGAAAGCAAGGGTAAAAAAAAAAAAAAAAAAAGAAACATAAAAACCTGGATTGGGGAGATCCCATTGTGGCTCATTGGTAACAAAGCTGAGGAGCACCCACGAGGATGCAGATTCGATCCTGGGGTGGGGGGGTGGGGTGCTGGTGCTGGTGGTGCTGAGGTGTGTGCGTGTGGGGTGATAAATAGGTTACCTCTGGCTTCTGGGGGGTGAGAGTCAGCATGGTTTTCCTGCACCTGCTGCTCCTGGGCAATTATTTAGTTTTGGTTTCTTGTTCCTTTGTTTTTGTGGTCCTGCATTGTGGTGAGTACTGGTGTAAGTGGCAGGTTCCTATTTGATCCGACATTTCTTTGGCTCTGGTGTCGGTTGACAGCCATGGTCATGACTGGTGGTGGCTGTTAAGTCTCCAGGAGTTCCACGCAACATTCTGATTGTCTTTCTTCCTTGGGCTTTGGCTGCAGCCTCCCCCTACCCCCTACCCCCCCCCCCCCCCCGCATCATATGGAGGTTCCCGGGCTAGGGGCCGAATCAGACCTACAACTGCTGGGGCGTATGCCACAGTCACAAGCACCATCATATCCAAGCTGCGTCTGCAACCTACACCGCAGCGCAAGGTGATGCCACCAGATCCTAAACCCACTGTGGAAGGCCTGGGATCGAACCTGCAACCTCATGGTTCCTGGTTGGATTCCTTTCCACTATTCCACGACGGGAACTCCTGGGCTTTGGCTTTTGACAGGTGGAGGGACACAGCTTTCTGAAACGGTGGGGCCAGGGCAAGGCATAGAAACATAAGATGGATGTGAGCCTGCGCCTATTCTTTTCTCGTGTGCTGGGAAGATAAGGTGGCTCTTGCCAGCTGGGATTTCATTTCCCCACAAACGATCAGGCTCTTAAGGTATCAGGCAGGGAAGAGGGAGAGTCAGAGTTCCCATTGTGGCTCAGTGGTTAATGAATCTGACTAGGAACCATGAGGTTGCAGGTTCCATCCCTGGCCTTGCTCAGTGGGTTAAGGATCCAGCATTGCCGTGAGCTGTGGTGCAGGTTGCAGATGTGGCTCAGATCCCGCGTTGCTGTGGCTCTGGTGTAGGCCAGCGGCTACAGCTCCGATTGGACCCCTGGCAGGGGAACTTCCATATGCCGCAGGAGCGGCCCTAGAAAAGGCAAAAAGCCGAAGGTGGGGGGGGGGGGGGGACAGAAGAAGAGTGAGAATCACGGTCGGAAGAACATGGGGAAATCGGTGCTAGGTGCCTGGGTGTGTGAGTTCACACGGAATGCTAACCCAGACCCCTGGCCAGCCACATTTGGGGTATCTATCAACTTGACTCTCCACTCTCCAGCTCACCTGGGTGGTGCTGCCCTGCCCTGCCCTGCTCATGTAAGACCTGGCTCCTCCAGGGATGGCTTTGCACCAGAGGGAGACGGGGCAAAGTCACTGAGCTTAAGGTAATTTCTCCAAGAGAGACTCTGGGAGAAGGAGACCAGCTGGGTTTCTGTGTGTTCATTTTTCTTCCTGTCTGCTTGTTTGGTGCAGGCCAGTCCATGTGCCGAGACATTCAGAAACTCTGTACTAGCTGAGACTCAGACCTTGTTCCGAAATAAGCAAAGGGACTTTGAGCTGGGATCACTCCCTGACAAGTAGCTAGCAAAGAAGTTTCCCGTAGCTCTCAGGCCCCATCCCCGCCCTCAGGCGGGTGGGCGTGGGGAGGGGGTGGGGGGGGAGGGGAGGGGCTCGTTCAGGCAGGCAGGCAGGCAGGCAGGCAGGCAGGCAGGCAGGCGCTGGTTCATTAGTCCCGCACCCCCCCACTCCCGGCCCCAGCTGCCCGCCCCACCCCCCACCCCCGGCCGCCATCCCTGCTGCGCCGCCTCTCGCTTCCCAAATCGCCTGGACTCACGCCCGGGAAGGGGGGGAGGGGAGATCAGGAAGATCCAGGCCTCAGGGCCTGGGTTCAATCACTTCATTCAAATGCAGAAACTCTCCAGTCAAGTCAGAGGTGGTGACTTTTCCTGGAGCTTCTCTTTAGGGAAAGTGTTTTTTTTCCCCTCTTTCCCCAATTTCCCTACCCTCAGGCTGCCCCTCGCAGACTGCATGGAGGGGGGTGGGGGAGGATGTGTGCACGAAACTCGCCTCGTGTCAGGCCAAAGGAGCCCCCGCCATTTCCCAACCCGGGAAACCCCGCAAAACTTCTGGAGCATGTTGGCCTTGGTGTGGGAATGGACATCTTCACTTGCCATCTTCCTTTGCACGAGGAGGAGATTTTCATCTCCTGCTGTCTGGGGGCCAGAAAGGAGGGCCAGAGTGTCCCTTTGGTGTGGGCCGGTCCTTAAGTCATTTTACCTCACAGGAATCACCCACACAGGGCATGGAGACACGTTTGGGGTCCGCCTCCTCCGAAACGTCCCGGGAAACCTCACGTGTGAAAAACTGAGCTGGGGAGGTCCCATCGTGGTGCAGAAGTGGAAATAAATGCAACTAGGAACCATGAGGTGGCAGGTTCCATGCTCAGCCTCGCTCACTGGGTTACGAATCCCACGTTGCCATGAGCTGTGGGTAGAGGAGAGTGAGAAGGAGAGGGAGGGAGGGGGAAGGGAGAGATCCTCCATTTATGGAACTGGTTTCCTTGTTTTGAGATGACGTCGCTTTGGTGAAACAGTTGTCAGATGGCCTCTCAAAAGGCGGTGATGTGGATGGGCTCCCCGAACCAGGCCCACAGAAACCAAAGGAACGAAGGGGTTAATCCTTGGAGCCAGAGTTCCCTCCTCTGAAACTGAAACCAAGCTCAAGCCCGGGAGTGCTGGTGTGTTGGAGCCAGAGACATTGTTACAGCTAAAAGCTACTTTGAAATAGTCTCCATTAGGTTATGGCTTGCCTTGGCCCACGAACTTATGACTAATGACTACTGTCGAGTCAGAGTTGTAGTGAACCTGGTGTTTTCTCTACCCTTGAAACACTCCCTAAGGATTGCGCCCCCCCCCCCACCCCGTGGATGAGCAATCTTCACTCCGGAGAGAAGGTCAAAATGCCATAACCCCAAAGACACTAGAAACATTCCATGGACCACCTGACTCCAGCCTTGATGACTTTGAAATGGTCTATCCTAATCTCCTATCCAGGGAGAATGCAAGCACCCTGATGCTTCTAGACAGCTCCGCCACCCCCATGCCCACCATTAAGCTAAACCTATAGAACCCCTTGCTATCCCCTCTCAAGGGAGGACACAGTTTTGAGGTCCTTAGCCTGCTGTGGCCTCCTTAGCCTGGCAAAGCAATAAAGCTGTTCTTTATGCTTCACCCAAAACTCTGTCTCTGAGACTTAATTGGAGCTGGAGTACCAAGGCCGGTTTGGGCTGCCAAACTTTCCTGGAACTTTCAAACTGTTACATATGAAGAACGGAGCCGGTGACTCTGTGTGTGTGTGCGTGTACGTGTGAGAGAGACACAGAGAGACAGACAGAGACAGTGAGTGAGACAGAGAGAGACAGAGGGAAGAGAGAGGGAGAGGGGAAAGTCCCTTCAGTCTTTTGTTTTCTCGGTTTGTTTGTTTGTTTGTTTGTTTTGTCTTTTTGCCATTTCTTGGGCCGCTCCCATGGCATATGGAGGTTCCCAGGCTAGGGGTCGAATCGGAGCCATAGCTGCCAGCCTACGCCAGAGCCACAGCAACGTGGGATCTGAGCCGTGTCTGCGACCGACACCACAGCTCACGGCAACGCTGGATCCTTAACCCACTGAGTGAGGGCAGGGATCGAACCCACAACCTCACGGTTCCTAGTCGGATTCGCTCACCACGGAGCCATGACGGGAACGCCCCTTCAGTCTTTTGAAAGGCCCCTCTGAGAATGCCGTCAGGTGTTGGGGCCAACTTTCCGAGGGGCTCTTAGAGAAATGAACACAGGGTGATGGTTTCACTCTCAGAGACCATTTCTCTGATGTGTTCATCGAGGGACTCCACGGGCTTCCGTTTTCAGGGCCTCGGGACAAGCGATACGTGTTCTCATCCGCAAGGATGCCAGGTCCAAAGGGTGGGAGAAAATGGGAAACGCTGATGAAGAGAGTTGTAGCCAGAGATGGAAGGCAACTGGAAAAACTTCAGGATCCAGTCCAGTTTTCCAGCCACTGAGTTTCTGATTTCTGGAAGGATTTGGGTAGGGAGGAAAAGGTCAAGGATTCTCCATCCCTCTGACAGAGGTATAAGTTACAAAGTAGATGTACAACTTTTGAGAAAAAAACGAACAAACAAAGAAACAACCAAACAAACAATTTTTGTCCCTTTGTCTTTATCAGGAAAAGTGAAAGATGGAGAGAGGGAGGGAGGGAGGGAGGGAGGGAGGGTGGGTTGGATGGATGGATGGATGGATGGATTTGGGGGGCGGGGAGAAGATTCTTAGATCCTAATGACCCAATGCTTTCTCTAGTCCTGGGCCTTTAGGTGATATATCTATATCTATATATCTATATCTATCTGTATACACACACACACACACACACACACACACACACACACACACACACGTAGTTATTTTCTGTTTCTAGGGCTGCACCCATGGCACATGGAGGTTCCCAGGCTAGGGGTCCAATCGGAGCCGTAGCCACCGGCCTACACCAGAGCCAGCACAACGCGGGATCCGAGCCCTGTCTGCGACCTACACCAGAGCTCACGGCAACACCCGATCCTGAACCCAACGAGCGAGGCCAGGGATCGAACCCGCACCCTCAGGCCTCCTAGTCGGATTCGTCCAGCCATGACGGGAACTCCTACATATGTATATAGTATGCATATAGTATATCTTTTTTTAATGCCCACGCCCCAGCCCTATGGAAGTTCCCAGACTCACGGTCGAATCAGAGCTGTAGCTGCGGGCCTACCCCACAGCCACAGCAACGCGGGATCCTTAACCCACCAAGCGAGGCCAGGGGAGGGATCGAACCCACATCCTCACGGATCCTAGTCGGGTTCATTACCGCTGAGCCCTGATGGGAACTGCAGGGGACATCTTTTTTTTTTTTTTTTTTTTTTTTTTTAAGATGTAAGTTTGTTGTGGTTGTTGTGGTTGTTGGTTGTTGTTGTTGCTTTAGCTCGGCATACAGTGGGCTTGCTTACAATGTTGTGTTCGTTTCAGGTGTACAGTCAAGGGGATTCAGTGATCCATCTACATCCATCTATCCCTCCGTTCTTTTTCAGCGTCTTTTCCCCTCTAGGTGATTCCAGAATATTGGGCCATTCCTTCCTTGTGGGTGGGAACACCAGCGTGAAAAAAAACCATCACGGGGGAGTTCCTGTCGTGGCACCATGGAAGCGCATCCGACGAGGAACCTTTGCAGGGAAGGGTGTGGGTTCGATCCCTGGCCTCGCTCAGGGGGGCGGTAAGGATCCGGCAGGCAGTGCCGTGAGCTGTGGTGTCGGTCGCAGACGCGGCTCGGATCCCACATGGCTGTGCCTGTGGCGTAGGCCAGCAGCCGTAGCTCCGATTCAACCCCTCGCTTGGGAACTTCCATATGCCACGAGGGCAGCCCTAAAAAGCAGAGGGGGGAAAAGAAATCATGAGGGCGGGGGAGAGGGATCCATGAGGAGGATGGGATGAACATATACACACACAAAAGAGTCTCTATCCAATAGACGACGAACAGGGACCCCTACGCCACCTTCTGGAATCCAAACGCCAAAACCACAAAGCAGAGTTCCCGCCATGGCGCAGTGGAAATGAGTCCGACCAGGAACCATGAGGTTGCAGGTTCGATGCCTGTCCACCTCGCTCAGTGGGTAAAGGATCCGGTGTTGCCGTGAGCTGTGGTGTTGGTCCCAGACGCGGCTCGGACCTGGCATTCCTGTTTCTGTGGTGTAGGAGGTCAGCAGCTAAAGCCTCCGATTCGATCCGTCATCTGGGAACCTCCATATGCCGTGGGTGTGGCCCTCAACACACACACACACACACACACACACGCACGCACGCACGCACGCACACACGCACACGCACACGCACACGCACACACACACACACTCTGGAACCCCCTAAATGGGAGAAAACCGGACACAGTAGTTTTTTAGGGGTCCAGTCTCTGTGACAGGTGAGGATATCAGGCTTGCATCGAGGGAGGGAAGGCTTCACCCCACGCAGAAAACACACCCACCTACCCACCGACCGACCTTCCTTCCTTCTTTCCTTCCTTCCTTCCTTCCTTCCTTCATGAGAGAACAGTTGGATGACCCATCCTAAGTGTCGGTTGAATGAAGTCTAGTTACCAGGGTTCAGAGTGGGGGAGGGAGAGGGGTAGGAAGTCTGAAGCCTCTGGCGACTCTCCGAAATGTTCTCCCCCCAGGGTGACAGAGCCAGCAGGTCAGGCACTGCCTTCTCTAGAAACCTTCCTGCCCATGTCCAAGGGGGTGTGGGGGGTTGGGGGTGTGGGGCAGGGAGTGGGCCAGGGAGCCTGGAGAAACCCAGACCACCAAGCGGCCATTCTCCCATCGCCCCGACTGTTTGTTGAATGAACATAATGGACGTGATCCAAGTCTGCCACGCCGCCGCCGCCGCCGCCGCCGCCGCCACCACCACTTTCTCCATCATCTCCCCCACCCCCTTGCCTGCAGCCATCTTTGAAAAGGCTGCTGTTGTGGCTGCCTTTGCATGAAAGTGAGTGAGGACCCCTCCCTAATACGGAGTGTTTCAGTCCCTGGTGTCTCTGACAGCTCGCTCATGTATTGGTTGTGAACCATCTTGCCTTGAGGATTTGGAGGATTCGTGAACATTGCAGGAGCCATGGGAGCAGTGAAGTCCTTATCGCCAACCCGACACCCCCCCCCCCCAAATTTCGTGGCAGGGAGCACACTTTTCTTTCACCCAAGAGATTTATTTCCTGCTTTCTGAAGAGAGAAGGAAAGGAGGGTCAGAATGGTCCTCTGGTGTCTGGTGTCCTGTCCCTTTCATTGCACACACTCCTAGTGCCACTGCGGGAGGCACGTTCGGGGCGCGGGGTGGGGTGGGGGTGGGGGACCTGCTGCACGCACCCGCCCCTCACTTTCAAATGCGAAACTCAAGGAGGATGTGAATGTCCTCCATGCCACCGATCAGGTGAACGGGATGGCTTTCTAGGGAAATCCTGGTGTTTCCTTTCACTGCCATGACGAACACCCAGAAACAACCCTGTAAGTTCATACAACTTTGTCAGTCAACTGTATTCCAATAAAATGAAAAAGCAAGACACAGACACACCCACACGCACACACACACACACGCGCGCGCACACACGCACCCCAACCCAGAACCAAACACCCTCTCCTGAAATGGGGGGGCGGGCCCACCGGAGAATGAGCAAGAGAATTCCAGAGTCGGTAGGAAAGTGTCATCTGCAGCGGTGTGAAAAACCCCAAGCTCTTTTCTTCCTGTCAAGGTGAATAAACTTTGTTAATGGGAGTGGGTGCCCTCAGTGTGCCCTCCGAGAGGAAAGGCAGGGAGCATTTTCTCCCTGAAGAGCTTAGTGCTGTCATAGCACTGACGGACAGGATGAACGATCGGTGAGAGGTGGCAGCAGCAGTGGTGGCCGCCTGCACTGCCTGGGCGGATTGGAAACATAGACGAGCCACCAAGACTGCGTGTGACACCCCCGTGGGCCACCCCCCCCCCCCCCCGTCTGTACAGTGACAAGAGTCCTTTGGGGGAAAAGGGAGGGTGGGTGCTCTTCCAGTGTGTCTGTCTGCATTCACCAGGTGTGGGAGAGAAGACAGATGTTTGTTTCCACTATCGTTCGGAGGACTTGCCCAAGAGTACCACGTCCCCCCAAAGATAGCACCGGAAGAGAGATGCACGAGGTTTCTGAATGCATGCCGTGGGTGCTCCAGGCTGCCTCCAGGCCGCCCCCTCGCCCTCGCCCTCCCCCTCCCCCTTGCCAGAGGCAGACGTTCCTTGAAACAGCTGGCTTTGAACTTGGGCTTCTAGAGGAAGGTTTTTCTCCTGCTTTCAAGACGGGAAGAAGAGGGTGTCCGTCTCACATCCGTCCTTTCCAGAGGGCCCTGGATTCCAGATCCTCCACATGCCAGCGCCAAAGCCGAAGCGGTCGGTCTGGGGGTGCCCCATTCGGGTTCCCTCCCCACACACCTGCACGCGCGCGCGCACACACACACACACACACACACGCACGCACCGGGAACAGTGTGATCTCCCACGCCCCCGAAAAGCTTCAGAATGGCCTCAGTCCGAGGCAGTAGACCTATGTATGTCCTCACACCTGTTCAAATAATGTCTGCCCTCAGCCCCACCATCCCCTGCCTCTTTTAAGGACAAAGGCACTGTAGGTTTCCCTGGGGAAGGGAGACTCCATGGCATGTAAATCACAGTCTTAAGGAAAAGGATAATAGCATATGCCGGGGGGGGGGGGGGGGGGGGGAGAAAGAAGGGGGGGGAGGGGGGGGACCCGCGGTGGTGTGCTTGTGAGGGAGAGAGACAGAGACAGACAGGGAGGGACGGAGGATAGGCAGACAGTGAGAGGCAGAATCAGAGGGAGAAAGAGGAGGAGGGGAGAGAGACAGAGAAAGTGAAACAGAGCTAGGTATAGAGGACGCTGTGGCTGGGTCGGATTCTGCGTGTTCTCAGTGAAGTCGTCCTAAGGCCTCTGGAGGTCCAGATCACTGCTTGGGGCCGGAAGTCTGTCTGCCCTTCCCTACCCATCTGAAGAGCTGTGGTTTGGGCTTTCCAGCCGGGAACCCCTCTTTCTGCCTCTTTGTCCAACACACAAGGTTCGTGGGACCCAGAAATCCCATTCTGAGAGCACCCTAGGAACAGTCCTTTCCATACGGCGCAGGAGGCCCCTGTGCCAAGAGATCCAAAGTCTGGAGCCTCTGTTCTCCCCCCCCCCCCCCCTTCCCTCCACGGACAAAATCTTGCCTTGTATTCCTTTTTTTCTCAGGGACTCTGAAGGACATGTATCATTGTACAACCATGGGGAAGATGCTTCCATTCCCTCTGGAATGATGGATGTGGTCGCATGTCTCAAGGAGGCTCCAATTCTTTGAGCAGGACTCCCGATGGTGCCATCCCATCGTCCCTCCCCTCCCCTCCCCTCCGGCTCGCTCGGTCACGGTTCCCCTCCTTTTTCCTCCCCTCCAGGTTATCTTCAGGTCTGCCGCCCACTTGTAACTCCTCCCCCACTTGGAAGTGGCCTCTTCCGGCCCCGAACTTGGTCGTCCCAGGCCCACCCCGGGAGCCATCTGGCGGACCTTTTCGGAGACTATAAAAAGCAGCCTACGGCAGGGGGCGTCGCAGGACCAACGAACGCATCGGGATGGATCGCTGTGTGGCGACATGGATTCTCCAGGCAGGGCAGGCATAAGGCCTGGACTCTTTCCTCCTGGAGCCCATTTCTTCATCCGTGGCCTTGAAGACGAACCACGCCGACCACGGACCGTGGACCTTGGCCTTCACCTTTCATTTCCGAACGGCAGCCAGGGCATCCATTGTCACCACCGCGGAAAAGGTGTCCACAAAAAGGACAGGTGAGCACCTCCATGGCATGCAGTGTCATCGCCACCCCCACCCCGGCTTTAAAGGGTCCTCTTTCAAGTAATCACGTTGCCACAGCTGGGACTTGGATCGGATCCCTGGCTCCGGAACCCCATATGACCTGGGGCCGGCCAATGCATCCCTCCATAGCGTCCTAAATCCGTACATCGTTGATTCAGGACTTTCCCTCGTGGCACAGAGGAAACGAATCTGACCAGGAACCATGAGGTTGCGGGCTCCATCCTTCGCCTCACGCAGGGGGTTGAGACGAGGCTCAGATCTGGCACGGCTGCGGCTCGGGCGTAGGC
>NC_139390.1:56245000-56262500 GCF_054392235.1 Sus scrofa | reverse complement strand
ACGCACCCGCCGTGCCCAACCCTCTTCCCCCACCCCCCCGCGCACAGGGGGACACCCGAGAAGCACATCACCCAGGGACACCCGCCCGGCCACGGCGGCCAGGGGGTGACACCCACACGAGGTGAGGCCATTTCAGGTCCCCGGTTGACGCGGGGGCGGGAGGGAGAGAGACATGGCACAGGCAAGGCAGGGCGGTCACCTGTTCGGGGCAGGGGGAGGGCCGGCAGCACCGGGGAAGGGCGGCAATGCACACGGGGCAAGGGCTGTGGGGCAGGGACGCGGGTGCCTGCCCAGGGAGAGGAGAAAGGACCCAGGCACGCCAGGCAAACCAGCACGGGGTCACACCACCACACACACGAGGGCAGTCCCATGACACCTGGGACACCAGGCGGCCTCAGTCGCCCCAGAGCACTCCACGACCCGGCCCCACCAACCAGGGCCCCATGTGCAAAGGCTTCCCCCCCCCTGCCACGTGGGGGGGGTTCGTCCGCCTCATCTCACCCATCCGTCCATCTTTCCACCCTCATCTCATCCGTCCTTCACCTAGTCCACCCTCCAGGGCCTGACGCCTGGGGGAAACGCTCCTGAGCGAGGCGGCCCGAACCATGCTCGCTCACCACCTCCACACCACCAGCTGCGACCCCAGGCGAGTGCGGGAAGAACCGACGGGCGGCTCGCAGCGGGGGAGGCAGGGGCAGAGGCCGCCGGGGGACGGGGCGCATCCCCCTCCTCCACTTCCCCTTCCAAGGGGAGGGGCACCACGCGCCCACGCAGCACACAGCCCGGCGCTGGACGCCAAAACCCGGCCCGGCCCGGCGTGACCCTCCCCCAACTCGGAGGGGGGAGGCACAGGCCGCATTAGGCAAAAGAGCAGCGCTTGGCCCCCACCGCGGGGGCCAGCGCACCCCTCGCGCGAGGGCGGCTCTTGCCCACACGCTGTGGCAAGTAGCGCCGGCAGCTACTGCCCTGCAGACTTCAGGAGGGGCGGCGGCTGGGGGGTCCAGGTACCCCAAGGCCCCCCTCTCAGATCGCTAGAGAAGGCTTTCTCACCGAGGGCGCGTCGTGCCCCACACACCATCGCTCGCCCCTTCGGGGACCCACGGGAGTGGGAACACTCCCAAAAAGTGGGAAGTCAGAAGGGGGGGGGGTCTGCGGTATGGGTAAAGCACACAGCCCATGTGAGCGTCCACGGTCAGAGCCGGGAGGGCAAGAGTCTGTGCTGCCACCAGGCTTGCCTTTCAGACTTTTCCACGTGGGTGGAGGGATGCCACGTCCGGAAAGCCAGACGGGGACCCCCCCTTCACATCTCCCGGCCCACCGCGGTCGCTCTCACGACCACATGCAGCCTTCCCGGTCAAGGGAGAAGCATGGGGCGTGCCACTCAAGGGCCAAGGGCTGCCCTCACTGGCACACAGTGAGGGAGACCCATGACAAGGGGTCCACCTGAGCCCCTCCCGGGGAGGGGACACAAGCTTCCCCTGCCTTACCGTCTCGACCCCCTCCCCTGAGCTTTAGGAAGCTGCTCGTGGGGCACGCCACCACCACAGTGGGGACCCGAGGGGACTCACCGCTGGGAGAGGAAAACGACACCACCGCTCGGCCTCGGGCATCTGACAGGCAACCCGGAGTACTCCAGGGGCACCACAGAGGACCAGGGGAGGCACGCTCACGCACCCGCAGGGATGCGAAGCATGGCAGCGAGGGAGGCCTCCCCCCACTTTGGGGAGGGACCGCTCGCAAGGCACACGCCAAGGAGGCAAAGCGAGAATGCCTGCTGCGTCCCAAAGGACCCAGGCCCCCCCCCCCGACTGACACCCGAAGGCAGCAGGGCGGGAGACCAGAGGTCAGGCTGGAGGCCGCACCCCTGCCTTCCCCCACACCACCCGCAGGTGGGGGAGGAGCAGCGAGGGGCCCGCGACAGAATGAGAGGCGCGGCCCAACTCACCATGAGCGGCCGTCCCTCACCTGGCGCGGCTTAAGCCCAAGCCCAGGAGAGCGCCACATCACCACATCGATCAGTCCTGGCAGAGCCAGGGAAGAGCCCAGAAGAGGGGAGGGAGGGAGGGAGGGAGGGAGGGCCAGCAAAGACAATCACCACGGGGGCCTGCTTCAGCTTCACCGGCCCCCCCTCCTCCTCCTCCTCCTCCTCCTCCCCTTCCTCTCTCAGGGGAGAGACAGCGGCTGACAACCCCGGGAGGGAGAATGCCTGACACGTGGCACGGAGCCAACAGGGTGGGGTTGTTCCAGCCGAGCCGCCGGGTGCCCGCAGCAGGGAGGCACACAGGGTAGAAGACCCCACAGGGCCACGCGCCCTGCCGCCCTCGGGTCAGCCAAAGACCGGAGGGGACACCGCAGCATGGGCCAGCTGGATGCACAAGCGAGAGCCGGCGCACAGGCCCAGGCGAGCGGCCCCCACGCGGGGTGCAAAGGGCAGGGTCAGGCCTTGGACAGCAGCCGAAAGCCCAAAGCCCCCCACGTGCATCCAGAGGCCCAAGGTCTCCAGCGACAGGCGCTGAAGAGGATCGTGTCAGCATCTACCTGGTGACAGAAAAGGCCTATTTCGGCCGCGAAAAATGTCCATGCCCAGCAGCGGGGCCCACCCACAGGACGTGGGGGTATCCCCGGAACCCCCATCCGGACACTTGTCCCCCAGCCCTGCCCTAGAGTCGCCAGACCCAGCGCTCTCAGGGCCATCTGGTCGACCCGGGGAGCGTGACCGCAAGGAAGGGACAGGGACAGGAAGGAGGTGGAGCCGGCCGGCCAGCCGGGGAAGCCCTTCCCGGCTTGCCCACGCGGGCAGGTATCGGTCTGTCCGGAGCTCCAGACGGGGACTTGGCTCCCCCAAAATCCAGGACACACCATCCAGCTCAGGCCGGTCCCCACCTCCCGACAGATCGACCGACCGACAGGGAAACACTCCGAGGGCGGGGGGGCGGGGGGGGGGGGAATGAGAGCGTGGGAAACGAAGTCTTGTCCAACGACCGGGACCCTACATGGGCACGCCTCAGGCCCAGGTGCACCCTTCCCGGCCACACCCGGGAGCAGGGGGCCGGCGGGGTACCATCCACCATCTCCGGATCCATCAGGACTTGGAAAAAAAATGTTTCCACGGAGGCGCCTCCGACGAACGGACCCCGCGAAGGAAGGCGCCGGGGCCCGAGCCACCCTTTCCGCTCCACCCCTCACGGCTTGTGCCGGTCTAGACCTCGTCAGTACGACTCCGCACGGGCCGGCGGTAGCCATCAGTCGGGGGGCAGGGGGGGAGGGACCCATGCCGGCATGACGACCGGGAAACAAGCGTGCCGGCCACCGAGCCTGTCGCGCCCTCCAACGCCCTCACAGCGCACAGCCCGGGCCGCTCCTCACTTCGGGGATGAGAGGCTGGAGGGACGGCGGGCGGGAGTCATTCACGCTCCAAAGGGCGACCCGGGACAAGGCCAGGCCACCCGAGCACAGGCAGTCCCGGGCGCCGCACACCCTCTCCCCTCGCTAGGGAGGCGGCCCGGCCCAGGCCTGGTCGGTCCCCGGGGCCGGAGCGGCAAGAGCGGATGCTGGTCGACCCGGCCAGGCGGCCCCAGAACCTGCCTGGGGAGCGCGGTGACAGTCACTCCCTCACAGGCCTGCACGCCCAATCTCCGGTGAGAGAGGGACACTCCCAGGCCTCTGAGCCACCGGAGCTGTCGCCGCCAGTGTCGCCAGCCTCCCGGAACTCTGACTCAGGCCGGATGGCTGAGTCACATCCCTCGCGAAGGTCCCCAAAGCTGCAGAGGGAAGGGACGATATAAAAGCGGACACTAGATGGCACGCGACAACCGCCACCAACGTCACCAGGACAGATCCGGAAGGCCGGCCGGCCGGCGGCGACACAACGACACAGCGCCGGCCACCCAAATGCCCGAGCTCTTCCCGGGGCCGAGGCGCCAGGCGTCCTGCACGACCGCGAGGCTTCCACTACGGAGCTGCCTCCTGGCAAGGCACTGCGTGGCGTGATGGCAGCAGATGGAAAGAGGGGGGCGGCGGCGGCGGCGGCGGCGGCGGCGGGGAAGGAGCTGGGAAGAGGTTCTCGCTGTTGCCTAGAAGGAGCCGCGCTCGCTCCCCCAAGCATGTCCCTTCCTGGGCTTGGGAATTCCAGAGAGAAGCCGGCGCGGTGAGGGTGGCACTAGCGAGAGAGATCTCAGGTTCCCCTCCACCTTCTCTTCTCTCCCCCACCCCCACCCCACCTCCCTGCACGGAGCTGGAGGAGGGAGGGAGAGAGGGAGGGCGGGAGGGTAGGCGGGGACTGGCAAAAACGAAACCCGGCAAGCTCTCGGAGAACGACAACGCAGGAGTCGGTATACCTGCCACCCTTACCGACGGAGACGGTCTGTCAAAAGCAGACAAGCAAAGCCCAGAAGCTTAGGAAGGGAGAGAAGGATACAGTCGATCCTAGGAAAGTGGAAATGAAAATCTCTCTCTGCATAGACTGAGACAAAGTCCAAAGAGAACAAATGGCTGCCTGGGGCAAATGCTCTGGTGGTCAGGTCATAGAAACATGGATTTCAGCATGACTGACCAACCACAACGGAGGGAAAGTACAACGCAACACTATGAGTGTGTGTGTATGTGTGGGGGGGTGAACTGAAATCTCATCCAAAACAAAACAAAACAAAACAAAAAAAGGAAAACAACCCCCCCCCCAAAAAAAACCCAAAAAACAACAACAGATGAAGAAGAAGAAGGAAGCCCACGACCAACAGGGTCAAGGCTCCTGCTTTCTCACCGCGGTGGCTCTGGTTGCCCCTGTGTGGTGCAGGTTCCATCTCTGGCTCAGGAAAAACTTCCACTTGCTGCCCGTGTGTGTGGCCAAAAAGTAAAACATAAAGCTGAAACAGGAGGGAGAGGGGGTGGAGAAAACCCGAAACAAACAATAAACTTTGCAAGTCTCAGGATTGCCATCCTGGGGTAGTGGAAACAAATCCGACCAGGAACCATGAGGTTGCAGGTTTGATCCCTGGCTCACTTGTTGGGTTAAGGATCTGGCATTGCCGTGAGCTGTGGTGTCTGTCACAGACGCGGCTCGGATCCCGCGTGGCTGTGCCTGTGGTGTAGGCCGGCAGGTAAGGCTCCGAACTGACCCCTAGCCTGGGAACCTCCATGTGCTGCGGGTGTGGCTCCCCCCCAAAAAAAAACCAGAAAGAGAGAGAGAGAGAGAGAGAGAGAGAAGGAAAGAAAGAAAGAAAGAAAGAAAAGAGAAAGAAAGAGAGAGAGAGAGAGAGAGAGAGAGAAAGAAAGAGAAAGAAAGAAAGGAAGGAAAGAGAAAGATAGAGAGAGAGAGAGAGAGAGAGAAAGAAAGAAAGAAAGAAAGAAAGAAAGAAAGAAAGAAAGAAAGAAAGAAAGAAAAAGAAAGGAGAAAGAAAGGAAGGAAAGAGAAAGAAAGAAAGAAAAGAAAAAGAAAGAGAGAGAGAGAAAAGAAAGAAAGGAAGAAAGGAAGGAAGGAAAGAAAAAGAAGGAAAAAGAAATCCATCTCGGAGTTCCCGCTGTGCCTAGGTCACAGCTGAGCCTCAAGTTCGATCCCTGGCACAGGAAAGGCAGTGCAGCAGGAAAAAAAAAAAAAAAAAAAGAACAACTCCATCTTGCTGGTTGGGCAGGGGAGATGCAATTGCCGGATGACATTCCACAACTCTGCCAAACTGGCAAAACCACGACGCACTTAGTACAGGAGTCATTGAAGACATGGATGTGAAAGCATCTTCTTGCTATCGATTCATTTCCCACAATCCCAGGAAGAGCCATTGGAACAGGGCTCCCATTCTTGGCACGATATCTTTTCTATGTGTGGGTGGACGCATCTTTTCTCATGGTTGTTTTCCTTTTGACCAAATTTAACTTCAGCCTCCACCATGTCATCTTTTGGGCTCTCAAGCCTGCCATGAGAATATGGTCACCAAAGTCCTCGCCCAGAGGCACCTTTGCCCACCACCAGTGCCGCCGTCTCCCCCCACCTCCTCCTCCTCCTCCTCCTCCTCCTCCTCCTCCTCCTCCTCCTCCTCCTCCTCCTCCTCCTCCTCCTCCTCCTCCTCCAACCCCCGCCAAGCACCCCCCCCCCCCACCCCGCTTTGTATTGTTCAGCTGTCTTGCACTGGTCTCTCACACGGTGGCGGTGTGGTCCTATGCATGATTCCCAACCACATTCAAGTGGACTTCCGGGATCATCATTTTCTGTTTCCTAACTGCACTTTCGTCGTTCTTAGGAGGTTTGCTTCCCTTCCCCCCCCACCCCCCCCCCACCCCGCGCGCGCGCACGCTTGGTGTTGAATCGGAGCTGCATCTGCTAGCCTGAGCCACAGCCACAGCAACGGCGGGATCCGAGCCACATCTGAGACCTTATGCCACAGCTCGCGGAAAAATGCCAGATCCTTAAACCCCTGAGCGAGGTCAGGGATCAAACCTGCCACCTCGTGATTCCTAGTCCGATTCGTTTCCGCCGCGCCATGACAGGAATTCCTTCCTGTGTTCTTTTGGGTCATGGTTGTTTCCAGCTCCACAGAATTCCTCCCCGTGCTCATGTGACATCTGGGATGTGGCGGGTTGGGGGGGGGGGGGCAAGGTTTCGTTCCCCTACAGTCATGCCTTGAAAAAAGTCGTGTACAACGTTTCACATTCCAGATCCAGAAGCTGAATCCGCAGCCGGTTCCATCTCATGAAACCGATCTCCCAGCCCAGGAAAACCAAAGGTCGTGGTTGGAGCCCGTGATAAACCCCAGGTCTGAGTCCCGAGCACTGCTGCTCAGGGAAGATTTCGAGGTGTCAGGGTCCAAGGATCCTCCTGGGCACTTGGAAATGTCTCCGATGTGTGCAGGCAGGCATGAGGATGAGAAGGGGCTAAAGAGGGGCAGAGGGTGGTGATCTCTTGTCGGTGGATGTCAAGGGTTGGCGCTTCCTTTTGTGGATCTCCCGGAAAAGTCAAATGTGGGAGAAAAACTGGACCCGTGAGTTCGAGGAGAGGGATGGCCAGAGAAAACCAGAAGAATTCCATCTGCCGACCATTGGGTAGGTAGGAGGGCAAAAACCGAAACCTCGAGCATGACATGAACAGAACCACATGCTTCTAGCCACCCATAAACCCCGTAAGATAAGATCGTTTCTGCTGAGATACCCTCTCCCTCCCCCCACCCACCCAGGGCGAAGGATCCCTGGGTGGTGGCAGAGGGGCGGCAGCAGTCAGTGGCAGTGGCGGCGGGCATGGAACTTCCACAGGCCCTGGGGACACACCCCCCGCCCCCAGAAACCCCTAGAAGCTTGGAATTCTGATGTCTGTGGTGTGATGACCATAAACACTGGCTTTTGTGCCATGTCTGCTAGAAGATATGGTTTCCATGACAAATAAAGTGATTTTTAGCAAGTTTTTCTCCACTTGAGATGTATTGAAAATACGTCTTCATTCAGGGGGAGGTAGGTGTAGGTGACAGACGTGGCCGCTCAGCTCAGATCGGGTGATCTGGCAGGGCATAGCTCTGGCTGAGGTGCAGGCCAGCAGCTACAGCTCCGATTCTTCGACCCCTAGCCCAGGGAACTTCCATATCCCAAGGGTGCACTCCTAAAAAACAAAAAACAAAATGAACAACACACAAAGAGGGAGCATCTCATCGATGGCAGACCAAATTCCAATGTATATGTATACGTGTACATAGGTATGTACGTATGGATGTGTGTGTGTATGTGTATATTATCGAGAGAGAGAGAGAGAGAGAGAGAGAGAGAGAGAGAGAGAGAGAGGATTTTTTAGAGCCATAACTGTGGCATACGGAAGTTCCCAAACCAGGGTTCGAACCGGCATACATGGATACTAGTCGGGTTTGTTACCACTGAGCCACAACAGGAACTCCCCACATTCCAATATTTAATGAGAAAATACATTTTTGATGCTTTAGGCAACCCTGCAAACACCCTTATTTAAGTGACTGGACTTAACAAAAAGGAATCCCTAGCACCTAGTAACAGAACAAAGATAAAGAAACACAAGGCAGGAATTCCCGTTGTGGCTCGGTGGAAACGAACCCGACTAGCATTGACCCCTAACCTGGGAACCTACAAAATGGCACATGTGAAGCCCTAAAAGAAGACTACACACACACACACACACACACACACACACACACACACGGCACAGACAGATGCGAAAGGAAAAGAAAAGGAAGGAAAAAAGAAAAGGGAAGAAAGAGAGAAATGAACAGGCAGAGCAAGCCATTGTGAATGATCTCTAGGGACAGATATTTTTCTCCAAGCATAATTTTATTTTTCCCCAAGTGATACCAGACCTTCTCTCTCTCTCTCTCTCTCTCTCTCTCTCTCTCTCTCACACACACACACACACACACACTCTCCCTCCCTCTCTCTCTCTCTTTGAAAAAATTTATGTATTTAGTGGAGTTCCCATTGTGACTCAGCAGGTAGGAATCTGACTAGCATCCATGAGAGTGCTGGTTTGATCCCTGGCCTCGCTCAGTGGGTGAAAGATCTGGCATTGCCCTGAACTGTGGTGTAGGTTGCAGACACAGATCGGACCTGGTGTTGCTGTGTCTGTGGTGTAGGCCAGTGGCTCAAGCTCTGATTCCCTAGCCTGGGAACCTCCGTGTGCCGTGAGTGCCACCCGAAGAAAGCAAGGGTAAAAAAAAAAAAAAAAAAAGAAACATAAAAACCTGGATTGGGGAGATCCCATTGTGGCTCATTGGTAACAAAGCTGAGGAGCACCCACGAGGATGCAGATTCGATCCTGGGGTGGGGGGGTGGGGTGCTGGTGCTGGTGGTGCTGAGGTGTGTGCGTGTGGGGTGATAAATAGGTTACCTCTGGCTTCTGGGGGGTGAGAGTCAGCATGGTTTTCCTGCACCTGCTGCTCCTGGGCAATTATTTAGTTTTGGTTTCTTGTTCCTTTGTTTTTGTG
This sequence comes from Sus scrofa, assembly GCF_054392235.1. NCBI lineage: Eukaryota > Metazoa > Chordata > Mammalia > Artiodactyla > Suidae > Sus > Sus scrofa. The sequence continues at coordinate 56,253,579 of NC_139390.1, read as the reverse complement.
GTCCTGCATTGTGGTGAGTACTGGTGTAAGTGGCAGGTTCCTATTTGATCCGACATTTCTTTGGCTCTGGTGTCGGTTGACAGCCATGGTCATGACTGGTGGTGGCTGTTAAGTCTCCAGGAGTTCCACGCAACATTCTGATTGTCTTTCTTCCTTGGGCTTTGGCTGCAGCCTCCCCCTACCCCCTACCCCCCCCCCCCCCCCGCATCATATGGAGGTTCCCGGGCTAGGGGCCGAATCAGACCTACAACTGCTGGGGCGTATGCCACAGTCACAAGCACCATCATATCCAAGCTGCGTCTGCAACCTACACCGCAGCGCAAGGTGATGCCACCAGATCCTAAACCCACTGTGGAAGGCCTGGGATCGAACCTGCAACCTCATGGTTCCTGGTTGGATTCCTTTCCACTATTCCACGACGGGAACTCCTGGGCTTTGGCTTTTGACAGGTGGAGGGACACAGCTTTCTGAAACGGTGGGGCCAGGGCAAGGCATAGAAACATAAGATGGATGTGAGCCTGCGCCTATTCTTTTCTCGTGTGCTGGGAAGATAAGGTGGCTCTTGCCAGCTGGGATTTCATTTCCCCACAAACGATCAGGCTCTTAAGGTATCAGGCAGGGAAGAGGGAGAGTCAGAGTTCCCATTGTGGCTCAGTGGTTAATGAATCTGACTAGGAACCATGAGGTTGCAGGTTCCATCCCTGGCCTTGCTCAGTGGGTTAAGGATCCAGCATTGCCGTGAGCTGTGGTGCAGGTTGCAGATGTGGCTCAGATCCCGCGTTGCTGTGGCTCTGGTGTAGGCCAGCGGCTACAGCTCCGATTGGACCCCTGGCAGGGGAACTTCCATATGCCGCAGGAGCGGCCCTAGAAAAGGCAAAAAGCCGAAGGTGGGGGGGGGGGGGGGACAGAAGAAGAGTGAGAATCACGGTCGGAAGAACATGGGGAAATCGGTGCTAGGTGCCTGGGTGTGTGAGTTCACACGGAATGCTAACCCAGACCCCTGGCCAGCCACATTTGGGGTATCTATCAACTTGACTCTCCACTCTCCAGCTCACCTGGGTGGTGCTGCCCTGCCCTGCCCTGCTCATGTAAGACCTGGCTCCTCCAGGGATGGCTTTGCACCAGAGGGAGACGGGGCAAAGTCACTGAGCTTAAGGTAATTTCTCCAAGAGAGACTCTGGGAGAAGGAGACCAGCTGGGTTTCTGTGTGTTCATTTTTCTTCCTGTCTGCTTGTTTGGTGCAGGCCAGTCCATGTGCCGAGACATTCAGAAACTCTGTACTAGCTGAGACTCAGACCTTGTTCCGAAATAAGCAAAGGGACTTTGAGCTGGGATCACTCCCTGACAAGTAGCTAGCAAAGAAGTTTCCCGTAGCTCTCAGGCCCCATCCCCGCCCTCAGGCGGGTGGGCGTGGGGAGGGGGTGGGGGGGGAGGGGAGGGGCTCGTTCAGGCAGGCAGGCAGGCAGGCAGGCAGGCAGGCAGGCAGGCGCTGGTTCATTAGTCCCGCACCCCCCCACTCCCGGCCCCAGCTGCCCGCCCCACCCCCCACCCCCGGCCGCCATCCCTGCTGCGCCGCCTCTCGCTTCCCAAATCGCCTGGACTCACGCCCGGGAAGGGGGGGAGGGGAGATCAGGAAGATCCAGGCCTCAGGGCCTGGGTTCAATCACTTCATTCAAATGCAGAAACTCTCCAGTCAAGTCAGAGGTGGTGACTTTTCCTGGAGCTTCTCTTTAGGGAAAGTGTTTTTTTTCCCCTCTTTCCCCAATTTCCCTACCCTCAGGCTGCCCCTCGCAGACTGCATGGAGGGGGGTGGGGGAGGATGTGTGCACGAAACTCGCCTCGTGTCAGGCCAAAGGAGCCCCCGCCATTTCCCAACCCGGGAAACCCCGCAAAACTTCTGGAGCATGTTGGCCTTGGTGTGGGAATGGACATCTTCACTTGCCATCTTCCTTTGCACGAGGAGGAGATTTTCATCTCCTGCTGTCTGGGGGCCAGAAAGGAGGGCCAGAGTGTCCCTTTGGTGTGGGCCGGTCCTTAAGTCATTTTACCTCACAGGAATCACCCACACAGGGCATGGAGACACGTTTGGGGTCCGCCTCCTCCGAAACGTCCCGGGAAACCTCACGTGTGAAAAACTGAGCTGGGGAGGTCCCATCGTGGTGCAGAAGTGGAAATAAATGCAACTAGGAACCATGAGGTGGCAGGTTCCATGCTCAGCCTCGCTCACTGGGTTACGAATCCCACGTTGCCATGAGCTGTGGGTAGAGGAGAGTGAGAAGGAGAGGGAGGGAGGGGGAAGGGAGAGATCCTCCATTTATGGAACTGGTTTCCTTGTTTTGAGATGACGTCGCTTTGGTGAAACAGTTGTCAGATGGCCTCTCAAAAGGCGGTGATGTGGATGGGCTCCCCGAACCAGGCCCACAGAAACCAAAGGAACGAAGGGGTTAATCCTTGGAGCCAGAGTTCCCTCCTCTGAAACTGAAACCAAGCTCAAGCCCGGGAGTGCTGGTGTGTTGGAGCCAGAGACATTGTTACAGCTAAAAGCTACTTTGAAATAGTCTCCATTAGGTTATGGCTTGCCTTGGCCCACGAACTTATGACTAATGACTACTGTCGAGTCAGAGTTGTAGTGAACCTGGTGTTTTCTCTACCCTTGAAACACTCCCTAAGGATTGCGCCCCCCCCCCCACCCCGTGGATGAGCAATCTTCACTCCGGAGAGAAGGTCAAAATGCCATAACCCCAAAGACACTAGAAACATTCCATGGACCACCTGACTCCAGCCTTGATGACTTTGAAATGGTCTATCCTAATCTCCTATCCAGGGAGAATGCAAGCACCCTGATGCTTCTAGACAGCTCCGCCACCCCCATGCCCACCATTAAGCTAAACCTATAGAACCCCTTGCTATCCCCTCTCAAGGGAGGACACAGTTTTGAGGTCCTTAGCCTGCTGTGGCCTCCTTAGCCTGGCAAAGCAATAAAGCTGTTCTTTATGCTTCACCCAAAACTCTGTCTCTGAGACTTAATTGGAGCTGGAGTACCAAGGCCGGTTTGGGCTGCCAAACTTTCCTGGAACTTTCAAACTGTTACATATGAAGAACGGAGCCGGTGACTCTGTGTGTGTGTGCGTGTACGTGTGAGAGAGACACAGAGAGACAGACAGAGACAGTGAGTGAGACAGAGAGAGACAGAGGGAAGAGAGAGGGAGAGGGGAAAGTCCCTTCAGTCTTTTGTTTTCTCGGTTTGTTTGTTTGTTTGTTTGTTTTGTCTTTTTGCCATTTCTTGGGCCGCTCCCATGGCATATGGAGGTTCCCAGGCTAGGGGTCGAATCGGAGCCATAGCTGCCAGCCTACGCCAGAGCCACAGCAACGTGGGATCTGAGCCGTGTCTGCGACCGACACCACAGCTCACGGCAACGCTGGATCCTTAACCCACTGAGTGAGGGCAGGGATCGAACCCACAACCTCACGGTTCCTAGTCGGATTCGCTCACCACGGAGCCATGACGGGAACGCCCCTTCAGTCTTTTGAAAGGCCCCTCTGAGAATGCCGTCAGGTGTTGGGGCCAACTTTCCGAGGGGCTCTTAGAGAAATGAACACAGGGTGATGGTTTCACTCTCAGAGACCATTTCTCTGATGTGTTCATCGAGGGACTCCACGGGCTTCCGTTTTCAGGGCCTCGGGACAAGCGATACGTGTTCTCATCCGCAAGGATGCCAGGTCCAAAGGGTGGGAGAAAATGGGAAACGCTGATGAAGAGAGTTGTAGCCAGAGATGGAAGGCAACTGGAAAAACTTCAGGATCCAGTCCAGTTTTCCAGCCACTGAGTTTCTGATTTCTGGAAGGATTTGGGTAGGGAGGAAAAGGTCAAGGATTCTCCATCCCTCTGACAGAGGTATAAGTTACAAAGTAGATGTACAACTTTTGAGAAAAAAACGAACAAACAAAGAAACAACCAAACAAACAATTTTTGTCCCTTTGTCTTTATCAGGAAAAGTGAAAGATGGAGAGAGGGAGGGAGGGAGGGAGGGAGGGAGGGTGGGTTGGATGGATGGATGGATGGATGGATTTGGGGGGCGGGGAGAAGATTCTTAGATCCTAATGACCCAATGCTTTCTCTAGTCCTGGGCCTTTAGGTGATATATCTATATCTATATATCTATATCTATCTGTATACACACACACACACACACACACACACACACACACACACACACACGTAGTTATTTTCTGTTTCTAGGGCTGCACCCATGGCACATGGAGGTTCCCAGGCTAGGGGTCCAATCGGAGCCGTAGCCACCGGCCTACACCAGAGCCAGCACAACGCGGGATCCGAGCCCTGTCTGCGACCTACACCAGAGCTCACGGCAACACCCGATCCTGAACCCAACGAGCGAGGCCAGGGATCGAACCCGCACCCTCAGGCCTCCTAGTCGGATTCGTCCAGCCATGACGGGAACTCCTACATATGTATATAGTATGCATATAGTATATCTTTTTTTAATGCCCACGCCCCAGCCCTATGGAAGTTCCCAGACTCACGGTCGAATCAGAGCTGTAGCTGCGGGCCTACCCCACAGCCACAGCAACGCGGGATCCTTAACCCACCAAGCGAGGCCAGGGGAGGGATCGAACCCACATCCTCACGGATCCTAGTCGGGTTCATTACCGCTGAGCCCTGATGGGAACTGCAGGGGACATCTTTTTTTTTTTTTTTTTTTTTTTTTTTAAGATGTAAGTTTGTTGTGGTTGTTGTGGTTGTTGGTTGTTGTTGTTGCTTTAGCTCGGCATACAGTGGGCTTGCTTACAATGTTGTGTTCGTTTCAGGTGTACAGTCAAGGGGATTCAGTGATCCATCTACATCCATCTATCCCTCCGTTCTTTTTCAGCGTCTTTTCCCCTCTAGGTGATTCCAGAATATTGGGCCATTCCTTCCTTGTGGGTGGGAACACCAGCGTGAAAAAAAACCATCACGGGGGAGTTCCTGTCGTGGCACCATGGAAGCGCATCCGACGAGGAACCTTTGCAGGGAAGGGTGTGGGTTCGATCCCTGGCCTCGCTCAGGGGGGCGGTAAGGATCCGGCAGGCAGTGCCGTGAGCTGTGGTGTCGGTCGCAGACGCGGCTCGGATCCCACATGGCTGTGCCTGTGGCGTAGGCCAGCAGCCGTAGCTCCGATTCAACCCCTCGCTTGGGAACTTCCATATGCCACGAGGGCAGCCCTAAAAAGCAGAGGGGGGAAAAGAAATCATGAGGGCGGGGGAGAGGGATCCATGAGGAGGATGGGATGAACATATACACACACAAAAGAGTCTCTATCCAATAGACGACGAACAGGGACCCCTACGCCACCTTCTGGAATCCAAACGCCAAAACCACAAAGCAGAGTTCCCGCCATGGCGCAGTGGAAATGAGTCCGACCAGGAACCATGAGGTTGCAGGTTCGATGCCTGTCCACCTCGCTCAGTGGGTAAAGGATCCGGTGTTGCCGTGAGCTGTGGTGTTGGTCCCAGACGCGGCTCGGACCTGGCATTCCTGTTTCTGTGGTGTAGGAGGTCAGCAGCTAAAGCCTCCGATTCGATCCGTCATCTGGGAACCTCCATATGCCGTGGGTGTGGCCCTCAACACACACACACACACACACACACACGCACGCACGCACGCACGCACACACGCACACGCACACGCACACGCACACACACACACACTCTGGAACCCCCTAAATGGGAGAAAACCGGACACAGTAGTTTTTTAGGGGTCCAGTCTCTGTGACAGGTGAGGATATCAGGCTTGCATCGAGGGAGGGAAGGCTTCACCCCACGCAGAAAACACACCCACCTACCCACCGACCGACCTTCCTTCCTTCTTTCCTTCCTTCCTTCCTTCCTTCCTTCATGAGAGAACAGTTGGATGACCCATCCTAAGTGTCGGTTGAATGAAGTCTAGTTACCAGGGTTCAGAGTGGGGGAGGGAGAGGGGTAGGAAGTCTGAAGCCTCTGGCGACTCTCCGAAATGTTCTCCCCCCAGGGTGACAGAGCCAGCAGGTCAGGCACTGCCTTCTCTAGAAACCTTCCTGCCCATGTCCAAGGGGGTGTGGGGGGTTGGGGGTGTGGGGCAGGGAGTGGGCCAGGGAGCCTGGAGAAACCCAGACCACCAAGCGGCCATTCTCCCATCGCCCCGACTGTTTGTTGAATGAACATAATGGACGTGATCCAAGTCTGCCACGCCGCCGCCGCCGCCGCCGCCGCCGCCACCACCACTTTCTCCATCATCTCCCCCACCCCCTTGCCTGCAGCCATCTTTGAAAAGGCTGCTGTTGTGGCTGCCTTTGCATGAAAGTGAGTGAGGACCCCTCCCTAATACGGAGTGTTTCAGTCCCTGGTGTCTCTGACAGCTCGCTCATGTATTGGTTGTGAACCATCTTGCCTTGAGGATTTGGAGGATTCGTGAACATTGCAGGAGCCATGGGAGCAGTGAAGTCCTTATCGCCAACCCGACACCCCCCCCCCCCAAATTTCGTGGCAGGGAGCACACTTTTCTTTCACCCAAGAGATTTATTTCCTGCTTTCTGAAGAGAGAAGGAAAGGAGGGTCAGAATGGTCCTCTGGTGTCTGGTGTCCTGTCCCTTTCATTGCACACACTCCTAGTGCCACTGCGGGAGGCACGTTCGGGGCGCGGGGTGGGGTGGGGGTGGGGGACCTGCTGCACGCACCCGCCCCTCACTTTCAAATGCGAAACTCAAGGAGGATGTGAATGTCCTCCATGCCACCGATCAGGTGAACGGGATGGCTTTCTAGGGAAATCCTGGTGTTTCCTTTCACTGCCATGACGAACACCCAGAAACAACCCTGTAAGTTCATACAACTTTGTCAGTCAACTGTATTCCAATAAAATGAAAAAGCAAGACACAGACACACCCACACGCACACACACACACACGCGCGCGCACACACGCACCCCAACCCAGAACCAAACACCCTCTCCTGAAATGGGGGGGCGGGCCCACCGGAGAATGAGCAAGAGAATTCCAGAGTCGGTAGGAAAGTGTCATCTGCAGCGGTGTGAAAAACCCCAAGCTCTTTTCTTCCTGTCAAGGTGAATAAACTTTGTTAATGGGAGTGGGTGCCCTCAGTGTGCCCTCCGAGAGGAAAGGCAGGGAGCATTTTCTCCCTGAAGAGCTTAGTGCTGTCATAGCACTGACGGACAGGATGAACGATCGGTGAGAGGTGGCAGCAGCAGTGGTGGCCGCCTGCACTGCCTGGGCGGATTGGAAACATAGACGAGCCACCAAGACTGCGTGTGACACCCCCGTGGGCCACCCCCCCCCCCCCCCGTCTGTACAGTGACAAGAGTCCTTTGGGGGAAAAGGGAGGGTGGGTGCTCTTCCAGTGTGTCTGTCTGCATTCACCAGGTGTGGGAGAGAAGACAGATGTTTGTTTCCACTATCGTTCGGAGGACTTGCCCAAGAGTACCACGTCCCCCCAAAGATAGCACCGGAAGAGAGATGCACGAGGTTTCTGAATGCATGCCGTGGGTGCTCCAGGCTGCCTCCAGGCCGCCCCCTCGCCCTCGCCCTCCCCCTCCCCCTTGCCAGAGGCAGACGTTCCTTGAAACAGCTGGCTTTGAACTTGGGCTTCTAGAGGAAGGTTTTTCTCCTGCTTTCAAGACGGGAAGAAGAGGGTGTCCGTCTCACATCCGTCCTTTCCAGAGGGCCCTGGATTCCAGATCCTCCACATGCCAGCGCCAAAGCCGAAGCGGTCGGTCTGGGGGTGCCCCATTCGGGTTCCCTCCCCACACACCTGCACGCGCGCGCGCACACACACACACACACACACACGCACGCACCGGGAACAGTGTGATCTCCCACGCCCCCGAAAAGCTTCAGAATGGCCTCAGTCCGAGGCAGTAGACCTATGTATGTCCTCACACCTGTTCAAATAATGTCTGCCCTCAGCCCCACCATCCCCTGCCTCTTTTAAGGACAAAGGCACTGTAGGTTTCCCTGGGGAAGGGAGACTCCATGGCATGTAAATCACAGTCTTAAGGAAAAGGATAATAGCATATGCCGGGGGGGGGGGGGGGGGGGGGAGAAAGAAGGGGGGGGAGGGGGGGGACCCGCGGTGGTGTGCTTGTGAGGGAGAGAGACAGAGACAGACAGGGAGGGACGGAGGATAGGCAGACAGTGAGAGGCAGAATCAGAGGGAGAAAGAGGAGGAGGGGAGAGAGACAGAGAAAGTGAAACAGAGCTAGGTATAGAGGACGCTGTGGCTGGGTCGGATTCTGCGTGTTCTCAGTGAAGTCGTCCTAAGGCCTCTGGAGGTCCAGATCACTGCTTGGGGCCGGAAGTCTGTCTGCCCTTCCCTACCCATCTGAAGAGCTGTGGTTTGGGCTTTCCAGCCGGGAACCCCTCTTTCTGCCTCTTTGTCCAACACACAAGGTTCGTGGGACCCAGAAATCCCATTCTGAGAGCACCCTAGGAACAGTCCTTTCCATACGGCGCAGGAGGCCCCTGTGCCAAGAGATCCAAAGTCTGGAGCCTCTGTTCTCCCCCCCCCCCCCCCTTCCCTCCACGGACAAAATC
>NC_139390.1:56235000-56237500 GCF_054392235.1 Sus scrofa | reverse complement strand
GGACACGGGCGCGGACAGCCCGATCGGCTCCCCCTCGCTCGTCCGCTCGCTCGCTCGCCCACGCGCGGGGAACAGGGCACCCGCCAGGTGGGAAGGGGACACGGTACGAGAGCCACGCGCGAGGACCGACCCCCGGTCCAGCCTCCACCCGCCTGGCTCCCCCACCCCACCCCACCCCGCCCCCACCCGCTCAAGCGGGGGGGAGGCGCCGGGGGTGGGAGGCAGAAGGGAACACAGACGGGCGGCGGCACGGGGAAGCACGAGCCGGCGGGCACGGGGACGGGCGGGCGGGGCGGGGCGCGGCAGGGAAAGGCGCACAACGACGACCAGGCCGAGAGACCCCACCGGCCGGGGGGAACGCACGCGCCGCGGCGCGGAGGACAGGCGCAGGAGGAGGAGGAGGGCGGCAGGCGAGGGAGCAACGAGAAGAAAAACCCGGCGGTCGCCCCCCGACCGCCGGGGGCCCCCCCTGCCTCCCCCTCTCTCCCTCCACGCAGCCTCACGCGCGTGTGCGGCCAAGACGCCCCACGACCGACGGGTGGCTGGAAGCCGGGCACCCAACCCCCCGGAGCGACACCGAAACCCCGCGGGCTCGGGGGCACGAGGCACCGCGCGGCCGCAGCCCGGGGGGAAGCGCGCGGCGGCGGAAGGACACCGCGGCGTCCCGCGGGCCACCACCGGGGCACGCATCCCCGGGGCGCGGCCACGCGCGCGACACGGCCTCGGGGCGAGCCGCCCACCCCGACAGGGCGAGGCGTTGTTTGGGGGGGCGCGGGGCGCGGAAGGAACCCCAGGCGGCGCGGCGGACCGCGGCAGGGAGCCGGCCGGACACCGCCGCCACCGCCGCCGCCGCGTTGGGGGCGCGCGGCAAACGGGAGGCGGCGGCGGCCCGGACTCGACCCCCCCACCGACATCGCGCGGGCTCCCAGCCGCGCGGCGCGGGGACTCGGCCCGACGCCCCCACCCCACCCCCGGCGAAACACACCATGCCCAAAAGACCGCTTGCGGCGCGAGGAGGCTCCCAAAGGGACGGCGGCGGCCAAGGCCAACGGCCTCGGCGCGAGCCCTCTGGTCCGTCTCTTCCCTCTCACGGGCGGCGCGCGCCCCCCCAAGGCCTCGCAGCCGCCGCCGCCCACCCCCAGCCAACCCACCCCACCGTCCCACACGCGCTCCGTCAAGCGAGCGGGCGGCGGGGGCAGGGCGTGGGGGGGTGGGGTGCGGGGCAGATACGGCAGGAGGCAGAGGGGGCGCGCCAGTGTCTGCACTTAGGGGGACGAAGGGCACACGGCGGCCCTGCGAGGACACCCCAGCCGCGCCACCCCCGGAGAGGGAAACACCCCGGGGGTGGCGATTGATCGTCAAGCGACGCTCAGACAGGCGTAGCCCCGGGAGGAACCCGGGGCCGCAAGTGCGTTCGAAGTGTCGATGATCAATGTGTCCTGCAATTCACATTAATTCTCGCAGCTAGCTGCGTTCTTCATCGACGCACGAGCCGAGTGATCCACCGCTAAGAGTCGTACGTGCTTGGTTTGGAATGGCGGCACGGCACACTGCCCCCCCCTCCTCCTCCCCACGACCCACCCGCCCACGTGGGGCAGCTGGGTGGAGAGCGTAGGGGGGCGGGGGGGTCGCCTCTCGCCGGCCGAGTCAGAGGGAAACAAAGCAGACCGGTGGGTCGGAAGGCTTCACACGACGGGGCGTCCGGCGCCCACACACACACACACACACACACACACACGGGTGAGTGGGTGGGGCACGGACAACCCCACAGGCGCCCGGGGGTTCCCACCCCCCCAACACAGGCACGGGGCACACACGCGCTCGCTCGCACACGGCCACGGACCGACTGGCCGGCGATGGCCACCGAGTAAGCCCCCCTCCCGACGGCCGCGGTGAGAGGGGCTGGACCGCGACGAGGCACGGGGGCCCCGCCCCATGGGGGGAAGCGGAGCCTGGGGGAGAAGGGACTCCTCCTCCCCACCGGCCCGACCGCCCCGACCCCAAGGCGGACGGGCGACCCCCCCTAGGGGTCTTTAAACCTCCGCGCCGGGACGCGCTAGGTACCTGGAGAGAGGGAGGCGGGCGAGGCGGGGCAGGGAGGGGGGGAAAGCGCCGCACCCAGGCGCCCCCAACGACCGCCGGCCCTGACGACGGGTAACGAACTCCGTCCGTCGCGCGGCCCGCCCTCGGAACGCGGGTCTTACGTGGCACTGACGGCCCGTGACGCGGGAGCCACTCGGCCGCCGGCCGACCACCGCCCCCACCGCAAAGCAGCGCCGCCGCCGCCGCCGCCGAGGGCAGGGAGAGAGGGCCCGGGCCAAGCGGCGGCAGGATCGGAGCAGTGGAGCGGAGGCATGGAGGACCAACGGCCGGGAGAAAACCCGGCCCAGAGCCGGCGGCGGGAGGGCAAAGCCCATCCCGAGACGCGCCGAAAACACCACGGGGCAGCCAAGGCCGCGCGACCGGAGACAGAGACGCGCGGGGGGGTGGGGGGGCAGGG
>NC_139390.1:56212500-56232500 GCF_054392235.1 Sus scrofa | reverse complement strand
GGACCGACGACGGGCCGCCCGACAACTCGACCGAGGGCACAAGCGGCGCGGGGCCGCACCGCGGCGTCGCGGAGGGACGAGGGGGGAAGCCCCAAGCTCCCCCACCACCACCACACCCCAGACACGGACCTCCCCCTCGACGGCCCGGGGCACCGAGCAGTCACGTCGGGACCGGCCGACACGCGCGCGCCCTCGCTCGAGCGGACAGGAGAGGGGTGGCAACGAGGGCCAAGGCCCAAGGCCCAAGGCCCCTCCCCCCCACCCACCCACCCACCCAGGAGCGGCACGGCTATGACGGCCGGCCCGCAGCGGCTAGCCGGGTCCCGACTCGCGCTCAGGTGAGCTCAGCAGAGCCGGGAGGGAGGGGCACGCGGCGGGGGGGTGGGGGGGTGGCAGAAGGCCACCCCTCGACCACACGCAACGACGCCGGCGGACAGGCGGGGGCAAGGAAGCGGCGGCGGGCACGGAGCGGGGCCGCAGCGGGCCCAGGAAAGCGAGACGCACCAGGACGCCGGTCCGGGGGTCGGCAGATGGGGACCAGACAGACGGGAGGTCAGACAGACGAGCGGGAGCGAGGAGGGCGAACGTGGGAGCGGCCGGCATCGAGAGAGATGCCACAAAGGGACGGTGGCGGAGGGGGCGGCCGCAGGCCTCCAACGAGGTGGGGGGGGCACGGGGACCATCCCCAAAAACCGGATGCGAGTCGGCTGCCAGGGCACCACACGGGGTCTCACCGCCAGAGGCCTCCAGCACAACGGCGGTCCCGCCGCAACACCCAGGACGCCGACTGGCCTCCCCCTCAGCCCCTGGGGGGCCCCCCCTCGCGGGGGCCCCACGACCGCCACCGACGACACCGATGAGCCACAGCCGGCCCCGTGGAAACAAGTCTCCCAAGGCACCTACCGACGACCACCCCCCACACCCCACACGCACCCGCCGTGCCCAACCCTCTTCCCCCACCCCCCCGCGCACAGGGGGACACCCGAGAAGCACATCACCCAGGGACACCCGCCCGGCCACGGCGGCCAGGGGGTGACACCCACACGAGGTGAGGCCATTTCAGGTCCCCGGTTGACGCGGGGGCGGGAGGGAGAGAGACATGGCACAGGCAAGGCAGGGCGGTCACCTGTTCGGGGCAGGGGGAGGGCCGGCAGCACCGGGGAAGGGCGGCAATGCACACGGGGCAAGGGCTGTGGGGCAGGGACGCGGGTGCCTGCCCAGGGAGAGGAGAAAGGACCCAGGCACGCCAGGCAAACCAGCACGGGGTCACACCACCACACACACGAGGGCAGTCCCATGACACCTGGGACACCAGGCGGCCTCAGTCGCCCCAGAGCACTCCACGACCCGGCCCCACCAACCAGGGCCCCATGTGCAAAGGCTTCCCCCCCCCTGCCACGTGGGGGGGGTTCGTCCGCCTCATCTCACCCATCCGTCCATCTTTCCACCCTCATCTCATCCGTCCTTCACCTAGTCCACCCTCCAGGGCCTGACGCCTGGGGGAAACGCTCCTGAGCGAGGCGGCCCGAACCATGCTCGCTCACCACCTCCACACCACCAGCTGCGACCCCAGGCGAGTGCGGGAAGAACCGACGGGCGGCTCGCAGCGGGGGAGGCAGGGGCAGAGGCCGCCGGGGGACGGGGCGCATCCCCCTCCTCCACTTCCCCTTCCAAGGGGAGGGGCACCACGCGCCCACGCAGCACACAGCCCGGCGCTGGACGCCAAAACCCGGCCCGGCCCGGCGTGACCCTCCCCCAACTCGGAGGGGGGAGGCACAGGCCGCATTAGGCAAAAGAGCAGCGCTTGGCCCCCACCGCGGGGGCCAGCGCACCCCTCGCGCGAGGGCGGCTCTTGCCCACACGCTGTGGCAAGTAGCGCCGGCAGCTACTGCCCTGCAGACTTCAGGAGGGGCGGCGGCTGGGGGGTCCAGGTACCCCAAGGCCCCCCTCTCAGATCGCTAGAGAAGGCTTTCTCACCGAGGGCGCGTCGTGCCCCACACACCATCGCTCGCCCCTTCGGGGACCCACGGGAGTGGGAACACTCCCAAAAAGTGGGAAGTCAGAAGGGGGGGGGGTCTGCGGTATGGGTAAAGCACACAGCCCATGTGAGCGTCCACGGTCAGAGCCGGGAGGGCAAGAGTCTGTGCTGCCACCAGGCTTGCCTTTCAGACTTTTCCACGTGGGTGGAGGGATGCCACGTCCGGAAAGCCAGACGGGGACCCCCCCTTCACATCTCCCGGCCCACCGCGGTCGCTCTCACGACCACATGCAGCCTTCCCGGTCAAGGGAGAAGCATGGGGCGTGCCACTCAAGGGCCAAGGGCTGCCCTCACTGGCACACAGTGAGGGAGACCCATGACAAGGGGTCCACCTGAGCCCCTCCCGGGGAGGGGACACAAGCTTCCCCTGCCTTACCGTCTCGACCCCCTCCCCTGAGCTTTAGGAAGCTGCTCGTGGGGCACGCCACCACCACAGTGGGGACCCGAGGGGACTCACCGCTGGGAGAGGAAAACGACACCACCGCTCGGCCTCGGGCATCTGACAGGCAACCCGGAGTACTCCAGGGGCACCACAGAGGACCAGGGGAGGCACGCTCACGCACCCGCAGGGATGCGAAGCATGGCAGCGAGGGAGGCCTCCCCCCACTTTGGGGAGGGACCGCTCGCAAGGCACACGCCAAGGAGGCAAAGCGAGAATGCCTGCTGCGTCCCAAAGGACCCAGGCCCCCCCCCCCGACTGACACCCGAAGGCAGCAGGGCGGGAGACCAGAGGTCAGGCTGGAGGCCGCACCCCTGCCTTCCCCCACACCACCCGCAGGTGGGGGAGGAGCAGCGAGGGGCCCGCGACAGAATGAGAGGCGCGGCCCAACTCACCATGAGCGGCCGTCCCTCACCTGGCGCGGCTTAAGCCCAAGCCCAGGAGAGCGCCACATCACCACATCGATCAGTCCTGGCAGAGCCAGGGAAGAGCCCAGAAGAGGGGAGGGAGGGAGGGAGGGAGGGAGGGCCAGCAAAGACAATCACCACGGGGGCCTGCTTCAGCTTCACCGGCCCCCCCTCCTCCTCCTCCTCCTCCTCCTCCCCTTCCTCTCTCAGGGGAGAGACAGCGGCTGACAACCCCGGGAGGGAGAATGCCTGACACGTGGCACGGAGCCAACAGGGTGGGGTTGTTCCAGCCGAGCCGCCGGGTGCCCGCAGCAGGGAGGCACACAGGGTAGAAGACCCCACAGGGCCACGCGCCCTGCCGCCCTCGGGTCAGCCAAAGACCGGAGGGGACACCGCAGCATGGGCCAGCTGGATGCACAAGCGAGAGCCGGCGCACAGGCCCAGGCGAGCGGCCCCCACGCGGGGTGCAAAGGGCAGGGTCAGGCCTTGGACAGCAGCCGAAAGCCCAAAGCCCCCCACGTGCATCCAGAGGCCCAAGGTCTCCAGCGACAGGCGCTGAAGAGGATCGTGTCAGCATCTACCTGGTGACAGAAAAGGCCTATTTCGGCCGCGAAAAATGTCCATGCCCAGCAGCGGGGCCCACCCACAGGACGTGGGGGTATCCCCGGAACCCCCATCCGGACACTTGTCCCCCAGCCCTGCCCTAGAGTCGCCAGACCCAGCGCTCTCAGGGCCATCTGGTCGACCCGGGGAGCGTGACCGCAAGGAAGGGACAGGGACAGGAAGGAGGTGGAGCCGGCCGGCCAGCCGGGGAAGCCCTTCCCGGCTTGCCCACGCGGGCAGGTATCGGTCTGTCCGGAGCTCCAGACGGGGACTTGGCTCCCCCAAAATCCAGGACACACCATCCAGCTCAGGCCGGTCCCCACCTCCCGACAGATCGACCGACCGACAGGGAAACACTCCGAGGGCGGGGGGGCGGGGGGGGGGGGAATGAGAGCGTGGGAAACGAAGTCTTGTCCAACGACCGGGACCCTACATGGGCACGCCTCAGGCCCAGGTGCACCCTTCCCGGCCACACCCGGGAGCAGGGGGCCGGCGGGGTACCATCCACCATCTCCGGATCCATCAGGACTTGGAAAAAAAATGTTTCCACGGAGGCGCCTCCGACGAACGGACCCCGCGAAGGAAGGCGCCGGGGCCCGAGCCACCCTTTCCGCTCCACCCCTCACGGCTTGTGCCGGTCTAGACCTCGTCAGTACGACTCCGCACGGGCCGGCGGTAGCCATCAGTCGGGGGGCAGGGGGGGAGGGACCCATGCCGGCATGACGACCGGGAAACAAGCGTGCCGGCCACCGAGCCTGTCGCGCCCTCCAACGCCCTCACAGCGCACAGCCCGGGCCGCTCCTCACTTCGGGGATGAGAGGCTGGAGGGACGGCGGGCGGGAGTCATTCACGCTCCAAAGGGCGACCCGGGACAAGGCCAGGCCACCCGAGCACAGGCAGTCCCGGGCGCCGCACACCCTCTCCCCTCGCTAGGGAGGCGGCCCGGCCCAGGCCTGGTCGGTCCCCGGGGCCGGAGCGGCAAGAGCGGATGCTGGTCGACCCGGCCAGGCGGCCCCAGAACCTGCCTGGGGAGCGCGGTGACAGTCACTCCCTCACAGGCCTGCACGCCCAATCTCCGGTGAGAGAGGGACACTCCCAGGCCTCTGAGCCACCGGAGCTGTCGCCGCCAGTGTCGCCAGCCTCCCGGAACTCTGACTCAGGCCGGATGGCTGAGTCACATCCCTCGCGAAGGTCCCCAAAGCTGCAGAGGGAAGGGACGATATAAAAGCGGACACTAGATGGCACGCGACAACCGCCACCAACGTCACCAGGACAGATCCGGAAGGCCGGCCGGCCGGCGGCGACACAACGACACAGCGCCGGCCACCCAAATGCCCGAGCTCTTCCCGGGGCCGAGGCGCCAGGCGTCCTGCACGACCGCGAGGCTTCCACTACGGAGCTGCCTCCTGGCAAGGCACTGCGTGGCGTGATGGCAGCAGATGGAAAGAGGGGGGCGGCGGCGGCGGCGGCGGCGGCGGCGGGGAAGGAGCTGGGAAGAGGTTCTCGCTGTTGCCTAGAAGGAGCCGCGCTCGCTCCCCCAAGCATGTCCCTTCCTGGGCTTGGGAATTCCAGAGAGAAGCCGGCGCGGTGAGGGTGGCACTAGCGAGAGAGATCTCAGGTTCCCCTCCACCTTCTCTTCTCTCCCCCACCCCCACCCCACCTCCCTGCACGGAGCTGGAGGAGGGAGGGAGAGAGGGAGGGCGGGAGGGTAGGCGGGGACTGGCAAAAACGAAACCCGGCAAGCTCTCGGAGAACGACAACGCAGGAGTCGGTATACCTGCCACCCTTACCGACGGAGACGGTCTGTCAAAAGCAGACAAGCAAAGCCCAGAAGCTTAGGAAGGGAGAGAAGGATACAGTCGATCCTAGGAAAGTGGAAATGAAAATCTCTCTCTGCATAGACTGAGACAAAGTCCAAAGAGAACAAATGGCTGCCTGGGGCAAATGCTCTGGTGGTCAGGTCATAGAAACATGGATTTCAGCATGACTGACCAACCACAACGGAGGGAAAGTACAACGCAACACTATGAGTGTGTGTGTATGTGTGGGGGGGTGAACTGAAATCTCATCCAAAACAAAACAAAACAAAACAAAAAAAGGAAAACAACCCCCCCCCCAAAAAAAACCCAAAAAACAACAACAGATGAAGAAGAAGAAGGAAGCCCACGACCAACAGGGTCAAGGCTCCTGCTTTCTCACCGCGGTGGCTCTGGTTGCCCCTGTGTGGTGCAGGTTCCATCTCTGGCTCAGGAAAAACTTCCACTTGCTGCCCGTGTGTGTGGCCAAAAAGTAAAACATAAAGCTGAAACAGGAGGGAGAGGGGGTGGAGAAAACCCGAAACAAACAATAAACTTTGCAAGTCTCAGGATTGCCATCCTGGGGTAGTGGAAACAAATCCGACCAGGAACCATGAGGTTGCAGGTTTGATCCCTGGCTCACTTGTTGGGTTAAGGATCTGGCATTGCCGTGAGCTGTGGTGTCTGTCACAGACGCGGCTCGGATCCCGCGTGGCTGTGCCTGTGGTGTAGGCCGGCAGGTAAGGCTCCGAACTGACCCCTAGCCTGGGAACCTCCATGTGCTGCGGGTGTGGCTCCCCCCCAAAAAAAAACCAGAAAGAGAGAGAGAGAGAGAGAGAGAGAGAAGGAAAGAAAGAAAGAAAGAAAGAAAAGAGAAAGAAAGAGAGAGAGAGAGAGAGAGAGAGAGAAAGAAAGAGAAAGAAAGAAAGGAAGGAAAGAGAAAGATAGAGAGAGAGAGAGAGAGAGAGAAAGAAAGAAAGAAAGAAAGAAAGAAAGAAAGAAAGAAAGAAAGAAAGAAAGAAAAAGAAAGGAGAAAGAAAGGAAGGAAAGAGAAAGAAAGAAAGAAAAGAAAAAGAAAGAGAGAGAGAGAAAAGAAAGAAAGGAAGAAAGGAAGGAAGGAAAGAAAAAGAAGGAAAAAGAAATCCATCTCGGAGTTCCCGCTGTGCCTAGGTCACAGCTGAGCCTCAAGTTCGATCCCTGGCACAGGAAAGGCAGTGCAGCAGGAAAAAAAAAAAAAAAAAAAGAACAACTCCATCTTGCTGGTTGGGCAGGGGAGATGCAATTGCCGGATGACATTCCACAACTCTGCCAAACTGGCAAAACCACGACGCACTTAGTACAGGAGTCATTGAAGACATGGATGTGAAAGCATCTTCTTGCTATCGATTCATTTCCCACAATCCCAGGAAGAGCCATTGGAACAGGGCTCCCATTCTTGGCACGATATCTTTTCTATGTGTGGGTGGACGCATCTTTTCTCATGGTTGTTTTCCTTTTGACCAAATTTAACTTCAGCCTCCACCATGTCATCTTTTGGGCTCTCAAGCCTGCCATGAGAATATGGTCACCAAAGTCCTCGCCCAGAGGCACCTTTGCCCACCACCAGTGCCGCCGTCTCCCCCCACCTCCTCCTCCTCCTCCTCCTCCTCCTCCTCCTCCTCCTCCTCCTCCTCCTCCTCCTCCTCCTCCTCCTCCTCCTCCTCCAACCCCCGCCAAGCACCCCCCCCCCCCACCCCGCTTTGTATTGTTCAGCTGTCTTGCACTGGTCTCTCACACGGTGGCGGTGTGGTCCTATGCATGATTCCCAACCACATTCAAGTGGACTTCCGGGATCATCATTTTCTGTTTCCTAACTGCACTTTCGTCGTTCTTAGGAGGTTTGCTTCCCTTCCCCCCCCACCCCCCCCCCACCCCGCGCGCGCGCACGCTTGGTGTTGAATCGGAGCTGCATCTGCTAGCCTGAGCCACAGCCACAGCAACGGCGGGATCCGAGCCACATCTGAGACCTTATGCCACAGCTCGCGGAAAAATGCCAGATCCTTAAACCCCTGAGCGAGGTCAGGGATCAAACCTGCCACCTCGTGATTCCTAGTCCGATTCGTTTCCGCCGCGCCATGACAGGAATTCCTTCCTGTGTTCTTTTGGGTCATGGTTGTTTCCAGCTCCACAGAATTCCTCCCCGTGCTCATGTGACATCTGGGATGTGGCGGGTTGGGGGGGGGGGGGCAAGGTTTCGTTCCCCTACAGTCATGCCTTGAAAAAAGTCGTGTACAACGTTTCACATTCCAGATCCAGAAGCTGAATCCGCAGCCGGTTCCATCTCATGAAACCGATCTCCCAGCCCAGGAAAACCAAAGGTCGTGGTTGGAGCCCGTGATAAACCCCAGGTCTGAGTCCCGAGCACTGCTGCTCAGGGAAGATTTCGAGGTGTCAGGGTCCAAGGATCCTCCTGGGCACTTGGAAATGTCTCCGATGTGTGCAGGCAGGCATGAGGATGAGAAGGGGCTAAAGAGGGGCAGAGGGTGGTGATCTCTTGTCGGTGGATGTCAAGGGTTGGCGCTTCCTTTTGTGGATCTCCCGGAAAAGTCAAATGTGGGAGAAAAACTGGACCCGTGAGTTCGAGGAGAGGGATGGCCAGAGAAAACCAGAAGAATTCCATCTGCCGACCATTGGGTAGGTAGGAGGGCAAAAACCGAAACCTCGAGCATGACATGAACAGAACCACATGCTTCTAGCCACCCATAAACCCCGTAAGATAAGATCGTTTCTGCTGAGATACCCTCTCCCTCCCCCCACCCACCCAGGGCGAAGGATCCCTGGGTGGTGGCAGAGGGGCGGCAGCAGTCAGTGGCAGTGGCGGCGGGCATGGAACTTCCACAGGCCCTGGGGACACACCCCCCGCCCCCAGAAACCCCTAGAAGCTTGGAATTCTGATGTCTGTGGTGTGATGACCATAAACACTGGCTTTTGTGCCATGTCTGCTAGAAGATATGGTTTCCATGACAAATAAAGTGATTTTTAGCAAGTTTTTCTCCACTTGAGATGTATTGAAAATACGTCTTCATTCAGGGGGAGGTAGGTGTAGGTGACAGACGTGGCCGCTCAGCTCAGATCGGGTGATCTGGCAGGGCATAGCTCTGGCTGAGGTGCAGGCCAGCAGCTACAGCTCCGATTCTTCGACCCCTAGCCCAGGGAACTTCCATATCCCAAGGGTGCACTCCTAAAAAACAAAAAACAAAATGAACAACACACAAAGAGGGAGCATCTCATCGATGGCAGACCAAATTCCAATGTATATGTATACGTGTACATAGGTATGTACGTATGGATGTGTGTGTGTATGTGTATATTATCGAGAGAGAGAGAGAGAGAGAGAGAGAGAGAGAGAGAGAGAGAGAGGATTTTTTAGAGCCATAACTGTGGCATACGGAAGTTCCCAAACCAGGGTTCGAACCGGCATACATGGATACTAGTCGGGTTTGTTACCACTGAGCCACAACAGGAACTCCCCACATTCCAATATTTAATGAGAAAATACATTTTTGATGCTTTAGGCAACCCTGCAAACACCCTTATTTAAGTGACTGGACTTAACAAAAAGGAATCCCTAGCACCTAGTAACAGAACAAAGATAAAGAAACACAAGGCAGGAATTCCCGTTGTGGCTCGGTGGAAACGAACCCGACTAGCATTGACCCCTAACCTGGGAACCTACAAAATGGCACATGTGAAGCCCTAAAAGAAGACTACACACACACACACACACACACACACACACACACACACGGCACAGACAGATGCGAAAGGAAAAGAAAAGGAAGGAAAAAAGAAAAGGGAAGAAAGAGAGAAATGAACAGGCAGAGCAAGCCATTGTGAATGATCTCTAGGGACAGATATTTTTCTCCAAGCATAATTTTATTTTTCCCCAAGTGATACCAGACCTTCTCTCTCTCTCTCTCTCTCTCTCTCTCTCTCTCTCTCACACACACACACACACACACACTCTCCCTCCCTCTCTCTCTCTCTTTGAAAAAATTTATGTATTTAGTGGAGTTCCCATTGTGACTCAGCAGGTAGGAATCTGACTAGCATCCATGAGAGTGCTGGTTTGATCCCTGGCCTCGCTCAGTGGGTGAAAGATCTGGCATTGCCCTGAACTGTGGTGTAGGTTGCAGACACAGATCGGACCTGGTGTTGCTGTGTCTGTGGTGTAGGCCAGTGGCTCAAGCTCTGATTCCCTAGCCTGGGAACCTCCGTGTGCCGTGAGTGCCACCCGAAGAAAGCAAGGGTAAAAAAAAAAAAAAAAAAAGAAACATAAAAACCTGGATTGGGGAGATCCCATTGTGGCTCATTGGTAACAAAGCTGAGGAGCACCCACGAGGATGCAGATTCGATCCTGGGGTGGGGGGGTGGGGTGCTGGTGCTGGTGGTGCTGAGGTGTGTGCGTGTGGGGTGATAAATAGGTTACCTCTGGCTTCTGGGGGGTGAGAGTCAGCATGGTTTTCCTGCACCTGCTGCTCCTGGGCAATTATTTAGTTTTGGTTTCTTGTTCCTTTGTTTTTGTGGTCCTGCATTGTGGTGAGTACTGGTGTAAGTGGCAGGTTCCTATTTGATCCGACATTTCTTTGGCTCTGGTGTCGGTTGACAGCCATGGTCATGACTGGTGGTGGCTGTTAAGTCTCCAGGAGTTCCACGCAACATTCTGATTGTCTTTCTTCCTTGGGCTTTGGCTGCAGCCTCCCCCTACCCCCTACCCCCCCCCCCCCCCCGCATCATATGGAGGTTCCCGGGCTAGGGGCCGAATCAGACCTACAACTGCTGGGGCGTATGCCACAGTCACAAGCACCATCATATCCAAGCTGCGTCTGCAACCTACACCGCAGCGCAAGGTGATGCCACCAGATCCTAAACCCACTGTGGAAGGCCTGGGATCGAACCTGCAACCTCATGGTTCCTGGTTGGATTCCTTTCCACTATTCCACGACGGGAACTCCTGGGCTTTGGCTTTTGACAGGTGGAGGGACACAGCTTTCTGAAACGGTGGGGCCAGGGCAAGGCATAGAAACATAAGATGGATGTGAGCCTGCGCCTATTCTTTTCTCGTGTGCTGGGAAGATAAGGTGGCTCTTGCCAGCTGGGATTTCATTTCCCCACAAACGATCAGGCTCTTAAGGTATCAGGCAGGGAAGAGGGAGAGTCAGAGTTCCCATTGTGGCTCAGTGGTTAATGAATCTGACTAGGAACCATGAGGTTGCAGGTTCCATCCCTGGCCTTGCTCAGTGGGTTAAGGATCCAGCATTGCCGTGAGCTGTGGTGCAGGTTGCAGATGTGGCTCAGATCCCGCGTTGCTGTGGCTCTGGTGTAGGCCAGCGGCTACAGCTCCGATTGGACCCCTGGCAGGGGAACTTCCATATGCCGCAGGAGCGGCCCTAGAAAAGGCAAAAAGCCGAAGGTGGGGGGGGGGGGGGGACAGAAGAAGAGTGAGAATCACGGTCGGAAGAACATGGGGAAATCGGTGCTAGGTGCCTGGGTGTGTGAGTTCACACGGAATGCTAACCCAGACCCCTGGCCAGCCACATTTGGGGTATCTATCAACTTGACTCTCCACTCTCCAGCTCACCTGGGTGGTGCTGCCCTGCCCTGCCCTGCTCATGTAAGACCTGGCTCCTCCAGGGATGGCTTTGCACCAGAGGGAGACGGGGCAAAGTCACTGAGCTTAAGGTAATTTCTCCAAGAGAGACTCTGGGAGAAGGAGACCAGCTGGGTTTCTGTGTGTTCATTTTTCTTCCTGTCTGCTTGTTTGGTGCAGGCCAGTCCATGTGCCGAGACATTCAGAAACTCTGTACTAGCTGAGACTCAGACCTTGTTCCGAAATAAGCAAAGGGACTTTGAGCTGGGATCACTCCCTGACAAGTAGCTAGCAAAGAAGTTTCCCGTAGCTCTCAGGCCCCATCCCCGCCCTCAGGCGGGTGGGCGTGGGGAGGGGGTGGGGGGGGAGGGGAGGGGCTCGTTCAGGCAGGCAGGCAGGCAGGCAGGCAGGCAGGCAGGCAGGCGCTGGTTCATTAGTCCCGCACCCCCCCACTCCCGGCCCCAGCTGCCCGCCCCACCCCCCACCCCCGGCCGCCATCCCTGCTGCGCCGCCTCTCGCTTCCCAAATCGCCTGGACTCACGCCCGGGAAGGGGGGGAGGGGAGATCAGGAAGATCCAGGCCTCAGGGCCTGGGTTCAATCACTTCATTCAAATGCAGAAACTCTCCAGTCAAGTCAGAGGTGGTGACTTTTCCTGGAGCTTCTCTTTAGGGAAAGTGTTTTTTTTCCCCTCTTTCCCCAATTTCCCTACCCTCAGGCTGCCCCTCGCAGACTGCATGGAGGGGGGTGGGGGAGGATGTGTGCACGAAACTCGCCTCGTGTCAGGCCAAAGGAGCCCCCGCCATTTCCCAACCCGGGAAACCCCGCAAAACTTCTGGAGCATGTTGGCCTTGGTGTGGGAATGGACATCTTCACTTGCCATCTTCCTTTGCACGAGGAGGAGATTTTCATCTCCTGCTGTCTGGGGGCCAGAAAGGAGGGCCAGAGTGTCCCTTTGGTGTGGGCCGGTCCTTAAGTCATTTTACCTCACAGGAATCACCCACACAGGGCATGGAGACACGTTTGGGGTCCGCCTCCTCCGAAACGTCCCGGGAAACCTCACGTGTGAAAAACTGAGCTGGGGAGGTCCCATCGTGGTGCAGAAGTGGAAATAAATGCAACTAGGAACCATGAGGTGGCAGGTTCCATGCTCAGCCTCGCTCACTGGGTTACGAATCCCACGTTGCCATGAGCTGTGGGTAGAGGAGAGTGAGAAGGAGAGGGAGGGAGGGGGAAGGGAGAGATCCTCCATTTATGGAACTGGTTTCCTTGTTTTGAGATGACGTCGCTTTGGTGAAACAGTTGTCAGATGGCCTCTCAAAAGGCGGTGATGTGGATGGGCTCCCCGAACCAGGCCCACAGAAACCAAAGGAACGAAGGGGTTAATCCTTGGAGCCAGAGTTCCCTCCTCTGAAACTGAAACCAAGCTCAAGCCCGGGAGTGCTGGTGTGTTGGAGCCAGAGACATTGTTACAGCTAAAAGCTACTTTGAAATAGTCTCCATTAGGTTATGGCTTGCCTTGGCCCACGAACTTATGACTAATGACTACTGTCGAGTCAGAGTTGTAGTGAACCTGGTGTTTTCTCTACCCTTGAAACACTCCCTAAGGATTGCGCCCCCCCCCCCACCCCGTGGATGAGCAATCTTCACTCCGGAGAGAAGGTCAAAATGCCATAACCCCAAAGACACTAGAAACATTCCATGGACCACCTGACTCCAGCCTTGATGACTTTGAAATGGTCTATCCTAATCTCCTATCCAGGGAGAATGCAAGCACCCTGATGCTTCTAGACAGCTCCGCCACCCCCATGCCCACCATTAAGCTAAACCTATAGAACCCCTTGCTATCCCCTCTCAAGGGAGGACACAGTTTTGAGGTCCTTAGCCTGCTGTGGCCTCCTTAGCCTGGCAAAGCAATAAAGCTGTTCTTTATGCTTCACCCAAAACTCTGTCTCTGAGACTTAATTGGAGCTGGAGTACCAAGGCCGGTTTGGGCTGCCAAACTTTCCTGGAACTTTCAAACTGTTACATATGAAGAACGGAGCCGGTGACTCTGTGTGTGTGTGCGTGTACGTGTGAGAGAGACACAGAGAGACAGACAGAGACAGTGAGTGAGACAGAGAGAGACAGAGGGAAGAGAGAGGGAGAGGGGAAAGTCCCTTCAGTCTTTTGTTTTCTCGGTTTGTTTGTTTGTTTGTTTGTTTTGTCTTTTTGCCATTTCTTGGGCCGCTCCCATGGCATATGGAGGTTCCCAGGCTAGGGGTCGAATCGGAGCCATAGCTGCCAGCCTACGCCAGAGCCACAGCAACGTGGGATCTGAGCCGTGTCTGCGACCGACACCACAGCTCACGGCAACGCTGGATCCTTAACCCACTGAGTGAGGGCAGGGATCGAACCCACAACCTCACGGTTCCTAGTCGGATTCGCTCACCACGGAGCCATGACGGGAACGCCCCTTCAGTCTTTTGAAAGGCCCCTCTGAGAATGCCGTCAGGTGTTGGGGCCAACTTTCCGAGGGGCTCTTAGAGAAATGAACACAGGGTGATGGTTTCACTCTCAGAGACCATTTCTCTGATGTGTTCATCGAGGGACTCCACGGGCTTCCGTTTTCAGGGCCTCGGGACAAGCGATACGTGTTCTCATCCGCAAGGATGCCAGGTCCAAAGGGTGGGAGAAAATGGGAAACGCTGATGAAGAGAGTTGTAGCCAGAGATGGAAGGCAACTGGAAAAACTTCAGGATCCAGTCCAGTTTTCCAGCCACTGAGTTTCTGATTTCTGGAAGGATTTGGGTAGGGAGGAAAAGGTCAAGGATTCTCCATCCCTCTGACAGAGGTATAAGTTACAAAGTAGATGTACAACTTTTGAGAAAAAAACGAACAAACAAAGAAACAACCAAACAAACAATTTTTGTCCCTTTGTCTTTATCAGGAAAAGTGAAAGATGGAGAGAGGGAGGGAGGGAGGGAGGGAGGGAGGGTGGGTTGGATGGATGGATGGATGGATGGATTTGGGGGGCGGGGAGAAGATTCTTAGATCCTAATGACCCAATGCTTTCTCTAGTCCTGGGCCTTTAGGTGATATATCTATATCTATATATCTATATCTATCTGTATACACACACACACACACACACACACACACACACACACACACACACGTAGTTATTTTCTGTTTCTAGGGCTGCACCCATGGCACATGGAGGTTCCCAGGCTAGGGGTCCAATCGGAGCCGTAGCCACCGGCCTACACCAGAGCCAGCACAACGCGGGATCCGAGCCCTGTCTGCGACCTACACCAGAGCTCACGGCAACACCCGATCCTGAACCCAACGAGCGAGGCCAGGGATCGAACCCGCACCCTCAGGCCTCCTAGTCGGATTCGTCCAGCCATGACGGGAACTCCTACATATGTATATAGTATGCATATAGTATATCTTTTTTTAATGCCCACGCCCCAGCCCTATGGAAGTTCCCAGACTCACGGTCGAATCAGAGCTGTAGCTGCGGGCCTACCCCACAGCCACAGCAACGCGGGATCCTTAACCCACCAAGCGAGGCCAGGGGAGGGATCGAACCCACATCCTCACGGATCCTAGTCGGGTTCATTACCGCTGAGCCCTGATGGGAACTGCAGGGGACATCTTTTTTTTTTTTTTTTTTTTTTTTTTTAAGATGTAAGTTTGTTGTGGTTGTTGTGGTTGTTGGTTGTTGTTGTTGCTTTAGCTCGGCATACAGTGGGCTTGCTTACAATGTTGTGTTCGTTTCAGGTGTACAGTCAAGGGGATTCAGTGATCCATCTACATCCATCTATCCCTCCGTTCTTTTTCAGCGTCTTTTCCCCTCTAGGTGATTCCAGAATATTGGGCCATTCCTTCCTTGTGGGTGGGAACACCAGCGTGAAAAAAAACCATCACGGGGGAGTTCCTGTCGTGGCACCATGGAAGCGCATCCGACGAGGAACCTTTGCAGGGAAGGGTGTGGGTTCGATCCCTGGCCTCGCTCAGGGGGGCGGTAAGGATCCGGCAGGCAGTGCCGTGAGCTGTGGTGTCGGTCGCAGACGCGGCTCGGATCCCACATGGCTGTGCCTGTGGCGTAGGCCAGCAGCCGTAGCTCCGATTCAACCCCTCGCTTGGGAACTTCCATATGCCACGAGGGCAGCCCTAAAAAGCAGAGGGGGGAAAAGAAATCATGAGGGCGGGGGAGAGGGATCCATGAGGAGGATGGGATGAACATATACACACACAAAAGAGTCTCTATCCAATAGACGACGAACAGGGACCCCTACGCCACCTTCTGGAATCCAAACGCCAAAACCACAAAGCAGAGTTCCCGCCATGGCGCAGTGGAAATGAGTCCGACCAGGAACCATGAGGTTGCAGGTTCGATGCCTGTCCACCTCGCTCAGTGGGTAAAGGATCCGGTGTTGCCGTGAGCTGTGGTGTTGGTCCCAGACGCGGCTCGGACCTGGCATTCCTGTTTCTGTGGTGTAGGAGGTCAGCAGCTAAAGCCTCCGATTCGATCCGTCATCTGGGAACCTCCATATGCCGTGGGTGTGGCCCTCAACACACACACACACACACACACACACGCACGCACGCACGCACGCACACACGCACACGCACACGCACACGCACACACACACACACTCTGGAACCCCCTAAATGGGAGAAAACCGGACACAGTAGTTTTTTAGGGGTCCAGTCTCTGTGACAGGTGAGGATATCAGGCTTGCATCGAGGGAGGGAAGGCTTCACCCCACGCAGAAAACACACCCACCTACCCACCGACCGACCTTCCTTCCTTCTTTCCTTCCTTCCTTCCTTCCTTCCTTCATGAGAGAACAGTTGGATGACCCATCCTAAGTGTCGGTTGAATGAAGTCTAGTTACCAGGGTTCAGAGTGGGGGAGGGAGAGGGGTAGGAAGTCTGAAGCCTCTGGCGACTCTCCGAAATGTTCTCCCCCCAGGGTGACAGAGCCAGCAGGTCAGGCACTGCCTTCTCTAGAAACCTTCCTGCCCATGTCCAAGGGGGTGTGGGGGGTTGGGGGTGTGGGGCAGGGAGTGGGCCAGGGAGCCTGGAGAAACCCAGACCACCAAGCGGCCATTCTCCCATCGCCCCGACTGTTTGTTGAATGAACATAATGGACGTGATCCAAGTCTGCCACGCCGCCGCCGCCGCCGCCGCCGCCGCCACCACCACTTTCTCCATCATCTCCCCCACCCCCTTGCCTGCAGCCATCTTTGAAAAGGCTGCTGTTGTGGCTGCCTTTGCATGAAAGTGAGTGAGGACCCCTCCCTAATACGGAGTGTTTCAGTCCCTGGTGTCTCTGACAGCTCGCTCATGTATTGGTTGTGAACCATCTTGCCTTGAGGATTTGGAGGATTCGTGAACATTGCAGGAGCCATGGGAGCAGTGAAGTCCTTATCGCCAACCCGACACCCCCCCCCCCCAAATTTCGTGGCAGGGAGCACACTTTTCTTTCACCCAAGAGATTTATTTCCTGCTTTCTGAAGAGAGAAGGAAAGGAGGGTCAGAATGGTCCTCTGGTGTCTGGTGTCCTGTCCCTTTCATTGCACACACTCCTAGTGCCACTGCGGGAGGCACGTTCGGGGCGCGGGGTGGGGTGGGGGTGGGGGACCTGCTGCACGCACCCGCCCCTCACTTTCAAATGCGAAACTCAAGGAGGATGTGAATGTCCTCCATGCCACCGATCAGGTGAACGGGATGGCTTTCTAGGGAAATCCTGGTGTTTCCTTTCACTGCCATGACGAACACCCAGAAACAACCCTGTAAGTTCATACAACTTTGTCAGTCAACTGTATTCCAATAAAATGAAAAAGCAAGACACAGACACACCCACACGCACACACACACACACGCGCGCGCACACACGCACCCCAACCCAGAACCAAACACCCTCTCCTGAAATGGGGGGGCGGGCCCACCGGAGAATGAGCAAGAGAATTCCAGAGTCGGTAGGAAAGTGTCATCTGCAGCGGTGTGAAAAACCCCAAGCTCTTTTCTTCCTGTCAAGGTGAATAAACTTTGTTAATGGGAGTGGGTGCCCTCAGTGTGCCCTCCGAGAGGAAAGGCAGGGAGCATTTTCTCCCTGAAGAGCTTAGTGCTGTCATAGCACTGACGGACAGGATGAACGATCGGTGAGAGGTGGCAGCAGCAGTGGTGGCCGCCTGCACTGCCTGGGCGGATTGGAAACATAGACGAGCCACCAAGACTGCGTGTGACACCCCCGTGGGCCACCCCCCCCCCCCCCCGTCTGTACAGTGACAAGAGTCCTTTGGGGGAAAAGGGAGGGTGGGTGCTCTTCCAGTGTGTCTGTCTGCATTCACCAGGTGTGGGAGAGAAGACAGATGTTTGTTTCCACTATCGTTCGGAGGACTTGCCCAAGAGTACCACGTCCCCCCAAAGATAGCACCGGAAGAGAGATGCACGAGGTTTCTGAATGCATGCCGTGGGTGCTCCAGGCTGCCTCCAGGCCGCCCCCTCGCCCTCGCCCTCCCCCTCCCCCTTGCCAGAGGCAGACGTTCCTTGAAACAGCTGGCTTTGAACTTGGGCTTCTAGAGGAAGGTTTTTCTCCTGCTTTCAAGACGGGAAGAAGAGGGTGTCCGTCTCACATCCGTCCTTTCCAGAGGGCCCTGGATTCCAGATCCTCCACATGCCAGCGCCAAAGCCGAAGCGGTCGGTCTGGGGGTGCCCCATTCGGGTTCCCTCCCCACACACCTGCACGCGCGCGCGCACACACACACACACACACACACGCACGCACCGGGAACAGTGTGATCTCCCACGCCCCCGAAAAGCTTCAGAATGGCCTCAGTCCGAGGCAGTAGACCTATGTATGTCCTCACACCTGTTCAAATAATGTCTGCCCTCAGCCCCACCATCCCCTGCCTCTTTTAAGGACAAAGGCACTGTAGGTTTCCCTGGGGAAGGGAGACTCCATGGCATGTAAATCACAGTCTTAAGGAAAAGGATAATAGCATATGCCGGGGGGGGGGGGGGGGGGGGGAGAAAGAAGGGGGGGGAGGGGGGGGACCCGCGGTGGTGTGCTTGTGAGGGAGAGAGACAGAGACAGACAGGGAGGGACGGAGGATAGGCAGACAGTGAGAGGCAGAATCAGAGGGAGAAAGAGGAGGAGGGGAGAGAGACAGAGAAAGTGAAACAGAGCTAGGTATAGAGGACGCTGTGGCTGGGTCGGATTCTGCGTGTTCTCAGTGAAGTCGTCCTAAGGCCTCTGGAGGTCCAGATCACTGCTTGGGGCCGGAAGTCTGTCTGCCCTTCCCTACCCATCTGAAGAGCTGTGGTTTGGGCTTTCCAGCCGGGAACCCCTCTTTCTGCCTCTTTGTCCAACACACAAGGTTCGTGGGACCCAGAAATCCCATTCTGAGAGCACCCTAGGAACAGTCCTTTCCATACGGCGCAGGAGGCCCCTGTGCCAAGAGATCCAAAGTCTGGAGCCTCTGTTCTCCCCCCCCCCCCCCCTTCCCTCCACGGACAAAATCTTGCCTTGTATTCCTTTTTTTCTCAGGGACTCTGAAGGACATGTATCATTGTACAACCATGGGGAAGATGCTTCCATTCCCTCTGGAATGATGGATGTGGTCGCATGTCTCAAGGAGGCTCCAATTCTTTGAGCAGGACTCCCGATGGTGCCATCCCATCGTCCCTCCCCTCCCCTCCCCTCCGGCTCGCTCGGTCACGGTTCCCCTCCTTTTTCCTCCCCTCCAGGTTATCTTCAGGTCTGCCGCCCACTTGTAACTCCTCCCCCACTTGGAAGTGGCCTCTTCCGGCCCCGAACTTGGTCGTCCCAGGCCCACCCCGGGAGCCATCTGGCGGACCTTTTCGGAGACTATAAAAAGCAGCCTACGGCAGGGGGCGTCGCAGGACCAACGAACGCATCGGGATGGATCGCTGTGTGGCGACATGGATTCTCCAGGCAGGGCAGGCATAAGGCCTGGACTCTTTCCTCCTGGAGCCCATTTCTTCATCCGTGGCCTTGAAGACGAACCACGCCGACCACGGACCGTGGACCTTGGCCTTCACCTTTCATTTCCGAACGGCAGCCAGGGCATCCATTGTCACCACCGCGGAAAAGGTGTCCACAAAAAGGACAGGTGAGCACCTCCATGGCATGCAGTGTCATCGCCACCCCCACCCCGGCTTTAAAGGGTCCTCTTTCAAGTAATCACGTTGCCACAGCTGGGACTTGGATCGGATCCCTGGCTCCGGAACCCCATATGACCTGGGGCCGGCCAATGCATCCCTCCATAGCGTCCTAAATCCGTACATCGTTGATTCAGGACTTTCCCTCGTGGCACAGAGGAAACGAATCTGACCAGGAACCATGAGGTTGCGGGCTCCATCCTTCGCCTCACGCAGGGGGTTGAGACGAGGCTCAGATCTGGCACGGCTGCGGCTCGGGCGTAGGCCAGCAGCCGTAACTCCAGTTCGACCCCTAGCCTGGGAAGCTCCATAGACCGTGGGTGCGGCCATCCGAAGACCAACAAGAACCTCCTCACCGTCCTAATACAGGGACAGCAACGTTGTCACGGCAAGGGCGGCGGGGCGGCGCGGGCCAAATAAAATGCTATGCACCCAAGTGTTTGATTTCAATAGAGAAGAAAGAAATCACTAGGCCAGAGGGGAAGCTCAGAAAACATCGAACACAAAACGACACACCCTGTCCGGGAGACTCAGGCCCCGGAGAGAGGCAGTCAACGCGGTGCAGACACGACCCCAGCGAGTGAGTTGGCAGAGACGGACGGGCGGCCCCGGCATCAAGACAACCCCAGGGATCCCATCGAGGGCCACACGCACCCGGGCCCGAGTCGGCCGGGAGAGCTGGTCGACCCCGCGGGCCCTCGGACCCGGGCCCGAGTCGGCCGGGACAGCTGGTCGACCCCGCGGGCCCTCGGACCCGGGCCCGAGTCGGCCGGGACAGCTGGTCGACCCCGCGGGCCCTCGGACCCGGGCCCGAGTCGGCCGGGACAGCTGGTCGACCCCGCGGGCCCTCGGACCCGGGCCCGAGTCGGCCGGGACAGCTGGTCGACCCCGCGGGCCCTCGGACCCGGGCCC
>NC_139390.1:56182500-56200000 GCF_054392235.1 Sus scrofa | reverse complement strand
GCGAGTGCGGGAAGAACCGACGGGCGGCTCGCAGCGGGGGAGGCAGGGGCAGAGGCCGCCGGGGGACGGGGCGCATCCCCCTCCTCCACTTCCCCTTCCAAGGGGAGGGGCACCACGCGCCCACGCAGCACACAGCCCGGCGCTGGACGCCAAAACCCGGCCCGGCCCGGCGTGACCCTCCCCCAACTCGGAGGGGGGAGGCACAGGCCGCATTAGGCAAAAGAGCAGCGCTTGGCCCCCACCGCGGGGGCCAGCGCACCCCTCGCGCGAGGGCGGCTCTTGCCCACACGCTGTGGCAAGTAGCGCCGGCAGCTACTGCCCTGCAGACTTCAGGAGGGGCGGCGGCTGGGGGGTCCAGGTACCCCAAGGCCCCCCTCTCAGATCGCTAGAGAAGGCTTTCTCACCGAGGGCGCGTCGTGCCCCACACACCATCGCTCGCCCCTTCGGGGACCCACGGGAGTGGGAACACTCCCAAAAAGTGGGAAGTCAGAAGGGGGGGGGGTCTGCGGTATGGGTAAAGCACACAGCCCATGTGAGCGTCCACGGTCAGAGCCGGGAGGGCAAGAGTCTGTGCTGCCACCAGGCTTGCCTTTCAGACTTTTCCACGTGGGTGGAGGGATGCCACGTCCGGAAAGCCAGACGGGGACCCCCCCTTCACATCTCCCGGCCCACCGCGGTCGCTCTCACGACCACATGCAGCCTTCCCGGTCAAGGGAGAAGCATGGGGCGTGCCACTCAAGGGCCAAGGGCTGCCCTCACTGGCACACAGTGAGGGAGACCCATGACAAGGGGTCCACCTGAGCCCCTCCCGGGGAGGGGACACAAGCTTCCCCTGCCTTACCGTCTCGACCCCCTCCCCTGAGCTTTAGGAAGCTGCTCGTGGGGCACGCCACCACCACAGTGGGGACCCGAGGGGACTCACCGCTGGGAGAGGAAAACGACACCACCGCTCGGCCTCGGGCATCTGACAGGCAACCCGGAGTACTCCAGGGGCACCACAGAGGACCAGGGGAGGCACGCTCACGCACCCGCAGGGATGCGAAGCATGGCAGCGAGGGAGGCCTCCCCCCACTTTGGGGAGGGACCGCTCGCAAGGCACACGCCAAGGAGGCAAAGCGAGAATGCCTGCTGCGTCCCAAAGGACCCAGGCCCCCCCCCCCGACTGACACCCGAAGGCAGCAGGGCGGGAGACCAGAGGTCAGGCTGGAGGCCGCACCCCTGCCTTCCCCCACACCACCCGCAGGTGGGGGAGGAGCAGCGAGGGGCCCGCGACAGAATGAGAGGCGCGGCCCAACTCACCATGAGCGGCCGTCCCTCACCTGGCGCGGCTTAAGCCCAAGCCCAGGAGAGCGCCACATCACCACATCGATCAGTCCTGGCAGAGCCAGGGAAGAGCCCAGAAGAGGGGAGGGAGGGAGGGAGGGAGGGAGGGCCAGCAAAGACAATCACCACGGGGGCCTGCTTCAGCTTCACCGGCCCCCCCTCCTCCTCCTCCTCCTCCTCCTCCCCTTCCTCTCTCAGGGGAGAGACAGCGGCTGACAACCCCGGGAGGGAGAATGCCTGACACGTGGCACGGAGCCAACAGGGTGGGGTTGTTCCAGCCGAGCCGCCGGGTGCCCGCAGCAGGGAGGCACACAGGGTAGAAGACCCCACAGGGCCACGCGCCCTGCCGCCCTCGGGTCAGCCAAAGACCGGAGGGGACACCGCAGCATGGGCCAGCTGGATGCACAAGCGAGAGCCGGCGCACAGGCCCAGGCGAGCGGCCCCCACGCGGGGTGCAAAGGGCAGGGTCAGGCCTTGGACAGCAGCCGAAAGCCCAAAGCCCCCCACGTGCATCCAGAGGCCCAAGGTCTCCAGCGACAGGCGCTGAAGAGGATCGTGTCAGCATCTACCTGGTGACAGAAAAGGCCTATTTCGGCCGCGAAAAATGTCCATGCCCAGCAGCGGGGCCCACCCACAGGACGTGGGGGTATCCCCGGAACCCCCATCCGGACACTTGTCCCCCAGCCCTGCCCTAGAGTCGCCAGACCCAGCGCTCTCAGGGCCATCTGGTCGACCCGGGGAGCGTGACCGCAAGGAAGGGACAGGGACAGGAAGGAGGTGGAGCCGGCCGGCCAGCCGGGGAAGCCCTTCCCGGCTTGCCCACGCGGGCAGGTATCGGTCTGTCCGGAGCTCCAGACGGGGACTTGGCTCCCCCAAAATCCAGGACACACCATCCAGCTCAGGCCGGTCCCCACCTCCCGACAGATCGACCGACCGACAGGGAAACACTCCGAGGGCGGGGGGGCGGGGGGGGGGGGAATGAGAGCGTGGGAAACGAAGTCTTGTCCAACGACCGGGACCCTACATGGGCACGCCTCAGGCCCAGGTGCACCCTTCCCGGCCACACCCGGGAGCAGGGGGCCGGCGGGGTACCATCCACCATCTCCGGATCCATCAGGACTTGGAAAAAAAATGTTTCCACGGAGGCGCCTCCGACGAACGGACCCCGCGAAGGAAGGCGCCGGGGCCCGAGCCACCCTTTCCGCTCCACCCCTCACGGCTTGTGCCGGTCTAGACCTCGTCAGTACGACTCCGCACGGGCCGGCGGTAGCCATCAGTCGGGGGGCAGGGGGGGAGGGACCCATGCCGGCATGACGACCGGGAAACAAGCGTGCCGGCCACCGAGCCTGTCGCGCCCTCCAACGCCCTCACAGCGCACAGCCCGGGCCGCTCCTCACTTCGGGGATGAGAGGCTGGAGGGACGGCGGGCGGGAGTCATTCACGCTCCAAAGGGCGACCCGGGACAAGGCCAGGCCACCCGAGCACAGGCAGTCCCGGGCGCCGCACACCCTCTCCCCTCGCTAGGGAGGCGGCCCGGCCCAGGCCTGGTCGGTCCCCGGGGCCGGAGCGGCAAGAGCGGATGCTGGTCGACCCGGCCAGGCGGCCCCAGAACCTGCCTGGGGAGCGCGGTGACAGTCACTCCCTCACAGGCCTGCACGCCCAATCTCCGGTGAGAGAGGGACACTCCCAGGCCTCTGAGCCACCGGAGCTGTCGCCGCCAGTGTCGCCAGCCTCCCGGAACTCTGACTCAGGCCGGATGGCTGAGTCACATCCCTCGCGAAGGTCCCCAAAGCTGCAGAGGGAAGGGACGATATAAAAGCGGACACTAGATGGCACGCGACAACCGCCACCAACGTCACCAGGACAGATCCGGAAGGCCGGCCGGCCGGCGGCGACACAACGACACAGCGCCGGCCACCCAAATGCCCGAGCTCTTCCCGGGGCCGAGGCGCCAGGCGTCCTGCACGACCGCGAGGCTTCCACTACGGAGCTGCCTCCTGGCAAGGCACTGCGTGGCGTGATGGCAGCAGATGGAAAGAGGGGGGCGGCGGCGGCGGCGGCGGCGGCGGCGGGGAAGGAGCTGGGAAGAGGTTCTCGCTGTTGCCTAGAAGGAGCCGCGCTCGCTCCCCCAAGCATGTCCCTTCCTGGGCTTGGGAATTCCAGAGAGAAGCCGGCGCGGTGAGGGTGGCACTAGCGAGAGAGATCTCAGGTTCCCCTCCACCTTCTCTTCTCTCCCCCACCCCCACCCCACCTCCCTGCACGGAGCTGGAGGAGGGAGGGAGAGAGGGAGGGCGGGAGGGTAGGCGGGGACTGGCAAAAACGAAACCCGGCAAGCTCTCGGAGAACGACAACGCAGGAGTCGGTATACCTGCCACCCTTACCGACGGAGACGGTCTGTCAAAAGCAGACAAGCAAAGCCCAGAAGCTTAGGAAGGGAGAGAAGGATACAGTCGATCCTAGGAAAGTGGAAATGAAAATCTCTCTCTGCATAGACTGAGACAAAGTCCAAAGAGAACAAATGGCTGCCTGGGGCAAATGCTCTGGTGGTCAGGTCATAGAAACATGGATTTCAGCATGACTGACCAACCACAACGGAGGGAAAGTACAACGCAACACTATGAGTGTGTGTGTATGTGTGGGGGGGTGAACTGAAATCTCATCCAAAACAAAACAAAACAAAACAAAAAAAGGAAAACAACCCCCCCCCCAAAAAAAACCCAAAAAACAACAACAGATGAAGAAGAAGAAGGAAGCCCACGACCAACAGGGTCAAGGCTCCTGCTTTCTCACCGCGGTGGCTCTGGTTGCCCCTGTGTGGTGCAGGTTCCATCTCTGGCTCAGGAAAAACTTCCACTTGCTGCCCGTGTGTGTGGCCAAAAAGTAAAACATAAAGCTGAAACAGGAGGGAGAGGGGGTGGAGAAAACCCGAAACAAACAATAAACTTTGCAAGTCTCAGGATTGCCATCCTGGGGTAGTGGAAACAAATCCGACCAGGAACCATGAGGTTGCAGGTTTGATCCCTGGCTCACTTGTTGGGTTAAGGATCTGGCATTGCCGTGAGCTGTGGTGTCTGTCACAGACGCGGCTCGGATCCCGCGTGGCTGTGCCTGTGGTGTAGGCCGGCAGGTAAGGCTCCGAACTGACCCCTAGCCTGGGAACCTCCATGTGCTGCGGGTGTGGCTCCCCCCCAAAAAAAAACCAGAAAGAGAGAGAGAGAGAGAGAGAGAGAGAAGGAAAGAAAGAAAGAAAGAAAGAAAAGAGAAAGAAAGAGAGAGAGAGAGAGAGAGAGAGAGAAAGAAAGAGAAAGAAAGAAAGGAAGGAAAGAGAAAGATAGAGAGAGAGAGAGAGAGAGAGAAAGAAAGAAAGAAAGAAAGAAAGAAAGAAAGAAAGAAAGAAAGAAAGAAAGAAAAAGAAAGGAGAAAGAAAGGAAGGAAAGAGAAAGAAAGAAAGAAAAGAAAAAGAAAGAGAGAGAGAGAAAAGAAAGAAAGGAAGAAAGGAAGGAAGGAAAGAAAAAGAAGGAAAAAGAAATCCATCTCGGAGTTCCCGCTGTGCCTAGGTCACAGCTGAGCCTCAAGTTCGATCCCTGGCACAGGAAAGGCAGTGCAGCAGGAAAAAAAAAAAAAAAAAAAGAACAACTCCATCTTGCTGGTTGGGCAGGGGAGATGCAATTGCCGGATGACATTCCACAACTCTGCCAAACTGGCAAAACCACGACGCACTTAGTACAGGAGTCATTGAAGACATGGATGTGAAAGCATCTTCTTGCTATCGATTCATTTCCCACAATCCCAGGAAGAGCCATTGGAACAGGGCTCCCATTCTTGGCACGATATCTTTTCTATGTGTGGGTGGACGCATCTTTTCTCATGGTTGTTTTCCTTTTGACCAAATTTAACTTCAGCCTCCACCATGTCATCTTTTGGGCTCTCAAGCCTGCCATGAGAATATGGTCACCAAAGTCCTCGCCCAGAGGCACCTTTGCCCACCACCAGTGCCGCCGTCTCCCCCCACCTCCTCCTCCTCCTCCTCCTCCTCCTCCTCCTCCTCCTCCTCCTCCTCCTCCTCCTCCTCCTCCTCCTCCTCCTCCTCCAACCCCCGCCAAGCACCCCCCCCCCCCACCCCGCTTTGTATTGTTCAGCTGTCTTGCACTGGTCTCTCACACGGTGGCGGTGTGGTCCTATGCATGATTCCCAACCACATTCAAGTGGACTTCCGGGATCATCATTTTCTGTTTCCTAACTGCACTTTCGTCGTTCTTAGGAGGTTTGCTTCCCTTCCCCCCCCACCCCCCCCCCACCCCGCGCGCGCGCACGCTTGGTGTTGAATCGGAGCTGCATCTGCTAGCCTGAGCCACAGCCACAGCAACGGCGGGATCCGAGCCACATCTGAGACCTTATGCCACAGCTCGCGGAAAAATGCCAGATCCTTAAACCCCTGAGCGAGGTCAGGGATCAAACCTGCCACCTCGTGATTCCTAGTCCGATTCGTTTCCGCCGCGCCATGACAGGAATTCCTTCCTGTGTTCTTTTGGGTCATGGTTGTTTCCAGCTCCACAGAATTCCTCCCCGTGCTCATGTGACATCTGGGATGTGGCGGGTTGGGGGGGGGGGGGCAAGGTTTCGTTCCCCTACAGTCATGCCTTGAAAAAAGTCGTGTACAACGTTTCACATTCCAGATCCAGAAGCTGAATCCGCAGCCGGTTCCATCTCATGAAACCGATCTCCCAGCCCAGGAAAACCAAAGGTCGTGGTTGGAGCCCGTGATAAACCCCAGGTCTGAGTCCCGAGCACTGCTGCTCAGGGAAGATTTCGAGGTGTCAGGGTCCAAGGATCCTCCTGGGCACTTGGAAATGTCTCCGATGTGTGCAGGCAGGCATGAGGATGAGAAGGGGCTAAAGAGGGGCAGAGGGTGGTGATCTCTTGTCGGTGGATGTCAAGGGTTGGCGCTTCCTTTTGTGGATCTCCCGGAAAAGTCAAATGTGGGAGAAAAACTGGACCCGTGAGTTCGAGGAGAGGGATGGCCAGAGAAAACCAGAAGAATTCCATCTGCCGACCATTGGGTAGGTAGGAGGGCAAAAACCGAAACCTCGAGCATGACATGAACAGAACCACATGCTTCTAGCCACCCATAAACCCCGTAAGATAAGATCGTTTCTGCTGAGATACCCTCTCCCTCCCCCCACCCACCCAGGGCGAAGGATCCCTGGGTGGTG
Organism: Sus scrofa; assembly: GCF_054392235.1. Taxonomy (NCBI): domain Eukaryota; kingdom Metazoa; phylum Chordata; class Mammalia; order Artiodactyla; family Suidae; genus Sus; species Sus scrofa. The sequence continues at coordinate 56,193,464 of NC_139390.1, read as the reverse complement.
GCAGAGGGGCGGCAGCAGTCAGTGGCAGTGGCGGCGGGCATGGAACTTCCACAGGCCCTGGGGACACACCCCCCGCCCCCAGAAACCCCTAGAAGCTTGGAATTCTGATGTCTGTGGTGTGATGACCATAAACACTGGCTTTTGTGCCATGTCTGCTAGAAGATATGGTTTCCATGACAAATAAAGTGATTTTTAGCAAGTTTTTCTCCACTTGAGATGTATTGAAAATACGTCTTCATTCAGGGGGAGGTAGGTGTAGGTGACAGACGTGGCCGCTCAGCTCAGATCGGGTGATCTGGCAGGGCATAGCTCTGGCTGAGGTGCAGGCCAGCAGCTACAGCTCCGATTCTTCGACCCCTAGCCCAGGGAACTTCCATATCCCAAGGGTGCACTCCTAAAAAACAAAAAACAAAATGAACAACACACAAAGAGGGAGCATCTCATCGATGGCAGACCAAATTCCAATGTATATGTATACGTGTACATAGGTATGTACGTATGGATGTGTGTGTGTATGTGTATATTATCGAGAGAGAGAGAGAGAGAGAGAGAGAGAGAGAGAGAGAGAGAGAGGATTTTTTAGAGCCATAACTGTGGCATACGGAAGTTCCCAAACCAGGGTTCGAACCGGCATACATGGATACTAGTCGGGTTTGTTACCACTGAGCCACAACAGGAACTCCCCACATTCCAATATTTAATGAGAAAATACATTTTTGATGCTTTAGGCAACCCTGCAAACACCCTTATTTAAGTGACTGGACTTAACAAAAAGGAATCCCTAGCACCTAGTAACAGAACAAAGATAAAGAAACACAAGGCAGGAATTCCCGTTGTGGCTCGGTGGAAACGAACCCGACTAGCATTGACCCCTAACCTGGGAACCTACAAAATGGCACATGTGAAGCCCTAAAAGAAGACTACACACACACACACACACACACACACACACACACACACGGCACAGACAGATGCGAAAGGAAAAGAAAAGGAAGGAAAAAAGAAAAGGGAAGAAAGAGAGAAATGAACAGGCAGAGCAAGCCATTGTGAATGATCTCTAGGGACAGATATTTTTCTCCAAGCATAATTTTATTTTTCCCCAAGTGATACCAGACCTTCTCTCTCTCTCTCTCTCTCTCTCTCTCTCTCTCTCTCACACACACACACACACACACACTCTCCCTCCCTCTCTCTCTCTCTTTGAAAAAATTTATGTATTTAGTGGAGTTCCCATTGTGACTCAGCAGGTAGGAATCTGACTAGCATCCATGAGAGTGCTGGTTTGATCCCTGGCCTCGCTCAGTGGGTGAAAGATCTGGCATTGCCCTGAACTGTGGTGTAGGTTGCAGACACAGATCGGACCTGGTGTTGCTGTGTCTGTGGTGTAGGCCAGTGGCTCAAGCTCTGATTCCCTAGCCTGGGAACCTCCGTGTGCCGTGAGTGCCACCCGAAGAAAGCAAGGGTAAAAAAAAAAAAAAAAAAAGAAACATAAAAACCTGGATTGGGGAGATCCCATTGTGGCTCATTGGTAACAAAGCTGAGGAGCACCCACGAGGATGCAGATTCGATCCTGGGGTGGGGGGGTGGGGTGCTGGTGCTGGTGGTGCTGAGGTGTGTGCGTGTGGGGTGATAAATAGGTTACCTCTGGCTTCTGGGGGGTGAGAGTCAGCATGGTTTTCCTGCACCTGCTGCTCCTGGGCAATTATTTAGTTTTGGTTTCTTGTTCCTTTGTTTTTGTGGTCCTGCATTGTGGTGAGTACTGGTGTAAGTGGCAGGTTCCTATTTGATCCGACATTTCTTTGGCTCTGGTGTCGGTTGACAGCCATGGTCATGACTGGTGGTGGCTGTTAAGTCTCCAGGAGTTCCACGCAACATTCTGATTGTCTTTCTTCCTTGGGCTTTGGCTGCAGCCTCCCCCTACCCCCTACCCCCCCCCCCCCCCCGCATCATATGGAGGTTCCCGGGCTAGGGGCCGAATCAGACCTACAACTGCTGGGGCGTATGCCACAGTCACAAGCACCATCATATCCAAGCTGCGTCTGCAACCTACACCGCAGCGCAAGGTGATGCCACCAGATCCTAAACCCACTGTGGAAGGCCTGGGATCGAACCTGCAACCTCATGGTTCCTGGTTGGATTCCTTTCCACTATTCCACGACGGGAACTCCTGGGCTTTGGCTTTTGACAGGTGGAGGGACACAGCTTTCTGAAACGGTGGGGCCAGGGCAAGGCATAGAAACATAAGATGGATGTGAGCCTGCGCCTATTCTTTTCTCGTGTGCTGGGAAGATAAGGTGGCTCTTGCCAGCTGGGATTTCATTTCCCCACAAACGATCAGGCTCTTAAGGTATCAGGCAGGGAAGAGGGAGAGTCAGAGTTCCCATTGTGGCTCAGTGGTTAATGAATCTGACTAGGAACCATGAGGTTGCAGGTTCCATCCCTGGCCTTGCTCAGTGGGTTAAGGATCCAGCATTGCCGTGAGCTGTGGTGCAGGTTGCAGATGTGGCTCAGATCCCGCGTTGCTGTGGCTCTGGTGTAGGCCAGCGGCTACAGCTCCGATTGGACCCCTGGCAGGGGAACTTCCATATGCCGCAGGAGCGGCCCTAGAAAAGGCAAAAAGCCGAAGGTGGGGGGGGGGGGGGGACAGAAGAAGAGTGAGAATCACGGTCGGAAGAACATGGGGAAATCGGTGCTAGGTGCCTGGGTGTGTGAGTTCACACGGAATGCTAACCCAGACCCCTGGCCAGCCACATTTGGGGTATCTATCAACTTGACTCTCCACTCTCCAGCTCACCTGGGTGGTGCTGCCCTGCCCTGCCCTGCTCATGTAAGACCTGGCTCCTCCAGGGATGGCTTTGCACCAGAGGGAGACGGGGCAAAGTCACTGAGCTTAAGGTAATTTCTCCAAGAGAGACTCTGGGAGAAGGAGACCAGCTGGGTTTCTGTGTGTTCATTTTTCTTCCTGTCTGCTTGTTTGGTGCAGGCCAGTCCATGTGCCGAGACATTCAGAAACTCTGTACTAGCTGAGACTCAGACCTTGTTCCGAAATAAGCAAAGGGACTTTGAGCTGGGATCACTCCCTGACAAGTAGCTAGCAAAGAAGTTTCCCGTAGCTCTCAGGCCCCATCCCCGCCCTCAGGCGGGTGGGCGTGGGGAGGGGGTGGGGGGGGAGGGGAGGGGCTCGTTCAGGCAGGCAGGCAGGCAGGCAGGCAGGCAGGCAGGCAGGCGCTGGTTCATTAGTCCCGCACCCCCCCACTCCCGGCCCCAGCTGCCCGCCCCACCCCCCACCCCCGGCCGCCATCCCTGCTGCGCCGCCTCTCGCTTCCCAAATCGCCTGGACTCACGCCCGGGAAGGGGGGGAGGGGAGATCAGGAAGATCCAGGCCTCAGGGCCTGGGTTCAATCACTTCATTCAAATGCAGAAACTCTCCAGTCAAGTCAGAGGTGGTGACTTTTCCTGGAGCTTCTCTTTAGGGAAAGTGTTTTTTTTCCCCTCTTTCCCCAATTTCCCTACCCTCAGGCTGCCCCTCGCAGACTGCATGGAGGGGGGTGGGGGAGGATGTGTGCACGAAACTCGCCTCGTGTCAGGCCAAAGGAGCCCCCGCCATTTCCCAACCCGGGAAACCCCGCAAAACTTCTGGAGCATGTTGGCCTTGGTGTGGGAATGGACATCTTCACTTGCCATCTTCCTTTGCACGAGGAGGAGATTTTCATCTCCTGCTGTCTGGGGGCCAGAAAGGAGGGCCAGAGTGTCCCTTTGGTGTGGGCCGGTCCTTAAGTCATTTTACCTCACAGGAATCACCCACACAGGGCATGGAGACACGTTTGGGGTCCGCCTCCTCCGAAACGTCCCGGGAAACCTCACGTGTGAAAAACTGAGCTGGGGAGGTCCCATCGTGGTGCAGAAGTGGAAATAAATGCAACTAGGAACCATGAGGTGGCAGGTTCCATGCTCAGCCTCGCTCACTGGGTTACGAATCCCACGTTGCCATGAGCTGTGGGTAGAGGAGAGTGAGAAGGAGAGGGAGGGAGGGGGAAGGGAGAGATCCTCCATTTATGGAACTGGTTTCCTTGTTTTGAGATGACGTCGCTTTGGTGAAACAGTTGTCAGATGGCCTCTCAAAAGGCGGTGATGTGGATGGGCTCCCCGAACCAGGCCCACAGAAACCAAAGGAACGAAGGGGTTAATCCTTGGAGCCAGAGTTCCCTCCTCTGAAACTGAAACCAAGCTCAAGCCCGGGAGTGCTGGTGTGTTGGAGCCAGAGACATTGTTACAGCTAAAAGCTACTTTGAAATAGTCTCCATTAGGTTATGGCTTGCCTTGGCCCACGAACTTATGACTAATGACTACTGTCGAGTCAGAGTTGTAGTGAACCTGGTGTTTTCTCTACCCTTGAAACACTCCCTAAGGATTGCGCCCCCCCCCCCACCCCGTGGATGAGCAATCTTCACTCCGGAGAGAAGGTCAAAATGCCATAACCCCAAAGACACTAGAAACATTCCATGGACCACCTGACTCCAGCCTTGATGACTTTGAAATGGTCTATCCTAATCTCCTATCCAGGGAGAATGCAAGCACCCTGATGCTTCTAGACAGCTCCGCCACCCCCATGCCCACCATTAAGCTAAACCTATAGAACCCCTTGCTATCCCCTCTCAAGGGAGGACACAGTTTTGAGGTCCTTAGCCTGCTGTGGCCTCCTTAGCCTGGCAAAGCAATAAAGCTGTTCTTTATGCTTCACCCAAAACTCTGTCTCTGAGACTTAATTGGAGCTGGAGTACCAAGGCCGGTTTGGGCTGCCAAACTTTCCTGGAACTTTCAAACTGTTACATATGAAGAACGGAGCCGGTGACTCTGTGTGTGTGTGCGTGTACGTGTGAGAGAGACACAGAGAGACAGACAGAGACAGTGAGTGAGACAGAGAGAGACAGAGGGAAGAGAGAGGGAGAGGGGAAAGTCCCTTCAGTCTTTTGTTTTCTCGGTTTGTTTGTTTGTTTGTTTGTTTTGTCTTTTTGCCATTTCTTGGGCCGCTCCCATGGCATATGGAGGTTCCCAGGCTAGGGGTCGAATCGGAGCCATAGCTGCCAGCCTACGCCAGAGCCACAGCAACGTGGGATCTGAGCCGTGTCTGCGACCGACACCACAGCTCACGGCAACGCTGGATCCTTAACCCACTGAGTGAGGGCAGGGATCGAACCCACAACCTCACGGTTCCTAGTCGGATTCGCTCACCACGGAGCCATGACGGGAACGCCCCTTCAGTCTTTTGAAAGGCCCCTCTGAGAATGCCGTCAGGTGTTGGGGCCAACTTTCCGAGGGGCTCTTAGAGAAATGAACACAGGGTGATGGTTTCACTCTCAGAGACCATTTCTCTGATGTGTTCATCGAGGGACTCCACGGGCTTCCGTTTTCAGGGCCTCGGGACAAGCGATACGTGTTCTCATCCGCAAGGATGCCAGGTCCAAAGGGTGGGAGAAAATGGGAAACGCTGATGAAGAGAGTTGTAGCCAGAGATGGAAGGCAACTGGAAAAACTTCAGGATCCAGTCCAGTTTTCCAGCCACTGAGTTTCTGATTTCTGGAAGGATTTGGGTAGGGAGGAAAAGGTCAAGGATTCTCCATCCCTCTGACAGAGGTATAAGTTACAAAGTAGATGTACAACTTTTGAGAAAAAAACGAACAAACAAAGAAACAACCAAACAAACAATTTTTGTCCCTTTGTCTTTATCAGGAAAAGTGAAAGATGGAGAGAGGGAGGGAGGGAGGGAGGGAGGGAGGGTGGGTTGGATGGATGGATGGATGGATGGATTTGGGGGGCGGGGAGAAGATTCTTAGATCCTAATGACCCAATGCTTTCTCTAGTCCTGGGCCTTTAGGTGATATATCTATATCTATATATCTATATCTATCTGTATACACACACACACACACACACACACACACACACACACACACACACGTAGTTATTTTCTGTTTCTAGGGCTGCACCCATGGCACATGGAGGTTCCCAGGCTAGGGGTCCAATCGGAGCCGTAGCCACCGGCCTACACCAGAGCCAGCACAACGCGGGATCCGAGCCCTGTCTGCGACCTACACCAGAGCTCACGGCAACACCCGATCCTGAACCCAACGAGCGAGGCCAGGGATCGAACCCGCACCCTCAGGCCTCCTAGTCGGATTCGTCCAGCCATGACGGGAACTCCTACATATGTATATAGTATGCATATAGTATATCTTTTTTTAATGCCCACGCCCCAGCCCTATGGAAGTTCCCAGACTCACGGTCGAATCAGAGCTGTAGCTGCGGGCCTACCCCACAGCCACAGCAACGCGGGATCCTTAACCCACCAAGCGAGGCCAGGGGAGGGATCGAACCCACATCCTCACGGATCCTAGTCGGGTTCATTACCGCTGAGCCCTGATGGGAACTGCAGGGGACATCTTTTTTTTTTTTTTTTTTTTTTTTTTTAAGATGTAAGTTTGTTGTGGTTGTTGTGGTTGTTGGTTGTTGTTGTTGCTTTAGCTCGGCATACAGTGGGCTTGCTTACAATGTTGTGTTCGTTTCAGGTGTACAGTCAAGGGGATTCAGTGATCCATCTACATCCATCTATCCCTCCGTTCTTTTTCAGCGTCTTTTCCCCTCTAGGTGATTCCAGAATATTGGGCCATTCCTTCCTTGTGGGTGGGAACACCAGCGTGAAAAAAAACCATCACGGGGGAGTTCCTGTCGTGGCACCATGGAAGCGCATCCGACGAGGAACCTTTGCAGGGAAGGGTGTGGGTTCGATCCCTGGCCTCGCTCAGGGGGGCGGTAAGGATCCGGCAGGCAGTGCCGTGAGCTGTGGTGTCGGTCGCAGACGCGGCTCGGATCCCACATGGCTGTGCCTGTGGCGTAGGCCAGCAGCCGTAGCTCCGATTCAACCCCTCGCTTGGGAACTTCCATATGCCACGAGGGCAGCCCTAAAAAGCAGAGGGGGGAAAAGAAATCATGAGGGCGGGGGAGAGGGATCCATGAGGAGGATGGGATGAACATATACACACACAAAAGAGTCTCTATCCAATAGACGACGAACAGGGACCCCTACGCCACCTTCTGGAATCCAAACGCCAAAACCACAAAGCAGAGTTCCCGCCATGGCGCAGTGGAAATGAGTCCGACCAGGAACCATGAGGTTGCAGGTTCGATGCCTGTCCACCTCGCTCAGTGGGTAAAGGATCCGGTGTTGCCGTGAGCTGTGGTGTTGGTCCCAGACGCGGCTCGGACCTGGCATTCCTGTTTCTGTGGTGTAGGAGGTCAGCAGCTAAAGCCTCCGATTCGATCCGTCATCTGGGAACCTCCATATGCCGTGGGTGTGGCCCTCAACACACACACACACACACACACACACGCACGCACGCACGCACGCACACACGCACACGCACACGCACACGCACACACACACACACTCTGGAACCCCCTAAATGGGAGAAAACCGGACACAGTAGTTTTTTAGGGGTCCAGTCTCTGTGACAGGTGAGGATATCAGGCTTGCATCGAGGGAGGGAAGGCTTCACCCCACGCAGAAAACACACCCACCTACCCACCGACCGACCTTCCTTCCTTCTTTCCTTCCTTCCTTCCTTCCTTCCTTCATGAGAGAACAGTTGGATGACCCATCCTAAGTGTCGGTTGAATGAAGTCTAGTTACCAGGGTTCAGAGTGGGGGAGGGAGAGGGGTAGGAAGTCTGAAGCCTCTGGCGACTCTCCGAAATGTTCTCCCCCCAGGGTGACAGAGCCAGCAGGTCAGGCACTGCCTTCTCTAGAAACCTTCCTGCCCATGTCCAAGGGGGTGTGGGGGGTTGGGGGTGTGGGGCAGGGAGTGGGCCAGGGAGCCTGGAGAAACCCAGACCACCAAGCGGCCATTCTCCCATCGCCCCGACTGTTTGTTGAATGAACATAATGGACGTGATCCAAGTCTGCCACGCCGCCGCCGCCGCCGCCGCCGCCGCCACCACCACTTTCTCCATCATCTCCCCCACCCCCTTGCCTGCAGCCATCTTTGAAAAGGCTGCTGTTGTGGCTGCCTTTGCATGAAAGTGAGTGAGGACCCCTCCCTAATACGGAGTGTTTCAGTCCCTGGTGTCTCTGACAGCTCGCTCATGTATTGGTTGTGAACCATCTTGCCTTGAGGATTTGGAGGATTCGTGAACATTGCAGGAGCCATGGGAGCAGTGAAGTCCTTATCGCCAACCCGACACCCCCCCCCCCCAAATTTCGTGGCAGGGAGCACACTTTTCTTTCACCCAAGAGATTTATTTCCTGCTTTCTGAAGAGAGAAGGAAAGGAGGGTCAGAATGGTCCTCTGGTGTCTGGTGTCCTGTCCCTTTCATTGCACACACTCCTAGTGCCACTGCGGGAGGCACGTTCGGGGCGCGGGGTGGGGTGGGGGTGGGGGACCTGCTGCACGCACCCGCCCCTCACTTTCAAATGCGAAACTCAAGGAGGATGTGAATGTCCTCCATGCCACCGATCAGGTGAACGGGATGGCTTTCTAGGGAAATCCTGGTGTTTCCTTTCACTGCCATGACGAACACCCAGAAACAACCCTGTAAGTTCATACAACTTTGTCAGTCAACTGTATTCCAATAAAATGAAAAAGCAAGACACAGACACACCCACACGCACACACACACACACGCGCGCGCACACACGCACCCCAACCCAGAACCAAACACCCTCTCCTGAAATGGGGGGGCGGGCCCACCGGAGAATGAGCAAGAGAATTCCAGAGTCGGTAGGAAAGTGTCATCTGCAGCGGTGTGAAAAACCCCAAGCTCTTTTCTTCCTGTCAAGGTGAATAAACTTTGTTAATGGGAGTGGGTGCCCTCAGTGTGCCCTCCGAGAGGAAAGGCAGGGAGCATTTTCTCCCTGAAGAGCTTAGTGCTGTCATAGCACTGACGGACAGGATGAACGATCGGTGAGAGGTGGCAGCAGCAGTGGTGGCCGCCTGCACTGCCTGGGCGGATTGGAAACATAGACGAGCCACCAAGACTGCGTGTGACACCCCCGTGGGCCACCCCCCCCCCCCCCCGTCTGTACAGTGACAAGAGTCCTTTGGGGGAAAAGGGAGGGTGGGTGCTCTTCCAGTGTGTCTGTCTGCATTCACCAGGTGTGGGAGAGAAGACAGATGTTTGTTTCCACTATCGTTCGGAGGACTTGCCCAAGAGTACCACGTCCCCCCAAAGATAGCACCGGAAGAGAGATGCACGAGGTTTCTGAATGCATGCCGTGGGTGCTCCAGGCTGCCTCCAGGCCGCCCCCTCGCCCTCGCCCTCCCCCTCCCCCTTGCCAGAGGCAGACGTTCCTTGAAACAGCTGGCTTTGAACTTGGGCTTCTAGAGGAAGGTTTTTCTCCTGCTTTCAAGACGGGAAGAAGAGGGTGTCCGTCTCACATCCGTCCTTTCCAGAGGGCCCTGGATTCCAGATCCTCCACATGCCAGCGCCAAAGCCGAAGCGGTCGGTCTGGGGGTGCCCCATTCGGGTTCCCTCCCCACACACCTGCACGCGCGCGCGCACACACACACACACACACACACGCACGCACCGGGAACAGTGTGATCTCCCACGCCCCCGAAAAGCTTCAGAATGGCCTCAGTCCGAGGCAGTAGACCTATGTATGTCCTCACACCTGTTCAAATAATGTCTGCCCTCAGCCCCACCATCCCCTGCCTCTTTTAAGGACAAAGGCACTGTAGGTTTCCCTGGGGAAGGGAGACTCCATGGCATGTAAATCACAGTCTTAAGGAAAAGGATAATAGCATATGCCGGGGGGGGGGGGGGGGGGGGGAGAAAGAAGGGGGGGGAGGGGGGGGACCCGCGGTGGTGTGCTTGTGAGGGAGAGAGACAGAGACAGACAGGGAGGGACGGAGGATAGGCAGACAGTGAGAGGCAGAATCAGAGGGAGAAAGAGGAGGAGGGGAGAGAGACAGAGAAAGTGAAACAGAGCTAGGTATAGAGGACGCTGTGGCTGGGTCGGATTCTGCGTGTTCTCAGTGAAGTCGTCCTAAGGCCTCTGGAGGTCCAGATCACTGCTTGGGGCCGGAAGTCTGTCTGCCCTTCCCTACCCATCTGAAGAGCTGTGGTTTGGGCTTTCCAGCCGGGAACCCCTCTTTCTGCCTCTTTGTCCAACACACAAGGTTCGTGGGACCCAGAAATCCCATTCTGAGAGCACCCTAGGAACAGTCCTTTCCATACGGCGCAGGAGGCCCCTGTGCCAAGAGATCCAAAGTCTGGAGCCTCTGTTCTCCCCCCCCCCCCCCCTTCCCTCCACGGACAAAATCTTGCCTTGTATTCCTTTTTTTCTCAGGGACTCTGAAGGACATGTATCATTGTACAACCATGGGGAAGATGCTTCCATTCCCTCTGGAATGATGGATGTGGTCGCATGTCTCAAGGAGGCTCCAATTCTTTGAGCAGGACTCCCGATGGTGCCATCCCATCGTCCCTCCCCTCCCCTCCCCTCCGGCTCGCTCGGTCACGGTTCCCCTCCTTTTTCCTCCCCTCCAGGTTATCTTCAGGTCTGCCGCCCACTTGTAACTCCTCCCCCACTTGGAAGTGGCCTCTTCCGGCCCCGAACTTGGTCGTCCCAGGCCCACCCCGGGAGCCATCTGGCGGACCTTTTCGGAGACTATAAAAAGCAGCCTACGGCAGGGGGCGTCGCAGGACCAACGAACGCATCGGGATGGATCGCTGTGTGGCGACATGGATTCTCCAGGCAGGGCAGGCATAAGGCCTGGACTCTTTCCTCCTGGAGCCCATTTCTTCATCCGTGGCCTTGAAGACGAACCACGCCGACCACGGACCGTGGACCTTGGCCTTCACCTTTCATTTCCGAACGGCAGCCAGGGCATCCATTGTCACCACCGCGGAAAAGGTGTCCACAAAAAGGACAGGTGAGCACCTCCATGGCATGCAGTGTCATCGCCA
>NC_139390.1:56152500-56170000 GCF_054392235.1 Sus scrofa | reverse complement strand
CAGGCCTCCAACGAGGTGGGGGGGGCACGGGGACCATCCCCAAAAACCGGATGCGAGTCGGCTGCCAGGGCACCACACGGGGTCTCACCGCCAGAGGCCTCCAGCACAACGGCGGTCCCGCCGCAACACCCAGGACGCCGACTGGCCTCCCCCTCAGCCCCTGGGGGGCCCCCCCTCGCGGGGGCCCCACGACCGCCACCGACGACACCGATGAGCCACAGCCGGCCCCGTGGAAACAAGTCTCCCAAGGCACCTACCGACGACCACCCCCCACACCCCACACGCACCCGCCGTGCCCAACCCTCTTCCCCCACCCCCCCGCGCACAGGGGGACACCCGAGAAGCACATCACCCAGGGACACCCGCCCGGCCACGGCGGCCAGGGGGTGACACCCACACGAGGTGAGGCCATTTCAGGTCCCCGGTTGACGCGGGGGCGGGAGGGAGAGAGACATGGCACAGGCAAGGCAGGGCGGTCACCTGTTCGGGGCAGGGGGAGGGCCGGCAGCACCGGGGAAGGGCGGCAATGCACACGGGGCAAGGGCTGTGGGGCAGGGACGCGGGTGCCTGCCCAGGGAGAGGAGAAAGGACCCAGGCACGCCAGGCAAACCAGCACGGGGTCACACCACCACACACACGAGGGCAGTCCCATGACACCTGGGACACCAGGCGGCCTCAGTCGCCCCAGAGCACTCCACGACCCGGCCCCACCAACCAGGGCCCCATGTGCAAAGGCTTCCCCCCCCCTGCCACGTGGGGGGGGTTCGTCCGCCTCATCTCACCCATCCGTCCATCTTTCCACCCTCATCTCATCCGTCCTTCACCTAGTCCACCCTCCAGGGCCTGACGCCTGGGGGAAACGCTCCTGAGCGAGGCGGCCCGAACCATGCTCGCTCACCACCTCCACACCACCAGCTGCGACCCCAGGCGAGTGCGGGAAGAACCGACGGGCGGCTCGCAGCGGGGGAGGCAGGGGCAGAGGCCGCCGGGGGACGGGGCGCATCCCCCTCCTCCACTTCCCCTTCCAAGGGGAGGGGCACCACGCGCCCACGCAGCACACAGCCCGGCGCTGGACGCCAAAACCCGGCCCGGCCCGGCGTGACCCTCCCCCAACTCGGAGGGGGGAGGCACAGGCCGCATTAGGCAAAAGAGCAGCGCTTGGCCCCCACCGCGGGGGCCAGCGCACCCCTCGCGCGAGGGCGGCTCTTGCCCACACGCTGTGGCAAGTAGCGCCGGCAGCTACTGCCCTGCAGACTTCAGGAGGGGCGGCGGCTGGGGGGTCCAGGTACCCCAAGGCCCCCCTCTCAGATCGCTAGAGAAGGCTTTCTCACCGAGGGCGCGTCGTGCCCCACACACCATCGCTCGCCCCTTCGGGGACCCACGGGAGTGGGAACACTCCCAAAAAGTGGGAAGTCAGAAGGGGGGGGGGTCTGCGGTATGGGTAAAGCACACAGCCCATGTGAGCGTCCACGGTCAGAGCCGGGAGGGCAAGAGTCTGTGCTGCCACCAGGCTTGCCTTTCAGACTTTTCCACGTGGGTGGAGGGATGCCACGTCCGGAAAGCCAGACGGGGACCCCCCCTTCACATCTCCCGGCCCACCGCGGTCGCTCTCACGACCACATGCAGCCTTCCCGGTCAAGGGAGAAGCATGGGGCGTGCCACTCAAGGGCCAAGGGCTGCCCTCACTGGCACACAGTGAGGGAGACCCATGACAAGGGGTCCACCTGAGCCCCTCCCGGGGAGGGGACACAAGCTTCCCCTGCCTTACCGTCTCGACCCCCTCCCCTGAGCTTTAGGAAGCTGCTCGTGGGGCACGCCACCACCACAGTGGGGACCCGAGGGGACTCACCGCTGGGAGAGGAAAACGACACCACCGCTCGGCCTCGGGCATCTGACAGGCAACCCGGAGTACTCCAGGGGCACCACAGAGGACCAGGGGAGGCACGCTCACGCACCCGCAGGGATGCGAAGCATGGCAGCGAGGGAGGCCTCCCCCCACTTTGGGGAGGGACCGCTCGCAAGGCACACGCCAAGGAGGCAAAGCGAGAATGCCTGCTGCGTCCCAAAGGACCCAGGCCCCCCCCCCCGACTGACACCCGAAGGCAGCAGGGCGGGAGACCAGAGGTCAGGCTGGAGGCCGCACCCCTGCCTTCCCCCACACCACCCGCAGGTGGGGGAGGAGCAGCGAGGGGCCCGCGACAGAATGAGAGGCGCGGCCCAACTCACCATGAGCGGCCGTCCCTCACCTGGCGCGGCTTAAGCCCAAGCCCAGGAGAGCGCCACATCACCACATCGATCAGTCCTGGCAGAGCCAGGGAAGAGCCCAGAAGAGGGGAGGGAGGGAGGGAGGGAGGGAGGGCCAGCAAAGACAATCACCACGGGGGCCTGCTTCAGCTTCACCGGCCCCCCCTCCTCCTCCTCCTCCTCCTCCTCCCCTTCCTCTCTCAGGGGAGAGACAGCGGCTGACAACCCCGGGAGGGAGAATGCCTGACACGTGGCACGGAGCCAACAGGGTGGGGTTGTTCCAGCCGAGCCGCCGGGTGCCCGCAGCAGGGAGGCACACAGGGTAGAAGACCCCACAGGGCCACGCGCCCTGCCGCCCTCGGGTCAGCCAAAGACCGGAGGGGACACCGCAGCATGGGCCAGCTGGATGCACAAGCGAGAGCCGGCGCACAGGCCCAGGCGAGCGGCCCCCACGCGGGGTGCAAAGGGCAGGGTCAGGCCTTGGACAGCAGCCGAAAGCCCAAAGCCCCCCACGTGCATCCAGAGGCCCAAGGTCTCCAGCGACAGGCGCTGAAGAGGATCGTGTCAGCATCTACCTGGTGACAGAAAAGGCCTATTTCGGCCGCGAAAAATGTCCATGCCCAGCAGCGGGGCCCACCCACAGGACGTGGGGGTATCCCCGGAACCCCCATCCGGACACTTGTCCCCCAGCCCTGCCCTAGAGTCGCCAGACCCAGCGCTCTCAGGGCCATCTGGTCGACCCGGGGAGCGTGACCGCAAGGAAGGGACAGGGACAGGAAGGAGGTGGAGCCGGCCGGCCAGCCGGGGAAGCCCTTCCCGGCTTGCCCACGCGGGCAGGTATCGGTCTGTCCGGAGCTCCAGACGGGGACTTGGCTCCCCCAAAATCCAGGACACACCATCCAGCTCAGGCCGGTCCCCACCTCCCGACAGATCGACCGACCGACAGGGAAACACTCCGAGGGCGGGGGGGCGGGGGGGGGGGGAATGAGAGCGTGGGAAACGAAGTCTTGTCCAACGACCGGGACCCTACATGGGCACGCCTCAGGCCCAGGTGCACCCTTCCCGGCCACACCCGGGAGCAGGGGGCCGGCGGGGTACCATCCACCATCTCCGGATCCATCAGGACTTGGAAAAAAAATGTTTCCACGGAGGCGCCTCCGACGAACGGACCCCGCGAAGGAAGGCGCCGGGGCCCGAGCCACCCTTTCCGCTCCACCCCTCACGGCTTGTGCCGGTCTAGACCTCGTCAGTACGACTCCGCACGGGCCGGCGGTAGCCATCAGTCGGGGGGCAGGGGGGGAGGGACCCATGCCGGCATGACGACCGGGAAACAAGCGTGCCGGCCACCGAGCCTGTCGCGCCCTCCAACGCCCTCACAGCGCACAGCCCGGGCCGCTCCTCACTTCGGGGATGAGAGGCTGGAGGGACGGCGGGCGGGAGTCATTCACGCTCCAAAGGGCGACCCGGGACAAGGCCAGGCCACCCGAGCACAGGCAGTCCCGGGCGCCGCACACCCTCTCCCCTCGCTAGGGAGGCGGCCCGGCCCAGGCCTGGTCGGTCCCCGGGGCCGGAGCGGCAAGAGCGGATGCTGGTCGACCCGGCCAGGCGGCCCCAGAACCTGCCTGGGGAGCGCGGTGACAGTCACTCCCTCACAGGCCTGCACGCCCAATCTCCGGTGAGAGAGGGACACTCCCAGGCCTCTGAGCCACCGGAGCTGTCGCCGCCAGTGTCGCCAGCCTCCCGGAACTCTGACTCAGGCCGGATGGCTGAGTCACATCCCTCGCGAAGGTCCCCAAAGCTGCAGAGGGAAGGGACGATATAAAAGCGGACACTAGATGGCACGCGACAACCGCCACCAACGTCACCAGGACAGATCCGGAAGGCCGGCCGGCCGGCGGCGACACAACGACACAGCGCCGGCCACCCAAATGCCCGAGCTCTTCCCGGGGCCGAGGCGCCAGGCGTCCTGCACGACCGCGAGGCTTCCACTACGGAGCTGCCTCCTGGCAAGGCACTGCGTGGCGTGATGGCAGCAGATGGAAAGAGGGGGGCGGCGGCGGCGGCGGCGGCGGCGGCGGGGAAGGAGCTGGGAAGAGGTTCTCGCTGTTGCCTAGAAGGAGCCGCGCTCGCTCCCCCAAGCATGTCCCTTCCTGGGCTTGGGAATTCCAGAGAGAAGCCGGCGCGGTGAGGGTGGCACTAGCGAGAGAGATCTCAGGTTCCCCTCCACCTTCTCTTCTCTCCCCCACCCCCACCCCACCTCCCTGCACGGAGCTGGAGGAGGGAGGGAGAGAGGGAGGGCGGGAGGGTAGGCGGGGACTGGCAAAAACGAAACCCGGCAAGCTCTCGGAGAACGACAACGCAGGAGTCGGTATACCTGCCACCCTTACCGACGGAGACGGTCTGTCAAAAGCAGACAAGCAAAGCCCAGAAGCTTAGGAAGGGAGAGAAGGATACAGTCGATCCTAGGAAAGTGGAAATGAAAATCTCTCTCTGCATAGACTGAGACAAAGTCCAAAGAGAACAAATGGCTGCCTGGGGCAAATGCTCTGGTGGTCAGGTCATAGAAACATGGATTTCAGCATGACTGACCAACCACAACGGAGGGAAAGTACAACGCAACACTATGAGTGTGTGTGTATGTGTGGGGGGGTGAACTGAAATCTCATCCAAAACAAAACAAAACAAAACAAAAAAAGGAAAACAACCCCCCCCCCAAAAAAAACCCAAAAAACAACAACAGATGAAGAAGAAGAAGGAAGCCCACGACCAACAGGGTCAAGGCTCCTGCTTTCTCACCGCGGTGGCTCTGGTTGCCCCTGTGTGGTGCAGGTTCCATCTCTGGCTCAGGAAAAACTTCCACTTGCTGCCCGTGTGTGTGGCCAAAAAGTAAAACATAAAGCTGAAACAGGAGGGAGAGGGGGTGGAGAAAACCCGAAACAAACAATAAACTTTGCAAGTCTCAGGATTGCCATCCTGGGGTAGTGGAAACAAATCCGACCAGGAACCATGAGGTTGCAGGTTTGATCCCTGGCTCACTTGTTGGGTTAAGGATCTGGCATTGCCGTGAGCTGTGGTGTCTGTCACAGACGCGGCTCGGATCCCGCGTGGCTGTGCCTGTGGTGTAGGCCGGCAGGTAAGGCTCCGAACTGACCCCTAGCCTGGGAACCTCCATGTGCTGCGGGTGTGGCTCCCCCCCAAAAAAAAACCAGAAAGAGAGAGAGAGAGAGAGAGAGAGAGAAGGAAAGAAAGAAAGAAAGAAAGAAAAGAGAAAGAAAGAGAGAGAGAGAGAGAGAGAGAGAGAAAGAAAGAGAAAGAAAGAAAGGAAGGAAAGAGAAAGATAGAGAGAGAGAGAGAGAGAGAGAAAGAAAGAAAGAAAGAAAGAAAGAAAGAAAGAAAGAAAGAAAGAAAGAAAGAAAAAGAAAGGAGAAAGAAAGGAAGGAAAGAGAAAGAAAGAAAGAAAAGAAAAAGAAAGAGAGAGAGAGAAAAGAAAGAAAGGAAGAAAGGAAGGAAGGAAAGAAAAAGAAGGAAAAAGAAATCCATCTCGGAGTTCCCGCTGTGCCTAGGTCACAGCTGAGCCTCAAGTTCGATCCCTGGCACAGGAAAGGCAGTGCAGCAGGAAAAAAAAAAAAAAAAAAAGAACAACTCCATCTTGCTGGTTGGGCAGGGGAGATGCAATTGCCGGATGACATTCCACAACTCTGCCAAACTGGCAAAACCACGACGCACTTAGTACAGGAGTCATTGAAGACATGGATGTGAAAGCATCTTCTTGCTATCGATTCATTTCCCACAATCCCAGGAAGAGCCATTGGAACAGGGCTCCCATTCTTGGCACGATATCTTTTCTATGTGTGGGTGGACGCATCTTTTCTCATGGTTGTTTTCCTTTTGACCAAATTTAACTTCAGCCTCCACCATGTCATCTTTTGGGCTCTCAAGCCTGCCATGAGAATATGGTCACCAAAGTCCTCGCCCAGAGGCACCTTTGCCCACCACCAGTGCCGCCGTCTCCCCCCACCTCCTCCTCCTCCTCCTCCTCCTCCTCCTCCTCCTCCTCCTCCTCCTCCTCCTCCTCCTCCTCCTCCTCCTCCTCCTCCAACCCCCGCCAAGCACCCCCCCCCCCCACCCCGCTTTGTATTGTTCAGCTGTCTTGCACTGGTCTCTCACACGGTGGCGGTGTGGTCCTATGCATGATTCCCAACCACATTCAAGTGGACTTCCGGGATCATCATTTTCTGTTTCCTAACTGCACTTTCGTCGTTCTTAGGAGGTTTGCTTCCCTTCCCCCCCCACCCCCCCCCCACCCCGCGCGCGCGCACGCTTGGTGTTGAATCGGAGCTGCATCTGCTAGCCTGAGCCACAGCCACAGCAACGGCGGGATCCGAGCCACATCTGAGACCTTATGCCACAGCTCGCGGAAAAATGCCAGATCCTTAAACCCCTGAGCGAGGTCAGGGATCAAACCTGCCACCTCGTGATTCCTAGTCCGATTCGTTTCCGCCGCGCCATGACAGGAATTCCTTCCTGTGTTCTTTTGGGTCATGGTTGTTTCCAGCTCCACAGAATTCCTCCCCGTGCTCATGTGACATCTGGGATGTGGCGGGTTGGGGGGGGGGGGGCAAGGTTTCGTTCCCCTACAGTCATGCCTTGAAAAAAGTCGTGTACAACGTTTCACATTCCAGATCCAGAAGCTGAATCCGCAGCCGGTTCCATCTCATGAAACCGATCTCCCAGCCCAGGAAAACCAAAGGTCGTGGTTGGAGCCCGTGATAAACCCCAGGTCTGAGTCCCGAGCACTGCTGCTCAGGGAAGATTTCGAGGTGTCAGGGTCCAAGGATCCTCCTGGGCACTTGGAAATGTCTCCGATGTGTGCAGGCAGGCATGAGGATGAGAAGGGGCTAAAGAGGGGCAGAGGGTGGTGATCTCTTGTCGGTGGATGTCAAGGGTTGGCGCTTCCTTTTGTGGATCTCCCGGAAAAGTCAAATGTGGGAGAAAAACTGGACCCGTGAGTTCGAGGAGAGGGATGGCCAGAGAAAACCAGAAGAATTCCATCTGCCGACCATTGGGTAGGTAGGAGGGCAAAAACCGAAACCTCGAGCATGACATGAACAGAACCACATGCTTCTAGCCACCCATAAACCCCGTAAGATAAGATCGTTTCTGCTGAGATACCCTCTCCCTCCCCCCACCCACCCAGGGCGAAGGATCCCTGGGTGGTGGCAGAGGGGCGGCAGCAGTCAGTGGCAGTGGCGGCGGGCATGGAACTTCCACAGGCCCTGGGGACACACCCCCCGCCCCCAGAAACCCCTAGAAGCTTGGAATTCTGATGTCTGTGGTGTGATGACCATAAACACTGGCTTTTGTGCCATGTCTGCTAGAAGATATGGTTTCCATGACAAATAAAGTGATTTTTAGCAAGTTTTTCTCCACTTGAGATGTATTGAAAATACGTCTTCATTCAGGGGGAGGTAGGTGTAGGTGACAGACGTGGCCGCTCAGCTCAGATCGGGTGATCTGGCAGGGCATAGCTCTGGCTGAGGTGCAGGCCAGCAGCTACAGCTCCGATTCTTCGACCCCTAGCCCAGGGAACTTCCATATCCCAAGGGTGCACTCCTAAAAAACAAAAAACAAAATGAACAACACACAAAGAGGGAGCATCTCATCGATGGCAGACCAAATTCCAATGTATATGTATACGTGTACATAGGTATGTACGTATGGATGTGTGTGTGTATGTGTATATTATCGAGAGAGAGAGAGAGAGAGAGAGAGAGAGAGAGAGAGAGAGAGAGGATTTTTTAGAGCCATAACTGTGGCATACGGAAGTTCCCAAACCAGGGTTCGAACCGGCATACATGGATACTAGTCGGGTTTGTTACCACTGAGCCACAACAGGAACTCCCCACATTCCAATATTTAATGAGAAAATACATTTTTGATGCTTTAGGCAACCCTGCAAACACCCTTATTTAAGTGACTGGACTTAACAAAAAGGAATCCCTAGCACCTAGTAACAGAACAAAGATAAAGAAACACAAGGCAGGAATTCCCGTTGTGGCTCGGTGGAAACGAACCCGACTAGCATTGACCCCTAACCTGGGAACCTACAAAATGGCACATGTGAAGCCCTAAAAGAAGACTACACACACACACACACACACACACACACACACACACACGGCACAGACAGATGCGAAAGGAAAAGAAAAGGAAGGAAAAAAGAAAAGGGAAGAAAGAGAGAAATGAACAGGCAGAGCAAGCCATTGTGAATGATCTCTAGGGACAGATATTTTTCTCCAAGCATAATTTTATTTTTCCCCAAGTGATACCAGACCTTCTCTCTCTCTCTCTCTCTCTCTCTCTCTCTCTCTCTCACACACACACACACACACACACTCTCCCTCCCTCTCTCTCTCTCTTTGAAAAAATTTATGTATTTAGTGGAGTTCCCATTGTGACTCAGCAGGTAGGAATCTGACTAGCATCCATGAGAGTGCTGGTTTGATCCCTGGCCTCGCTCAGTGGGTGAAAGATCTGGCATTGCCCTGAACTGTGGTGTAGGTTGCAGACACAGATCGGACCTGGTGTTGCTGTGTCTGTGGTGTAGGCCAGTGGCTCAAGCTCTGATTCCCTAGCCTGGGAACCTCCGTGTGCCGTGAGTGCCACCCGAAGAAAGCAAGGGTAAAAAAAAAAAAAAAAAAAGAAACATAAAAACCTGGATTGGGGAGATCCCATTGTGGCTCATTGGTAACAAAGCTGAGGAGCACCCACGAGGATGCAGATTCGATCCTGGGGTGGGGGGGTGGGGTGCTGGTGCTGGTGGTGCTGAGGTGTGTGCGTGTGGGGTGATAAATAGGTTACCTCTGGCTTCTGGGGGGTGAGAGTCAGCATGGTTTTCCTGCACCTGCTGCTCCTGGGCAATTATTTAGTTTTGGTTTCTTGTTCCTTTGTTTTTGTGGTCCTGCATTGTGGTGAGTACTGGTGTAAGTGGCAGGTTCCTATTTGATCCGACATTTCTTTGGCTCTGGTGTCGGTTGACAGCCATGGTCATGACTGGTGGTGGCTGTTAAGTCTCCAGGAGTTCCACGCAACATTCTGATTGTCTTTCTTCCTTGGGCTTTGGCTGCAGCCTCCCCCTACCCCCTACCCCCCCCCCCCCCCCGCATCATATGGAGGTTCCCGGGCTAGGGGCCGAATCAGACCTACAACTGCTGGGGCGTATGCCACAGTCACAAGCACCATCATATCCAAGCTGCGTCTGCAACCTACACCGCAGCGCAAGGTGATGCCACCAGATCCTAAACCCACTGTGGAAGGCCTGGGATCGAACCTGCAACCTCATGGTTCCTGGTTGGATTCCTTTCCACTATTCCACGACGGGAACTCCTGGGCTTTGGCTTTTGACAGGTGGAGGGACACAGCTTTCTGAAACGGTGGGGCCAGGGCAAGGCATAGAAACATAAGATGGATGTGAGCCTGCGCCTATTCTTTTCTCGTGTGCTGGGAAGATAAGGTGGCTCTTGCCAGCTGGGATTTCATTTCCCCACAAACGATCAGGCTCTTAAGGTATCAGGCAGGGAAGAGGGAGAGTCAGAGTTCCCATTGTGGCTCAGTGGTTAATGAATCTGACTAGGAACCATGAGGTTGCAGGTTCCATCCCTGGCCTTGCTCAGTGGGTTAAGGATCCAGCATTGCCGTGAGCTGTGGTGCAGGTTGCAGATGTGGCTCAGATCCCGCGTTGCTGTGGCTCTGGTGTAGGCCAGCGGCTACAGCTCCGATTGGACCCCTGGCAGGGGAACTTCCATATGCCGCAGGAGCGGCCCTAGAAAAGGCAAAAAGCCGAAGGTGGGGGGGGGGGGGGGACAGAAGAAGAGTGAGAATCACGGTCGGAAGAACATGGGGAAATCGGTGCTAGGTGCCTGGGTGTGTGAGTTCACACGGAATGCTAACCCAGACCCCTGGCCAGCCACATTTGGGGTATCTATCAACTTGACTCTCCACTCTCCAGCTCACCTGGGTGGTGCTGCCCTGCCCTGCCCTGCTCATGTAAGACCTGGCTCCTCCAGGGATGGCTTTGCACCAGAGGGAGACGGGGCAAAGTCACTGAGCTTAAGGTAATTTCTCCAAGAGAGACTCTGGGAGAAGGAGACCAGCTGGGTTTCTGTGTGTTCATTTTTCTTCCTGTCTGCTTGTTTGGTGCAGGCCAGTCCATGTGCCGAGACATTCAGAAACTCTGTACTAGCTGAGACTCAGACCTTGTTCCGAAATAAGCAAAGGGACTTTGAGCTGGGATCACTCCCTGACAAGTAGCTAGCAAAGAAGTTTCCCGTAGCTCTCAGGCCCCATCCCCGCCCTCAGGCGGGTGGGCGTGGGGAGGGGGTGGGGGGGGAGGGGAGGGGCTCGTTCAGGCAGGCAGGCAGGCAGGCAGGCAGGCAGGCAGGCAGGCGCTGGTTCATTAGTCCCGCACCCCCCCACTCCCGGCCCCAGCTGCCCGCCCCACCCCCCACCCCCGGCCGCCATCCCTGCTGCGCCGCCTCTCGCTTCCCAAATCGCCTGGACTCACGCCCGGGAAGGGGGGGAGGGGAGATCAGGAAGATCCAGGCCTCAGGGCCTGGGTTCAATCACTTCATTCAAATGCAGAAACTCTCCAGTCAAGTCAGAGGTGGTGACTTTTCCTGGAGCTTCTCTTTAGGGAAAGTGTTTTTTTTCCCCTCTTTCCCCAATTTCCCTACCCTCAGGCTGCCCCTCGCAGACTGCATGGAGGGGGGTGGGGGAGGATGTGTGCACGAAACTCGCCTCGTGTCAGGCCAAAGGAGCCCCCGCCATTTCCCAACCCGGGAAACCCCGCAAAACTTCTGGAGCATGTTGGCCTTGGTGTGGGAATGGACATCTTCACTTGCCATCTTCCTTTGCACGAGGAGGAGATTTTCATCTCCTGCTGTCTGGGGGCCAGAAAGGAGGGCCAGAGTGTCCCTTTGGTGTGGGCCGGTCCTTAAGTCATTTTACCTCACAGGAATCACCCACACAGGGCATGGAGACACGTTTGGGGTCCGCCTCCTCCGAAACGTCCCGGGAAACCTCACGTGTGAAAAACTGAGCTGGGGAGGTCCCATCGTGGTGCAGAAGTGGAAATAAATGCAACTAGGAACCATGAGGTGGCAGGTTCCATGCTCAGCCTCGCTCACTGGGTTACGAATCCCACGTTGCCATGAGCTGTGGGTAGAGGAGAGTGAGAAGGAGAGGGAGGGAGGGGGAAGGGAGAGATCCTCCATTTATGGAACTGGTTTCCTTGTTTTGAGATGACGTCGCTTTGGTGAAACAGTTGTCAGATGGCCTCTCAAAAGGCGGTGATGTGGATGGGCTCCCCGAACCAGGCCCACAGAAACCAAAGGAACGAAGGGGTTAATCCTTGGAGCCAGAGTTCCCTCCTCTGAAACTGAAACCAAGCTCAAGCCCGGGAGTGCTGGTGTGTTGGAGCCAGAGACATTGTTACAGCTAAAAGCTACTTTGAAATAGTCTCCATTAGGTTATGGCTTGCCTTGGCCCACGAACTTATGACTAATGACTACTGTCGAGTCAGAGTTGTAGTGAACCTGGTGTTTTCTCTACCCTTGAAACACTCCCTAAGGATTGCGCCCCCCCCCCCACCCCGTGGATGAGCAATCTTCACTCCGGAGAGAAGGTCAAAATGCCATAACCCCAAAGACACTAGAAACATTCCATGGACCACCTGACTCCAGCCTTGATGACTTTGAAATGGTCTATCCTAATCTCCTATCCAGGGAGAATGCAAGCACCCTGATGCTTCTAGACAGCTCCGCCACCCCCATGCCCACCATTAAGCTAAACCTATAGAACCCCTTGCTATCCCCTCTCAAGGGAGGACACAGTTTTGAGGTCCTTAGCCTGCTGTGGCCTCCTTAGCCTGGCAAAGCAATAAAGCTGTTCTTTATGCTTCACCCAAAACTCTGTCTCTGAGACTTAATTGGAGCTGGAGTACCAAGGCCGGTTTGGGCTGCCAAACTTTCCTGGAACTTTCAAACTGTTACATATGAAGAACGGAGCCGGTGACTCTGTGTGTGTGTGCGTGTACGTGTGAGAGAGACACAGAGAGACAGACAGAGACAGTGAGTGAGACAGAGAGAGACAGAGGGAAGAGAGAGGGAGAGGGGAAAGTCCCTTCAGTCTTTTGTTTTCTCGGTTTGTTTGTTTGTTTGTTTGTTTTGTCTTTTTGCCATTTCTTGGGCCGCTCCCATGGCATATGGAGGTTCCCAGGCTAGGGGTCGAATCGGAGCCATAGCTGCCAGCCTACGCCAGAGCCACAGCAACGTGGGATCTGAGCCGTGTCTGCGACCGACACCACAGCTCACGGCAACGCTGGATCCTTAACCCACTGAGTGAGGGCAGGGATCGAACCCACAACCTCACGGTTCCTAGTCGGATTCGCTCACCACGGAGCCATGACGGGAACGCCCCTTCAGTCTTTTGAAAGGCCCCTCTGAGAATGCCGTCAGGTGTTGGGGCCAACTTTCCGAGGGGCTCTTAGAGAAATGAACACAGGGTGATGGTTTCACTCTCAGAGACCATTTCTCTGATGTGTTCATCGAGGGACTCCACGGGCTTCCGTTTTCAGGGCCTCGGGACAAGCGATACGTGTTCTCATCCGCAAGGATGCCAGGTCCAAAGGGTGGGAGAAAATGGGAAACGCTGATGAAGAGAGTT
The DNA here is from genome assembly GCF_054392235.1 of Sus scrofa. Taxonomy (NCBI): domain Eukaryota; kingdom Metazoa; phylum Chordata; class Mammalia; order Artiodactyla; family Suidae; genus Sus; species Sus scrofa. The sequence goes on along the minus strand of NC_139390.1, from coordinate 56,157,034 downwards.
GTAGCCAGAGATGGAAGGCAACTGGAAAAACTTCAGGATCCAGTCCAGTTTTCCAGCCACTGAGTTTCTGATTTCTGGAAGGATTTGGGTAGGGAGGAAAAGGTCAAGGATTCTCCATCCCTCTGACAGAGGTATAAGTTACAAAGTAGATGTACAACTTTTGAGAAAAAAACGAACAAACAAAGAAACAACCAAACAAACAATTTTTGTCCCTTTGTCTTTATCAGGAAAAGTGAAAGATGGAGAGAGGGAGGGAGGGAGGGAGGGAGGGAGGGTGGGTTGGATGGATGGATGGATGGATGGATTTGGGGGGCGGGGAGAAGATTCTTAGATCCTAATGACCCAATGCTTTCTCTAGTCCTGGGCCTTTAGGTGATATATCTATATCTATATATCTATATCTATCTGTATACACACACACACACACACACACACACACACACACACACACACACGTAGTTATTTTCTGTTTCTAGGGCTGCACCCATGGCACATGGAGGTTCCCAGGCTAGGGGTCCAATCGGAGCCGTAGCCACCGGCCTACACCAGAGCCAGCACAACGCGGGATCCGAGCCCTGTCTGCGACCTACACCAGAGCTCACGGCAACACCCGATCCTGAACCCAACGAGCGAGGCCAGGGATCGAACCCGCACCCTCAGGCCTCCTAGTCGGATTCGTCCAGCCATGACGGGAACTCCTACATATGTATATAGTATGCATATAGTATATCTTTTTTTAATGCCCACGCCCCAGCCCTATGGAAGTTCCCAGACTCACGGTCGAATCAGAGCTGTAGCTGCGGGCCTACCCCACAGCCACAGCAACGCGGGATCCTTAACCCACCAAGCGAGGCCAGGGGAGGGATCGAACCCACATCCTCACGGATCCTAGTCGGGTTCATTACCGCTGAGCCCTGATGGGAACTGCAGGGGACATCTTTTTTTTTTTTTTTTTTTTTTTTTTTAAGATGTAAGTTTGTTGTGGTTGTTGTGGTTGTTGGTTGTTGTTGTTGCTTTAGCTCGGCATACAGTGGGCTTGCTTACAATGTTGTGTTCGTTTCAGGTGTACAGTCAAGGGGATTCAGTGATCCATCTACATCCATCTATCCCTCCGTTCTTTTTCAGCGTCTTTTCCCCTCTAGGTGATTCCAGAATATTGGGCCATTCCTTCCTTGTGGGTGGGAACACCAGCGTGAAAAAAAACCATCACGGGGGAGTTCCTGTCGTGGCACCATGGAAGCGCATCCGACGAGGAACCTTTGCAGGGAAGGGTGTGGGTTCGATCCCTGGCCTCGCTCAGGGGGGCGGTAAGGATCCGGCAGGCAGTGCCGTGAGCTGTGGTGTCGGTCGCAGACGCGGCTCGGATCCCACATGGCTGTGCCTGTGGCGTAGGCCAGCAGCCGTAGCTCCGATTCAACCCCTCGCTTGGGAACTTCCATATGCCACGAGGGCAGCCCTAAAAAGCAGAGGGGGGAAAAGAAATCATGAGGGCGGGGGAGAGGGATCCATGAGGAGGATGGGATGAACATATACACACACAAAAGAGTCTCTATCCAATAGACGACGAACAGGGACCCCTACGCCACCTTCTGGAATCCAAACGCCAAAACCACAAAGCAGAGTTCCCGCCATGGCGCAGTGGAAATGAGTCCGACCAGGAACCATGAGGTTGCAGGTTCGATGCCTGTCCACCTCGCTCAGTGGGTAAAGGATCCGGTGTTGCCGTGAGCTGTGGTGTTGGTCCCAGACGCGGCTCGGACCTGGCATTCCTGTTTCTGTGGTGTAGGAGGTCAGCAGCTAAAGCCTCCGATTCGATCCGTCATCTGGGAACCTCCATATGCCGTGGGTGTGGCCCTCAACACACACACACACACACACACACACGCACGCACGCACGCACGCACACACGCACACGCACACGCACACGCACACACACACACACTCTGGAACCCCCTAAATGGGAGAAAACCGGACACAGTAGTTTTTTAGGGGTCCAGTCTCTGTGACAGGTGAGGATATCAGGCTTGCATCGAGGGAGGGAAGGCTTCACCCCACGCAGAAAACACACCCACCTACCCACCGACCGACCTTCCTTCCTTCTTTCCTTCCTTCCTTCCTTCCTTCCTTCATGAGAGAACAGTTGGATGACCCATCCTAAGTGTCGGTTGAATGAAGTCTAGTTACCAGGGTTCAGAGTGGGGGAGGGAGAGGGGTAGGAAGTCTGAAGCCTCTGGCGACTCTCCGAAATGTTCTCCCCCCAGGGTGACAGAGCCAGCAGGTCAGGCACTGCCTTCTCTAGAAACCTTCCTGCCCATGTCCAAGGGGGTGTGGGGGGTTGGGGGTGTGGGGCAGGGAGTGGGCCAGGGAGCCTGGAGAAACCCAGACCACCAAGCGGCCATTCTCCCATCGCCCCGACTGTTTGTTGAATGAACATAATGGACGTGATCCAAGTCTGCCACGCCGCCGCCGCCGCCGCCGCCGCCGCCACCACCACTTTCTCCATCATCTCCCCCACCCCCTTGCCTGCAGCCATCTTTGAAAAGGCTGCTGTTGTGGCTGCCTTTGCATGAAAGTGAGTGAGGACCCCTCCCTAATACGGAGTGTTTCAGTCCCTGGTGTCTCTGACAGCTCGCTCATGTATTGGTTGTGAACCATCTTGCCTTGAGGATTTGGAGGATTCGTGAACATTGCAGGAGCCATGGGAGCAGTGAAGTCCTTATCGCCAACCCGACACCCCCCCCCCCCAAATTTCGTGGCAGGGAGCACACTTTTCTTTCACCCAAGAGATTTATTTCCTGCTTTCTGAAGAGAGAAGGAAAGGAGGGTCAGAATGGTCCTCTGGTGTCTGGTGTCCTGTCCCTTTCATTGCACACACTCCTAGTGCCACTGCGGGAGGCACGTTCGGGGCGCGGGGTGGGGTGGGGGTGGGGGACCTGCTGCACGCACCCGCCCCTCACTTTCAAATGCGAAACTCAAGGAGGATGTGAATGTCCTCCATGCCACCGATCAGGTGAACGGGATGGCTTTCTAGGGAAATCCTGGTGTTTCCTTTCACTGCCATGACGAACACCCAGAAACAACCCTGTAAGTTCATACAACTTTGTCAGTCAACTGTATTCCAATAAAATGAAAAAGCAAGACACAGACACACCCACACGCACACACACACACACGCGCGCGCACACACGCACCCCAACCCAGAACCAAACACCCTCTCCTGAAATGGGGGGGCGGGCCCACCGGAGAATGAGCAAGAGAATTCCAGAGTCGGTAGGAAAGTGTCATCTGCAGCGGTGTGAAAAACCCCAAGCTCTTTTCTTCCTGTCAAGGTGAATAAACTTTGTTAATGGGAGTGGGTGCCCTCAGTGTGCCCTCCGAGAGGAAAGGCAGGGAGCATTTTCTCCCTGAAGAGCTTAGTGCTGTCATAGCACTGACGGACAGGATGAACGATCGGTGAGAGGTGGCAGCAGCAGTGGTGGCCGCCTGCACTGCCTGGGCGGATTGGAAACATAGACGAGCCACCAAGACTGCGTGTGACACCCCCGTGGGCCACCCCCCCCCCCCCCCGTCTGTACAGTGACAAGAGTCCTTTGGGGGAAAAGGGAGGGTGGGTGCTCTTCCAGTGTGTCTGTCTGCATTCACCAGGTGTGGGAGAGAAGACAGATGTTTGTTTCCACTATCGTTCGGAGGACTTGCCCAAGAGTACCACGTCCCCCCAAAGATAGCACCGGAAGAGAGATGCACGAGGTTTCTGAATGCATGCCGTGGGTGCTCCAGGCTGCCTCCAGGCCGCCCCCTCGCCCTCGCCCTCCCCCTCCCCCTTGCCAGAGGCAGACGTTCCTTGAAACAGCTGGCTTTGAACTTGGGCTTCTAGAGGAAGGTTTTTCTCCTGCTTTCAAGACGGGAAGAAGAGGGTGTCCGTCTCACATCCGTCCTTTCCAGAGGGCCCTGGATTCCAGATCCTCCACATGCCAGCGCCAAAGCCGAAGCGGTCGGTCTGGGGGTGCCCCATTCGGGTTCCCTCCCCACACACCTGCACGCGCGCGCGCACACACACACACACACACACACGCACGCACCGGGAACAGTGTGATCTCCCACGCCCCCGAAAAGCTTCAGAATGGCCTCAGTCCGAGGCAGTAGACCTATGTATGTCCTCACACCTGTTCAAATAATGTCTGCCCTCAGCCCCACCATCCCCTGCCTCTTTTAAGGACAAAGGCACTGTAGGTTTCCCTGGGGAAGGGAGACTCCATGGCATGTAAATCACAGTCTTAAGGAAAAGGATAATAGCATATGCCGGGGGGGGGGGGGGGGGGGGGAGAAAGAAGGGGGGGGAGGGGGGGGACCCGCGGTGGTGTGCTTGTGAGGGAGAGAGACAGAGACAGACAGGGAGGGACGGAGGATAGGCAGACAGTGAGAGGCAGAATCAGAGGGAGAAAGAGGAGGAGGGGAGAGAGACAGAGAAAGTGAAACAGAGCTAGGTATAGAGGACGCTGTGGCTGGGTCGGATTCTGCGTGTTCTCAGTGAAGT
>NC_139390.1:56120000-56137500 GCF_054392235.1 Sus scrofa | reverse complement strand
CCCCCCCTTCACATCTCCCGGCCCACCGCGGTCGCTCTCACGACCACATGCAGCCTTCCCGGTCAAGGGAGAAGCATGGGGCGTGCCACTCAAGGGCCAAGGGCTGCCCTCACTGGCACACAGTGAGGGAGACCCATGACAAGGGGTCCACCTGAGCCCCTCCCGGGGAGGGGACACAAGCTTCCCCTGCCTTACCGTCTCGACCCCCTCCCCTGAGCTTTAGGAAGCTGCTCGTGGGGCACGCCACCACCACAGTGGGGACCCGAGGGGACTCACCGCTGGGAGAGGAAAACGACACCACCGCTCGGCCTCGGGCATCTGACAGGCAACCCGGAGTACTCCAGGGGCACCACAGAGGACCAGGGGAGGCACGCTCACGCACCCGCAGGGATGCGAAGCATGGCAGCGAGGGAGGCCTCCCCCCACTTTGGGGAGGGACCGCTCGCAAGGCACACGCCAAGGAGGCAAAGCGAGAATGCCTGCTGCGTCCCAAAGGACCCAGGCCCCCCCCCCCGACTGACACCCGAAGGCAGCAGGGCGGGAGACCAGAGGTCAGGCTGGAGGCCGCACCCCTGCCTTCCCCCACACCACCCGCAGGTGGGGGAGGAGCAGCGAGGGGCCCGCGACAGAATGAGAGGCGCGGCCCAACTCACCATGAGCGGCCGTCCCTCACCTGGCGCGGCTTAAGCCCAAGCCCAGGAGAGCGCCACATCACCACATCGATCAGTCCTGGCAGAGCCAGGGAAGAGCCCAGAAGAGGGGAGGGAGGGAGGGAGGGAGGGAGGGCCAGCAAAGACAATCACCACGGGGGCCTGCTTCAGCTTCACCGGCCCCCCCTCCTCCTCCTCCTCCTCCTCCTCCCCTTCCTCTCTCAGGGGAGAGACAGCGGCTGACAACCCCGGGAGGGAGAATGCCTGACACGTGGCACGGAGCCAACAGGGTGGGGTTGTTCCAGCCGAGCCGCCGGGTGCCCGCAGCAGGGAGGCACACAGGGTAGAAGACCCCACAGGGCCACGCGCCCTGCCGCCCTCGGGTCAGCCAAAGACCGGAGGGGACACCGCAGCATGGGCCAGCTGGATGCACAAGCGAGAGCCGGCGCACAGGCCCAGGCGAGCGGCCCCCACGCGGGGTGCAAAGGGCAGGGTCAGGCCTTGGACAGCAGCCGAAAGCCCAAAGCCCCCCACGTGCATCCAGAGGCCCAAGGTCTCCAGCGACAGGCGCTGAAGAGGATCGTGTCAGCATCTACCTGGTGACAGAAAAGGCCTATTTCGGCCGCGAAAAATGTCCATGCCCAGCAGCGGGGCCCACCCACAGGACGTGGGGGTATCCCCGGAACCCCCATCCGGACACTTGTCCCCCAGCCCTGCCCTAGAGTCGCCAGACCCAGCGCTCTCAGGGCCATCTGGTCGACCCGGGGAGCGTGACCGCAAGGAAGGGACAGGGACAGGAAGGAGGTGGAGCCGGCCGGCCAGCCGGGGAAGCCCTTCCCGGCTTGCCCACGCGGGCAGGTATCGGTCTGTCCGGAGCTCCAGACGGGGACTTGGCTCCCCCAAAATCCAGGACACACCATCCAGCTCAGGCCGGTCCCCACCTCCCGACAGATCGACCGACCGACAGGGAAACACTCCGAGGGCGGGGGGGCGGGGGGGGGGGGAATGAGAGCGTGGGAAACGAAGTCTTGTCCAACGACCGGGACCCTACATGGGCACGCCTCAGGCCCAGGTGCACCCTTCCCGGCCACACCCGGGAGCAGGGGGCCGGCGGGGTACCATCCACCATCTCCGGATCCATCAGGACTTGGAAAAAAAATGTTTCCACGGAGGCGCCTCCGACGAACGGACCCCGCGAAGGAAGGCGCCGGGGCCCGAGCCACCCTTTCCGCTCCACCCCTCACGGCTTGTGCCGGTCTAGACCTCGTCAGTACGACTCCGCACGGGCCGGCGGTAGCCATCAGTCGGGGGGCAGGGGGGGAGGGACCCATGCCGGCATGACGACCGGGAAACAAGCGTGCCGGCCACCGAGCCTGTCGCGCCCTCCAACGCCCTCACAGCGCACAGCCCGGGCCGCTCCTCACTTCGGGGATGAGAGGCTGGAGGGACGGCGGGCGGGAGTCATTCACGCTCCAAAGGGCGACCCGGGACAAGGCCAGGCCACCCGAGCACAGGCAGTCCCGGGCGCCGCACACCCTCTCCCCTCGCTAGGGAGGCGGCCCGGCCCAGGCCTGGTCGGTCCCCGGGGCCGGAGCGGCAAGAGCGGATGCTGGTCGACCCGGCCAGGCGGCCCCAGAACCTGCCTGGGGAGCGCGGTGACAGTCACTCCCTCACAGGCCTGCACGCCCAATCTCCGGTGAGAGAGGGACACTCCCAGGCCTCTGAGCCACCGGAGCTGTCGCCGCCAGTGTCGCCAGCCTCCCGGAACTCTGACTCAGGCCGGATGGCTGAGTCACATCCCTCGCGAAGGTCCCCAAAGCTGCAGAGGGAAGGGACGATATAAAAGCGGACACTAGATGGCACGCGACAACCGCCACCAACGTCACCAGGACAGATCCGGAAGGCCGGCCGGCCGGCGGCGACACAACGACACAGCGCCGGCCACCCAAATGCCCGAGCTCTTCCCGGGGCCGAGGCGCCAGGCGTCCTGCACGACCGCGAGGCTTCCACTACGGAGCTGCCTCCTGGCAAGGCACTGCGTGGCGTGATGGCAGCAGATGGAAAGAGGGGGGCGGCGGCGGCGGCGGCGGCGGCGGCGGGGAAGGAGCTGGGAAGAGGTTCTCGCTGTTGCCTAGAAGGAGCCGCGCTCGCTCCCCCAAGCATGTCCCTTCCTGGGCTTGGGAATTCCAGAGAGAAGCCGGCGCGGTGAGGGTGGCACTAGCGAGAGAGATCTCAGGTTCCCCTCCACCTTCTCTTCTCTCCCCCACCCCCACCCCACCTCCCTGCACGGAGCTGGAGGAGGGAGGGAGAGAGGGAGGGCGGGAGGGTAGGCGGGGACTGGCAAAAACGAAACCCGGCAAGCTCTCGGAGAACGACAACGCAGGAGTCGGTATACCTGCCACCCTTACCGACGGAGACGGTCTGTCAAAAGCAGACAAGCAAAGCCCAGAAGCTTAGGAAGGGAGAGAAGGATACAGTCGATCCTAGGAAAGTGGAAATGAAAATCTCTCTCTGCATAGACTGAGACAAAGTCCAAAGAGAACAAATGGCTGCCTGGGGCAAATGCTCTGGTGGTCAGGTCATAGAAACATGGATTTCAGCATGACTGACCAACCACAACGGAGGGAAAGTACAACGCAACACTATGAGTGTGTGTGTATGTGTGGGGGGGTGAACTGAAATCTCATCCAAAACAAAACAAAACAAAACAAAAAAAGGAAAACAACCCCCCCCCCAAAAAAAACCCAAAAAACAACAACAGATGAAGAAGAAGAAGGAAGCCCACGACCAACAGGGTCAAGGCTCCTGCTTTCTCACCGCGGTGGCTCTGGTTGCCCCTGTGTGGTGCAGGTTCCATCTCTGGCTCAGGAAAAACTTCCACTTGCTGCCCGTGTGTGTGGCCAAAAAGTAAAACATAAAGCTGAAACAGGAGGGAGAGGGGGTGGAGAAAACCCGAAACAAACAATAAACTTTGCAAGTCTCAGGATTGCCATCCTGGGGTAGTGGAAACAAATCCGACCAGGAACCATGAGGTTGCAGGTTTGATCCCTGGCTCACTTGTTGGGTTAAGGATCTGGCATTGCCGTGAGCTGTGGTGTCTGTCACAGACGCGGCTCGGATCCCGCGTGGCTGTGCCTGTGGTGTAGGCCGGCAGGTAAGGCTCCGAACTGACCCCTAGCCTGGGAACCTCCATGTGCTGCGGGTGTGGCTCCCCCCCAAAAAAAAACCAGAAAGAGAGAGAGAGAGAGAGAGAGAGAGAAGGAAAGAAAGAAAGAAAGAAAGAAAAGAGAAAGAAAGAGAGAGAGAGAGAGAGAGAGAGAGAAAGAAAGAGAAAGAAAGAAAGGAAGGAAAGAGAAAGATAGAGAGAGAGAGAGAGAGAGAGAAAGAAAGAAAGAAAGAAAGAAAGAAAGAAAGAAAGAAAGAAAGAAAGAAAGAAAAAGAAAGGAGAAAGAAAGGAAGGAAAGAGAAAGAAAGAAAGAAAAGAAAAAGAAAGAGAGAGAGAGAAAAGAAAGAAAGGAAGAAAGGAAGGAAGGAAAGAAAAAGAAGGAAAAAGAAATCCATCTCGGAGTTCCCGCTGTGCCTAGGTCACAGCTGAGCCTCAAGTTCGATCCCTGGCACAGGAAAGGCAGTGCAGCAGGAAAAAAAAAAAAAAAAAAAGAACAACTCCATCTTGCTGGTTGGGCAGGGGAGATGCAATTGCCGGATGACATTCCACAACTCTGCCAAACTGGCAAAACCACGACGCACTTAGTACAGGAGTCATTGAAGACATGGATGTGAAAGCATCTTCTTGCTATCGATTCATTTCCCACAATCCCAGGAAGAGCCATTGGAACAGGGCTCCCATTCTTGGCACGATATCTTTTCTATGTGTGGGTGGACGCATCTTTTCTCATGGTTGTTTTCCTTTTGACCAAATTTAACTTCAGCCTCCACCATGTCATCTTTTGGGCTCTCAAGCCTGCCATGAGAATATGGTCACCAAAGTCCTCGCCCAGAGGCACCTTTGCCCACCACCAGTGCCGCCGTCTCCCCCCACCTCCTCCTCCTCCTCCTCCTCCTCCTCCTCCTCCTCCTCCTCCTCCTCCTCCTCCTCCTCCTCCTCCTCCTCCTCCTCCAACCCCCGCCAAGCACCCCCCCCCCCCACCCCGCTTTGTATTGTTCAGCTGTCTTGCACTGGTCTCTCACACGGTGGCGGTGTGGTCCTATGCATGATTCCCAACCACATTCAAGTGGACTTCCGGGATCATCATTTTCTGTTTCCTAACTGCACTTTCGTCGTTCTTAGGAGGTTTGCTTCCCTTCCCCCCCCACCCCCCCCCCACCCCGCGCGCGCGCACGCTTGGTGTTGAATCGGAGCTGCATCTGCTAGCCTGAGCCACAGCCACAGCAACGGCGGGATCCGAGCCACATCTGAGACCTTATGCCACAGCTCGCGGAAAAATGCCAGATCCTTAAACCCCTGAGCGAGGTCAGGGATCAAACCTGCCACCTCGTGATTCCTAGTCCGATTCGTTTCCGCCGCGCCATGACAGGAATTCCTTCCTGTGTTCTTTTGGGTCATGGTTGTTTCCAGCTCCACAGAATTCCTCCCCGTGCTCATGTGACATCTGGGATGTGGCGGGTTGGGGGGGGGGGGGCAAGGTTTCGTTCCCCTACAGTCATGCCTTGAAAAAAGTCGTGTACAACGTTTCACATTCCAGATCCAGAAGCTGAATCCGCAGCCGGTTCCATCTCATGAAACCGATCTCCCAGCCCAGGAAAACCAAAGGTCGTGGTTGGAGCCCGTGATAAACCCCAGGTCTGAGTCCCGAGCACTGCTGCTCAGGGAAGATTTCGAGGTGTCAGGGTCCAAGGATCCTCCTGGGCACTTGGAAATGTCTCCGATGTGTGCAGGCAGGCATGAGGATGAGAAGGGGCTAAAGAGGGGCAGAGGGTGGTGATCTCTTGTCGGTGGATGTCAAGGGTTGGCGCTTCCTTTTGTGGATCTCCCGGAAAAGTCAAATGTGGGAGAAAAACTGGACCCGTGAGTTCGAGGAGAGGGATGGCCAGAGAAAACCAGAAGAATTCCATCTGCCGACCATTGGGTAGGTAGGAGGGCAAAAACCGAAACCTCGAGCATGACATGAACAGAACCACATGCTTCTAGCCACCCATAAACCCCGTAAGATAAGATCGTTTCTGCTGAGATACCCTCTCCCTCCCCCCACCCACCCAGGGCGAAGGATCCCTGGGTGGTGGCAGAGGGGCGGCAGCAGTCAGTGGCAGTGGCGGCGGGCATGGAACTTCCACAGGCCCTGGGGACACACCCCCCGCCCCCAGAAACCCCTAGAAGCTTGGAATTCTGATGTCTGTGGTGTGATGACCATAAACACTGGCTTTTGTGCCATGTCTGCTAGAAGATATGGTTTCCATGACAAATAAAGTGATTTTTAGCAAGTTTTTCTCCACTTGAGATGTATTGAAAATACGTCTTCATTCAGGGGGAGGTAGGTGTAGGTGACAGACGTGGCCGCTCAGCTCAGATCGGGTGATCTGGCAGGGCATAGCTCTGGCTGAGGTGCAGGCCAGCAGCTACAGCTCCGATTCTTCGACCCCTAGCCCAGGGAACTTCCATATCCCAAGGGTGCACTCCTAAAAAACAAAAAACAAAATGAACAACACACAAAGAGGGAGCATCTCATCGATGGCAGACCAAATTCCAATGTATATGTATACGTGTACATAGGTATGTACGTATGGATGTGTGTGTGTATGTGTATATTATCGAGAGAGAGAGAGAGAGAGAGAGAGAGAGAGAGAGAGAGAGAGAGGATTTTTTAGAGCCATAACTGTGGCATACGGAAGTTCCCAAACCAGGGTTCGAACCGGCATACATGGATACTAGTCGGGTTTGTTACCACTGAGCCACAACAGGAACTCCCCACATTCCAATATTTAATGAGAAAATACATTTTTGATGCTTTAGGCAACCCTGCAAACACCCTTATTTAAGTGACTGGACTTAACAAAAAGGAATCCCTAGCACCTAGTAACAGAACAAAGATAAAGAAACACAAGGCAGGAATTCCCGTTGTGGCTCGGTGGAAACGAACCCGACTAGCATTGACCCCTAACCTGGGAACCTACAAAATGGCACATGTGAAGCCCTAAAAGAAGACTACACACACACACACACACACACACACACACACACACACGGCACAGACAGATGCGAAAGGAAAAGAAAAGGAAGGAAAAAAGAAAAGGGAAGAAAGAGAGAAATGAACAGGCAGAGCAAGCCATTGTGAATGATCTCTAGGGACAGATATTTTTCTCCAAGCATAATTTTATTTTTCCCCAAGTGATACCAGACCTTCTCTCTCTCTCTCTCTCTCTCTCTCTCTCTCTCTCTCACACACACACACACACACACACTCTCCCTCCCTCTCTCTCTCTCTTTGAAAAAATTTATGTATTTAGTGGAGTTCCCATTGTGACTCAGCAGGTAGGAATCTGACTAGCATCCATGAGAGTGCTGGTTTGATCCCTGGCCTCGCTCAGTGGGTGAAAGATCTGGCATTGCCCTGAACTGTGGTGTAGGTTGCAGACACAGATCGGACCTGGTGTTGCTGTGTCTGTGGTGTAGGCCAGTGGCTCAAGCTCTGATTCCCTAGCCTGGGAACCTCCGTGTGCCGTGAGTGCCACCCGAAGAAAGCAAGGGTAAAAAAAAAAAAAAAAAAAGAAACATAAAAACCTGGATTGGGGAGATCCCATTGTGGCTCATTGGTAACAAAGCTGAGGAGCACCCACGAGGATGCAGATTCGATCCTGGGGTGGGGGGGTGGGGTGCTGGTGCTGGTGGTGCTGAGGTGTGTGCGTGTGGGGTGATAAATAGGTTACCTCTGGCTTCTGGGGGGTGAGAGTCAGCATGGTTTTCCTGCACCTGCTGCTCCTGGGCAATTATTTAGTTTTGGTTTCTTGTTCCTTTGTTTTTGTGGTCCTGCATTGTGGTGAGTACTGGTGTAAGTGGCAGGTTCCTATTTGATCCGACATTTCTTTGGCTCTGGTGTCGGTTGACAGCCATGGTCATGACTGGTGGTGGCTGTTAAGTCTCCAGGAGTTCCACGCAACATTCTGATTGTCTTTCTTCCTTGGGCTTTGGCTGCAGCCTCCCCCTACCCCCTACCCCCCCCCCCCCCCCGCATCATATGGAGGTTCCCGGGCTAGGGGCCGAATCAGACCTACAACTGCTGGGGCGTATGCCACAGTCACAAGCACCATCATATCCAAGCTGCGTCTGCAACCTACACCGCAGCGCAAGGTGATGCCACCAGATCCTAAACCCACTGTGGAAGGCCTGGGATCGAACCTGCAACCTCATGGTTCCTGGTTGGATTCCTTTCCACTATTCCACGACGGGAACTCCTGGGCTTTGGCTTTTGACAGGTGGAGGGACACAGCTTTCTGAAACGGTGGGGCCAGGGCAAGGCATAGAAACATAAGATGGATGTGAGCCTGCGCCTATTCTTTTCTCGTGTGCTGGGAAGATAAGGTGGCTCTTGCCAGCTGGGATTTCATTTCCCCACAAACGATCAGGCTCTTAAGGTATCAGGCAGGGAAGAGGGAGAGTCAGAGTTCCCATTGTGGCTCAGTGGTTAATGAATCTGACTAGGAACCATGAGGTTGCAGGTTCCATCCCTGGCCTTGCTCAGTGGGTTAAGGATCCAGCATTGCCGTGAGCTGTGGTGCAGGTTGCAGATGTGGCTCAGATCCCGCGTTGCTGTGGCTCTGGTGTAGGCCAGCGGCTACAGCTCCGATTGGACCCCTGGCAGGGGAACTTCCATATGCCGCAGGAGCGGCCCTAGAAAAGGCAAAAAGCCGAAGGTGGGGGGGGGGGGGGGACAGAAGAAGAGTGAGAATCACGGTCGGAAGAACATGGGGAAATCGGTGCTAGGTGCCTGGGTGTGTGAGTTCACACGGAATGCTAACCCAGACCCCTGGCCAGCCACATTTGGGGTATCTATCAACTTGACTCTCCACTCTCCAGCTCACCTGGGTGGTGCTGCCCTGCCCTGCCCTGCTCATGTAAGACCTGGCTCCTCCAGGGATGGCTTTGCACCAGAGGGAGACGGGGCAAAGTCACTGAGCTTAAGGTAATTTCTCCAAGAGAGACTCTGGGAGAAGGAGACCAGCTGGGTTTCTGTGTGTTCATTTTTCTTCCTGTCTGCTTGTTTGGTGCAGGCCAGTCCATGTGCCGAGACATTCAGAAACTCTGTACTAGCTGAGACTCAGACCTTGTTCCGAAATAAGCAAAGGGACTTTGAGCTGGGATCACTCCCTGACAAGTAGCTAGCAAAGAAGTTTCCCGTAGCTCTCAGGCCCCATCCCCGCCCTCAGGCGGGTGGGCGTGGGGAGGGGGTGGGGGGGGAGGGGAGGGGCTCGTTCAGGCAGGCAGGCAGGCAGGCAGGCAGGCAGGCAGGCAGGCGCTGGTTCATTAGTCCCGCACCCCCCCACTCCCGGCCCCAGCTGCCCGCCCCACCCCCCACCCCCGGCCGCCATCCCTGCTGCGCCGCCTCTCGCTTCCCAAATCGCCTGGACTCACGCCCGGGAAGGGGGGGAGGGGAGATCAGGAAGATCCAGGCCTCAGGGCCTGGGTTCAATCACTTCATTCAAATGCAGAAACTCTCCAGTCAAGTCAGAGGTGGTGACTTTTCCTGGAGCTTCTCTTTAGGGAAAGTGTTTTTTTTCCCCTCTTTCCCCAATTTCCCTACCCTCAGGCTGCCCCTCGCAGACTGCATGGAGGGGGGTGGGGGAGGATGTGTGCACGAAACTCGCCTCGTGTCAGGCCAAAGGAGCCCCCGCCATTTCCCAACCCGGGAAACCCCGCAAAACTTCTGGAGCATGTTGGCCTTGGTGTGGGAATGGACATCTTCACTTGCCATCTTCCTTTGCACGAGGAGGAGATTTTCATCTCCTGCTGTCTGGGGGCCAGAAAGGAGGGCCAGAGTGTCCCTTTGGTGTGGGCCGGTCCTTAAGTCATTTTACCTCACAGGAATCACCCACACAGGGCATGGAGACACGTTTGGGGTCCGCCTCCTCCGAAACGTCCCGGGAAACCTCACGTGTGAAAAACTGAGCTGGGGAGGTCCCATCGTGGTGCAGAAGTGGAAATAAATGCAACTAGGAACCATGAGGTGGCAGGTTCCATGCTCAGCCTCGCTCACTGGGTTACGAATCCCACGTTGCCATGAGCTGTGGGTAGAGGAGAGTGAGAAGGAGAGGGAGGGAGGGGGAAGGGAGAGATCCTCCATTTATGGAACTGGTTTCCTTGTTTTGAGATGACGTCGCTTTGGTGAAACAGTTGTCAGATGGCCTCTCAAAAGGCGGTGATGTGGATGGGCTCCCCGAACCAGGCCCACAGAAACCAAAGGAACGAAGGGGTTAATCCTTGGAGCCAGAGTTCCCTCCTCTGAAACTGAAACCAAGCTCAAGCCCGGGAGTGCTGGTGTGTTGGAGCCAGAGACATTGTTACAGCTAAAAGCTACTTTGAAATAGTCTCCATTAGGTTATGGCTTGCCTTGGCCCACGAACTTATGACTAATGACTACTGTCGAGTCAGAGTTGTAGTGAACCTGGTGTTTTCTCTACCCTTGAAACACTCCCTAAGGATTGCGCCCCCCCCCCCACCCCGTGGATGAGCAATCTTCACTCCGGAGAGAAGGTCAAAATGCCATAACCCCAAAGACACTAGAAACATTCCATGGACCACCTGACTCCAGCCTTGATGACTTTGAAATGGTCTATCCTAATCTCCTATCCAGGGAGAATGCAAGCACCCTGATGCTTCTAGACAGCTCCGCCACCCCCATGCCCACCATTAAGCTAAACCTATAGAACCCCTTGCTATCCCCTCTCAAGGGAGGACACAGTTTTGAGGTCCTTAGCCTGCTGTGGCCTCCTTAGCCTGGCAAAGCAATAAAGCTGTTCTTTATGCTTCACCCAAAACTCTGTCTCTGAGACTTAATTGGAGCTGGAGTACCAAGGCCGGTTTGGGCTGCCAAACTTTCCTGGAACTTTCAAACTGTTACATATGAAGAACGGAGCCGGTGACTCTGTGTGTGTGTGCGTGTACGTGTGAGAGAGACACAGAGAGACAGACAGAGACAGTGAGTGAGACAGAGAGAGACAGAGGGAAGAGAGAGGGAGAGGGGAAAGTCCCTTCAGTCTTTTGTTTTCTCGGTTTGTTTGTTTGTTTGTTTGTTTTGTCTTTTTGCCATTTCTTGGGCCGCTCCCATGGCATATGGAGGTTCCCAGGCTAGGGGTCGAATCGGAGCCATAGCTGCCAGCCTACGCCAGAGCCACAGCAACGTGGGATCTGAGCCGTGTCTGCGACCGACACCACAGCTCACGGCAACGCTGGATCCTTAACCCACTGAGTGAGGGCAGGGATCGAACCCACAACCTCACGGTTCCTAGTCGGATTCGCTCACCACGGAGCCATGACGGGAACGCCCCTTCAGTCTTTTGAAAGGCCCCTCTGAGAATGCCGTCAGGTGTTGGGGCCAACTTTCCGAGGGGCTCTTAGAGAAATGAACACAGGGTGATGGTTTCACTCTCAGAGACCATTTCTCTGATGTGTTCATCGAGGGACTCCACGGGCTTCCGTTTTCAGGGCCTCGGGACAAGCGATACGTGTTCTCATCCGCAAGGATGCCAGGTCCAAAGGGTGGGAGAAAATGGGAAACGCTGATGAAGAGAGTTGTAGCCAGAGATGGAAGGCAACTGGAAAAACTTCAGGATCCAGTCCAGTTTTCCAGCCACTGAGTTTCTGATTTCTGGAAGGATTTGGGTAGGGAGGAAAAGGTCAAGGATTCTCCATCCCTCTGACAGAGGTATAAGTTACAAAGTAGATGTACAACTTTTGAGAAAAAAACGAACAAACAAAGAAACAACCAAACAAACAATTTTTGTCCCTTTGTCTTTATCAGGAAAAGTGAAAGATGGAGAGAGGGAGGGAGGGAGGGAGGGAGGGAGGGTGGGTTGGATGGATGGATGGATGGATGGATTTGGGGGGCGGGGAGAAGATTCTTAGATCCTAATGACCCAATGCTTTCTCTAGTCCTGGGCCTTTAGGTGATATATCTATATCTATATATCTATATCTATCTGTATACACACACACACACACACACACACACACACACACACACACACACGTAGTTATTTTCTGTTTCTAGGGCTGCACCCATGGCACATGGAGGTTCCCAGGCTAGGGGTCCAATCGGAGCCGTAGCCACCGGCCTACACCAGAGCCAGCACAACGCGGGATCCGAGCCCTGTCTGCGACCTACACCAGAGCTCACGGCAACACCCGATCCTGAACCCAACGAGCGAGGCCAGGGATCGAACCCGCACCCTCAGGCCTCCTAGTCGGATTCGTCCAGCCATGACGGGAACTCCTACATATGTATATAGTATGCATATAGTATATCTTTTTTTAATGCCCACGCCCCAGCCCTATGGAAGTTCCCAGACTCACGGTCGAATCAGAGCTGTAGCTGCGGGCCTACCCCACAGCCACAGCAACGCGGGATCCTTAACCCACCAAGCGAGGCCAGGGGAGGGATCGAACCCACATCCTCACGGATCCTAGTCGGGTTCATTACCGCTGAGCCCTGATGGGAACTGCAGGGGACATCTTTTTTTTTTTTTTTTTTTTTTTTTTTAAGATGTAAGTTTGTTGTGGTTGTTGTGGTTGTTGGTTGTTGTTGTTGCTTTAGCTCGGCATACAGTGGGCTTGCTTACAATGTTGTGTTCGTTTCAGGTGTACAGTCAAGGGGATTCAGTGATCCATCTACATCCATCTATCCCTCCGTTCTTTTTCAGCGTCTTTTCCCCTCTAGGTGATTCCAGAATATTGGGCCATTCCTTCCTTGTGGGTGGGAACACCAGCGTGAAAAAAAACCATCACGGGGGAGTTCCTGTCGTGGCACCATGGAAGCGCATCCGACGAGGAACCTTTGCAGGGAAGGGTGTGGGTTCGATCCCTGGCCTCGCTCAGGGGGGCGGTAAGGATCCGGCAGGCAGTGCCGTGAGCTGTGGTGTCGGTCGCAGACGCGGCTCGGATCCCACATGGCTGTGCCTGTGGCGTAGGCCAGCAGCCGTAGCTCCGATTCAACCCCTCGCTTGGGAACTTCCATATGCCACGAGGGCAGCCCTAAAAAGCAGAGGGGGGAAAAGAAATCATGAGGGCGGGGGAGAGGGATCCATGAGGAGGATGGGATGAACATATACACACACAAAAGAGTCTCTATCCAATAGACGACGAACAGGGACCCCTACGCCACCTTCTGGAATCCAAACGCCAAAACCACAAAGCAGAGTTCCCGCCATGGCGCAGTGGAAATGAGTCCGACCAGGAACCATGAGGTTGCAGGTTCGATGCCTGTCCACCTCGCTCAGTGGGTAAAGGATCCGGTGTTGCCGTGAGCTGTGGTGTTGGTCCCAGACGCGGCTCGGACCTGGCATTCCTGTTTCTGTGGTGTAGGAGGTCAGCAGCTAAAGCCTCCGATTCGATCCGTCATCTGGGAACCTCCATATGCCGTGGGTGTGGCCCTCAACACACACACACACACACACACACACGCACGCACGCACGCACGCACACACGCACACGCACACGCACACGCACACACACACACACTCTGGAACCCCCTAAATGGGAGAAAACCGGACACAGTAGTTTTTTAGGGGTCCAGTCTCTGTGACAGGTGAGGATATCAGGCTTGCATCGAGGGAGGGAAGGCTTCACCCCACGCAGAAAACACACCCACCTACCCACCGACCGACCTTCCTTCCTTCTTTCCTTCCTTCCTTCCTTCCTTCCTTCATGAGAGAACAGTTGGATGACCCATCCTAAGTGTCGGTTGAATGAAGTCTAGTTACCAGGGTTCAGAGTGGGGGAGGGAGAGGGGTAGGAAGTCTGAAGCCTCTGGCGACTCTCCGAAATGTTCTCCCCCCAGGGTGACAGAGCCAGCAGGTCAGGCACTGCCTTCTCTAGAAACCTTCCTGCCCATGTCCAAGGGGGTGTGGGGGGTTGGGGGTGTGGGGCAGGGAGTGGGCCAGGGAGCCTGGAGAAACCCAGACCACCAAGCGGCCATTCTCCCATCGCCCCGACTGTTTGTTGAATGAACATAATGGACGTGATCCAAGTCTGCCACGCCGCCGCCGCCGCCGCCGCCGCCGCCACCACCACTTTCTCCATCATCTCCCCCACCCCCTTGCCTGCAGCCATCTTTGAAAAGGCTGCTGTTGTGGCTGCCTTTGCATGAAAGTGAGTGAGGACCCCTCCCTAATACGGAGTGTTTCAGTCCCTGGTGTCTCTGACAGCTCGCTCATGTATTGGTTGTGAACCATCTTGCCTTGAGGATTTGGAGGATTCGTGAACATTGCAGGAGCCATGGGAGCAGTGAAGTCCTTATCGCCAACCCGACACCCCCCCCCCCCAAATTTCGTGGCAGGGAGCACACTTTTCTTTCACCCAAGAGATTTATTTCCTGCTTTCTGAAGAGAGAAGGAAAGGAGGGTCAGAATGGTCCTCTGGTGTCTGGTGTCCTGTCCCTTTCATTGCACACACTCCTAGTGCCACTGCGGGAGGCACGTTCGGGGCGCGGGGTGGGGTGGGGGTGGGGGACCTGCTGCACGCACCCGCCCCTCACTTTCAAATGCGAAACTCAAGGAGGATGTGAATGTCCTCCATGCCACCGATCAGGTGAACGGGATGGCTTTCTAGGGAAATCCTGGTGTTTCCTTTCACTGCCATGACGAACACCCAGAAACAACCCTGTAAGTTCATACAACTTTGTCAGTCAACTGTATTCCAATAAAATGAAAAAGCAAGACACAGACACACCCACACGCACACACACACACACGCGCGCGCACACACGCACCCCAACCCAGAACCAAACACCCTCTCCTGAAATGGGGGGGCGGGCCCACCGGAGAATGAGCAAGAGAATTCCAGAGTCGGTAGGAAAGTGTCATCTGCAGCGGTGTGAAAAACCCCAAGCTCTTTTCTTCCTGTCAAGGTGAATAAACTTTGTTAATGGGAGTGGGTGCCCTCAGTGTGCCCTCCGAGAGGAAAGGCAGGGAGCATTTTCTCCCTGAAGAGCTTAGTGCTGTCATAGCACTGACGGACAGGATGAACGATCGGTGAGAGGTGGCAGCAGCAGTGGTGGCCGCCTGCACTGCCTGGGCGGATTGGAAACATAGACGAGCCACCAAGACTGCGTGTGACACCCCCGTGGGCCACCCCCCCCCCCCCCCGTCTGTACAGTGACAAGAGTCCTTTGGGGGAAAAGGGAGGGTGGGTGCTCTTCCAGTGTGTCTGTCTGCATTCACCAGGTGTGGGAGAGAAGACAGATGTTTGTTTCCACTATCGTTCGGAGGACTTGCCCAAGAGTACCACGTCCCCCCAAAGATAGCACCGGAAGAGAGATGCACGAGGTTTCTGAATGCATGCCGTGGGTGCTCCAGGCTGCCTCCAGGCCGCCCCCTCGCCCTCGCCCTCCCCCTCCCCCTTGCCAGAGGCAGACGTTCCTTGAAACAGCTGGCTTTGAACTTGGGCTTCTAGAGGAAGGTTTTTCTCCTGCTTTCAAGACGGGAAGAAGAGGGTGTCCGTCTCACATCCGTCCTTTCCAGAGGGCCCTGGATTCCAGATCCTCCACATGCCAGCGCCAAAGCCGAAGCGGTCGGTCTGGGGGTGCCCCATTCGGGTTCCCTCCCCACACACCTGCACGCGCGCGCGCACACACACACACACACACACACGCACGCACCGGGAACAGTGTGATCTCCCACGCCCCCGAAAAGCTTCAGAATGGCCTCAGTCCGAGGCAGTAGACCTATGTATGTCCTCACACCTGTTCAAATAATGTCTGCCCTCAGCCCCACCATCCCCTGCCTCTTTTAAGGACAAAGGCACTGTAGGTTTCCCTGGGGAAGGGAGACTCCATGGCATGTAAATCACAGTCTTAAGGAAAAGGATAATAGCATATGCCGGGGGGGGGGGGGGGGGGGGGAGAAAGAAGGGGGGGGAGGGGGGGGACCCGCGGTGGTGTGCTTGTGAGGGAGAGAGACAGAGACAGACAGGGAGGGACGGAGGATAGGCAGACAGTGAGAGGCAGAATCAGAGGGAGAAAGAGGAGGAGGGGAGAGAGACAGAGAAAGTGAAACAGAGCTAGGTATAGAGGACGCTGTGGCTGGGTCGGATTCTGCGTGTTCTCAGTGAAGTCGTCCTAAGGCCTCTGGAGGTCCAGATCACTGCTTGGGGCCGGAAGTCTGTCTGCCCTTCCCTACCCATCTGAAGAGCTGTGGTTTGGGCTTTCCAGCCGGGAACCCCTCTTTCTGCCTCTTTGTCCAACACACAAGGTTCGTGGGACCCAGAAATCCCATTCTGAGAGCACCCTAGGAACAGTCCTTTCCATACGGCGCAGGAGGCCCCTGTGCCAAGAGATCCAAAGTCTGGAGCCTCTGTTCTCCCCCCCCCCCCCCCTTCCCTCCACGGACAAAATCTTGCCTTGTATTCCTTTTTTTCTCAGGGACTCTGAAGGACATGTATCATTGTACAACCATGGGGAAGATGCTTCCATTCCCTCTGGAATGATGGATGTGGTCGCATGTCTCAAGGAGGCTCCAATTCTTTGAGCAGGACTCCCGATGGTGCCATCCCATCGTCCCTCCCCTCCCCTCCCCTCCGGCTCGCTCGGTCACGGTTCCCCTCCTTTTTCCTCCCCTCCAGGTTATCTTCAGGTCTGCCGCCCACTTGTAACTCCTCCCCCACTTGGAAGTGGCCTCTTCCGGCCCCGAACTTGGTCGTCCCAGGCCCACCCCGGGAGCCATCTGGCGGACCTTTTCGGAGACTATAAAAAGCAGCCTACGGCAGGGGGCGTCGCAGGACCAACGAACGCATCGGGATGGATCGCTGTGTGGCGACATGGATTCTCCAGGCAGGGCAGGCATAAGGCCTGGACTCTTTCCTCCTGGAGCCCATTTCTTCATCCGTGGCCTTGAAGACGAACCACGCCGACCACGGACCGTGGACCTTGGCCTTCACCTTTCATTTCCGAACGGCAGCCAGGGCATCCATTGTCACCACCGCGGAAAAGGTGTCCACAAAAAGGACAGGTGAGCACCTCCATGGCATGCAGTGTCATCGCCACCCCCACCCCGGCTTTAAAGGGTCCTCTTTCAAGTAATCACGTTGCCACAGCTGGGACTTGGATCGGATCCCTGGCTCCGGAACCCCATATGACCTGGGGCCGGCCAATGCATCCCTCCATAGCGTCCTAAATCCGTACATCGTTGATTCAGGACTTTCCCTCGTGGCACAGAGGAAACGAATCTGACCAGGAACCATGAGGTTGCGGGCTCCATCCTTCGCCTCACGCAGGGGGTTGAGACGAGGCTCAGATCTGGCACGGCTGCGGCTCGGGCGTAGGCCAGCAGCCGTAACTCCAGTTCGACCCCTAGCCTGGGAAGCTCCATAGACCGTGGGTGCGGCCATCCGAAGACCAACAAGAACCTCCTCACCGTCCTAATACAGGGACAGCAACGTTGTCACGGCAAGGGCGGCGGGGCGGCGCGGGCCAAATAAAATGCTATGCACCCAAGTGTTTGATTTCAATAGAGAAGAAAGAAATCACTAGGCCAGAGGGGAAGCTCAGAAAACATCGAACACAAAACGACACACCCTGTCCGGGAGACTCAGGCCCCGGAGAGAGGCAGTCAACGCGGTGCAGACACGACCCCAGCGAGTGAGTTGGCAGAGACGGACGGGCGGCCCCGGCATCAAGACAACCCCAGGG
>NC_139390.1:56090000-56107500 GCF_054392235.1 Sus scrofa | reverse complement strand
TCCCATGACACCTGGGACACCAGGCGGCCTCAGTCGCCCCAGAGCACTCCACGACCCGGCCCCACCAACCAGGGCCCCATGTGCAAAGGCTTCCCCCCCCCTGCCACGTGGGGGGGGTTCGTCCGCCTCATCTCACCCATCCGTCCATCTTTCCACCCTCATCTCATCCGTCCTTCACCTAGTCCACCCTCCAGGGCCTGACGCCTGGGGGAAACGCTCCTGAGCGAGGCGGCCCGAACCATGCTCGCTCACCACCTCCACACCACCAGCTGCGACCCCAGGCGAGTGCGGGAAGAACCGACGGGCGGCTCGCAGCGGGGGAGGCAGGGGCAGAGGCCGCCGGGGGACGGGGCGCATCCCCCTCCTCCACTTCCCCTTCCAAGGGGAGGGGCACCACGCGCCCACGCAGCACACAGCCCGGCGCTGGACGCCAAAACCCGGCCCGGCCCGGCGTGACCCTCCCCCAACTCGGAGGGGGGAGGCACAGGCCGCATTAGGCAAAAGAGCAGCGCTTGGCCCCCACCGCGGGGGCCAGCGCACCCCTCGCGCGAGGGCGGCTCTTGCCCACACGCTGTGGCAAGTAGCGCCGGCAGCTACTGCCCTGCAGACTTCAGGAGGGGCGGCGGCTGGGGGGTCCAGGTACCCCAAGGCCCCCCTCTCAGATCGCTAGAGAAGGCTTTCTCACCGAGGGCGCGTCGTGCCCCACACACCATCGCTCGCCCCTTCGGGGACCCACGGGAGTGGGAACACTCCCAAAAAGTGGGAAGTCAGAAGGGGGGGGGGTCTGCGGTATGGGTAAAGCACACAGCCCATGTGAGCGTCCACGGTCAGAGCCGGGAGGGCAAGAGTCTGTGCTGCCACCAGGCTTGCCTTTCAGACTTTTCCACGTGGGTGGAGGGATGCCACGTCCGGAAAGCCAGACGGGGACCCCCCCTTCACATCTCCCGGCCCACCGCGGTCGCTCTCACGACCACATGCAGCCTTCCCGGTCAAGGGAGAAGCATGGGGCGTGCCACTCAAGGGCCAAGGGCTGCCCTCACTGGCACACAGTGAGGGAGACCCATGACAAGGGGTCCACCTGAGCCCCTCCCGGGGAGGGGACACAAGCTTCCCCTGCCTTACCGTCTCGACCCCCTCCCCTGAGCTTTAGGAAGCTGCTCGTGGGGCACGCCACCACCACAGTGGGGACCCGAGGGGACTCACCGCTGGGAGAGGAAAACGACACCACCGCTCGGCCTCGGGCATCTGACAGGCAACCCGGAGTACTCCAGGGGCACCACAGAGGACCAGGGGAGGCACGCTCACGCACCCGCAGGGATGCGAAGCATGGCAGCGAGGGAGGCCTCCCCCCACTTTGGGGAGGGACCGCTCGCAAGGCACACGCCAAGGAGGCAAAGCGAGAATGCCTGCTGCGTCCCAAAGGACCCAGGCCCCCCCCCCCGACTGACACCCGAAGGCAGCAGGGCGGGAGACCAGAGGTCAGGCTGGAGGCCGCACCCCTGCCTTCCCCCACACCACCCGCAGGTGGGGGAGGAGCAGCGAGGGGCCCGCGACAGAATGAGAGGCGCGGCCCAACTCACCATGAGCGGCCGTCCCTCACCTGGCGCGGCTTAAGCCCAAGCCCAGGAGAGCGCCACATCACCACATCGATCAGTCCTGGCAGAGCCAGGGAAGAGCCCAGAAGAGGGGAGGGAGGGAGGGAGGGAGGGAGGGCCAGCAAAGACAATCACCACGGGGGCCTGCTTCAGCTTCACCGGCCCCCCCTCCTCCTCCTCCTCCTCCTCCTCCCCTTCCTCTCTCAGGGGAGAGACAGCGGCTGACAACCCCGGGAGGGAGAATGCCTGACACGTGGCACGGAGCCAACAGGGTGGGGTTGTTCCAGCCGAGCCGCCGGGTGCCCGCAGCAGGGAGGCACACAGGGTAGAAGACCCCACAGGGCCACGCGCCCTGCCGCCCTCGGGTCAGCCAAAGACCGGAGGGGACACCGCAGCATGGGCCAGCTGGATGCACAAGCGAGAGCCGGCGCACAGGCCCAGGCGAGCGGCCCCCACGCGGGGTGCAAAGGGCAGGGTCAGGCCTTGGACAGCAGCCGAAAGCCCAAAGCCCCCCACGTGCATCCAGAGGCCCAAGGTCTCCAGCGACAGGCGCTGAAGAGGATCGTGTCAGCATCTACCTGGTGACAGAAAAGGCCTATTTCGGCCGCGAAAAATGTCCATGCCCAGCAGCGGGGCCCACCCACAGGACGTGGGGGTATCCCCGGAACCCCCATCCGGACACTTGTCCCCCAGCCCTGCCCTAGAGTCGCCAGACCCAGCGCTCTCAGGGCCATCTGGTCGACCCGGGGAGCGTGACCGCAAGGAAGGGACAGGGACAGGAAGGAGGTGGAGCCGGCCGGCCAGCCGGGGAAGCCCTTCCCGGCTTGCCCACGCGGGCAGGTATCGGTCTGTCCGGAGCTCCAGACGGGGACTTGGCTCCCCCAAAATCCAGGACACACCATCCAGCTCAGGCCGGTCCCCACCTCCCGACAGATCGACCGACCGACAGGGAAACACTCCGAGGGCGGGGGGGCGGGGGGGGGGGGAATGAGAGCGTGGGAAACGAAGTCTTGTCCAACGACCGGGACCCTACATGGGCACGCCTCAGGCCCAGGTGCACCCTTCCCGGCCACACCCGGGAGCAGGGGGCCGGCGGGGTACCATCCACCATCTCCGGATCCATCAGGACTTGGAAAAAAAATGTTTCCACGGAGGCGCCTCCGACGAACGGACCCCGCGAAGGAAGGCGCCGGGGCCCGAGCCACCCTTTCCGCTCCACCCCTCACGGCTTGTGCCGGTCTAGACCTCGTCAGTACGACTCCGCACGGGCCGGCGGTAGCCATCAGTCGGGGGGCAGGGGGGGAGGGACCCATGCCGGCATGACGACCGGGAAACAAGCGTGCCGGCCACCGAGCCTGTCGCGCCCTCCAACGCCCTCACAGCGCACAGCCCGGGCCGCTCCTCACTTCGGGGATGAGAGGCTGGAGGGACGGCGGGCGGGAGTCATTCACGCTCCAAAGGGCGACCCGGGACAAGGCCAGGCCACCCGAGCACAGGCAGTCCCGGGCGCCGCACACCCTCTCCCCTCGCTAGGGAGGCGGCCCGGCCCAGGCCTGGTCGGTCCCCGGGGCCGGAGCGGCAAGAGCGGATGCTGGTCGACCCGGCCAGGCGGCCCCAGAACCTGCCTGGGGAGCGCGGTGACAGTCACTCCCTCACAGGCCTGCACGCCCAATCTCCGGTGAGAGAGGGACACTCCCAGGCCTCTGAGCCACCGGAGCTGTCGCCGCCAGTGTCGCCAGCCTCCCGGAACTCTGACTCAGGCCGGATGGCTGAGTCACATCCCTCGCGAAGGTCCCCAAAGCTGCAGAGGGAAGGGACGATATAAAAGCGGACACTAGATGGCACGCGACAACCGCCACCAACGTCACCAGGACAGATCCGGAAGGCCGGCCGGCCGGCGGCGACACAACGACACAGCGCCGGCCACCCAAATGCCCGAGCTCTTCCCGGGGCCGAGGCGCCAGGCGTCCTGCACGACCGCGAGGCTTCCACTACGGAGCTGCCTCCTGGCAAGGCACTGCGTGGCGTGATGGCAGCAGATGGAAAGAGGGGGGCGGCGGCGGCGGCGGCGGCGGCGGCGGGGAAGGAGCTGGGAAGAGGTTCTCGCTGTTGCCTAGAAGGAGCCGCGCTCGCTCCCCCAAGCATGTCCCTTCCTGGGCTTGGGAATTCCAGAGAGAAGCCGGCGCGGTGAGGGTGGCACTAGCGAGAGAGATCTCAGGTTCCCCTCCACCTTCTCTTCTCTCCCCCACCCCCACCCCACCTCCCTGCACGGAGCTGGAGGAGGGAGGGAGAGAGGGAGGGCGGGAGGGTAGGCGGGGACTGGCAAAAACGAAACCCGGCAAGCTCTCGGAGAACGACAACGCAGGAGTCGGTATACCTGCCACCCTTACCGACGGAGACGGTCTGTCAAAAGCAGACAAGCAAAGCCCAGAAGCTTAGGAAGGGAGAGAAGGATACAGTCGATCCTAGGAAAGTGGAAATGAAAATCTCTCTCTGCATAGACTGAGACAAAGTCCAAAGAGAACAAATGGCTGCCTGGGGCAAATGCTCTGGTGGTCAGGTCATAGAAACATGGATTTCAGCATGACTGACCAACCACAACGGAGGGAAAGTACAACGCAACACTATGAGTGTGTGTGTATGTGTGGGGGGGTGAACTGAAATCTCATCCAAAACAAAACAAAACAAAACAAAAAAAGGAAAACAACCCCCCCCCCAAAAAAAACCCAAAAAACAACAACAGATGAAGAAGAAGAAGGAAGCCCACGACCAACAGGGTCAAGGCTCCTGCTTTCTCACCGCGGTGGCTCTGGTTGCCCCTGTGTGGTGCAGGTTCCATCTCTGGCTCAGGAAAAACTTCCACTTGCTGCCCGTGTGTGTGGCCAAAAAGTAAAACATAAAGCTGAAACAGGAGGGAGAGGGGGTGGAGAAAACCCGAAACAAACAATAAACTTTGCAAGTCTCAGGATTGCCATCCTGGGGTAGTGGAAACAAATCCGACCAGGAACCATGAGGTTGCAGGTTTGATCCCTGGCTCACTTGTTGGGTTAAGGATCTGGCATTGCCGTGAGCTGTGGTGTCTGTCACAGACGCGGCTCGGATCCCGCGTGGCTGTGCCTGTGGTGTAGGCCG
This sequence comes from Sus scrofa, assembly GCF_054392235.1. NCBI lineage: Eukaryota > Metazoa > Chordata > Mammalia > Artiodactyla > Suidae > Sus > Sus scrofa. The sequence goes on along the minus strand of NC_139390.1, from coordinate 56,102,773 downwards.
GCAGGTAAGGCTCCGAACTGACCCCTAGCCTGGGAACCTCCATGTGCTGCGGGTGTGGCTCCCCCCCAAAAAAAAACCAGAAAGAGAGAGAGAGAGAGAGAGAGAGAGAAGGAAAGAAAGAAAGAAAGAAAGAAAAGAGAAAGAAAGAGAGAGAGAGAGAGAGAGAGAGAGAAAGAAAGAGAAAGAAAGAAAGGAAGGAAAGAGAAAGATAGAGAGAGAGAGAGAGAGAGAGAAAGAAAGAAAGAAAGAAAGAAAGAAAGAAAGAAAGAAAGAAAGAAAGAAAGAAAAAGAAAGGAGAAAGAAAGGAAGGAAAGAGAAAGAAAGAAAGAAAAGAAAAAGAAAGAGAGAGAGAGAAAAGAAAGAAAGGAAGAAAGGAAGGAAGGAAAGAAAAAGAAGGAAAAAGAAATCCATCTCGGAGTTCCCGCTGTGCCTAGGTCACAGCTGAGCCTCAAGTTCGATCCCTGGCACAGGAAAGGCAGTGCAGCAGGAAAAAAAAAAAAAAAAAAAGAACAACTCCATCTTGCTGGTTGGGCAGGGGAGATGCAATTGCCGGATGACATTCCACAACTCTGCCAAACTGGCAAAACCACGACGCACTTAGTACAGGAGTCATTGAAGACATGGATGTGAAAGCATCTTCTTGCTATCGATTCATTTCCCACAATCCCAGGAAGAGCCATTGGAACAGGGCTCCCATTCTTGGCACGATATCTTTTCTATGTGTGGGTGGACGCATCTTTTCTCATGGTTGTTTTCCTTTTGACCAAATTTAACTTCAGCCTCCACCATGTCATCTTTTGGGCTCTCAAGCCTGCCATGAGAATATGGTCACCAAAGTCCTCGCCCAGAGGCACCTTTGCCCACCACCAGTGCCGCCGTCTCCCCCCACCTCCTCCTCCTCCTCCTCCTCCTCCTCCTCCTCCTCCTCCTCCTCCTCCTCCTCCTCCTCCTCCTCCTCCTCCTCCTCCAACCCCCGCCAAGCACCCCCCCCCCCCACCCCGCTTTGTATTGTTCAGCTGTCTTGCACTGGTCTCTCACACGGTGGCGGTGTGGTCCTATGCATGATTCCCAACCACATTCAAGTGGACTTCCGGGATCATCATTTTCTGTTTCCTAACTGCACTTTCGTCGTTCTTAGGAGGTTTGCTTCCCTTCCCCCCCCACCCCCCCCCCACCCCGCGCGCGCGCACGCTTGGTGTTGAATCGGAGCTGCATCTGCTAGCCTGAGCCACAGCCACAGCAACGGCGGGATCCGAGCCACATCTGAGACCTTATGCCACAGCTCGCGGAAAAATGCCAGATCCTTAAACCCCTGAGCGAGGTCAGGGATCAAACCTGCCACCTCGTGATTCCTAGTCCGATTCGTTTCCGCCGCGCCATGACAGGAATTCCTTCCTGTGTTCTTTTGGGTCATGGTTGTTTCCAGCTCCACAGAATTCCTCCCCGTGCTCATGTGACATCTGGGATGTGGCGGGTTGGGGGGGGGGGGGCAAGGTTTCGTTCCCCTACAGTCATGCCTTGAAAAAAGTCGTGTACAACGTTTCACATTCCAGATCCAGAAGCTGAATCCGCAGCCGGTTCCATCTCATGAAACCGATCTCCCAGCCCAGGAAAACCAAAGGTCGTGGTTGGAGCCCGTGATAAACCCCAGGTCTGAGTCCCGAGCACTGCTGCTCAGGGAAGATTTCGAGGTGTCAGGGTCCAAGGATCCTCCTGGGCACTTGGAAATGTCTCCGATGTGTGCAGGCAGGCATGAGGATGAGAAGGGGCTAAAGAGGGGCAGAGGGTGGTGATCTCTTGTCGGTGGATGTCAAGGGTTGGCGCTTCCTTTTGTGGATCTCCCGGAAAAGTCAAATGTGGGAGAAAAACTGGACCCGTGAGTTCGAGGAGAGGGATGGCCAGAGAAAACCAGAAGAATTCCATCTGCCGACCATTGGGTAGGTAGGAGGGCAAAAACCGAAACCTCGAGCATGACATGAACAGAACCACATGCTTCTAGCCACCCATAAACCCCGTAAGATAAGATCGTTTCTGCTGAGATACCCTCTCCCTCCCCCCACCCACCCAGGGCGAAGGATCCCTGGGTGGTGGCAGAGGGGCGGCAGCAGTCAGTGGCAGTGGCGGCGGGCATGGAACTTCCACAGGCCCTGGGGACACACCCCCCGCCCCCAGAAACCCCTAGAAGCTTGGAATTCTGATGTCTGTGGTGTGATGACCATAAACACTGGCTTTTGTGCCATGTCTGCTAGAAGATATGGTTTCCATGACAAATAAAGTGATTTTTAGCAAGTTTTTCTCCACTTGAGATGTATTGAAAATACGTCTTCATTCAGGGGGAGGTAGGTGTAGGTGACAGACGTGGCCGCTCAGCTCAGATCGGGTGATCTGGCAGGGCATAGCTCTGGCTGAGGTGCAGGCCAGCAGCTACAGCTCCGATTCTTCGACCCCTAGCCCAGGGAACTTCCATATCCCAAGGGTGCACTCCTAAAAAACAAAAAACAAAATGAACAACACACAAAGAGGGAGCATCTCATCGATGGCAGACCAAATTCCAATGTATATGTATACGTGTACATAGGTATGTACGTATGGATGTGTGTGTGTATGTGTATATTATCGAGAGAGAGAGAGAGAGAGAGAGAGAGAGAGAGAGAGAGAGAGAGGATTTTTTAGAGCCATAACTGTGGCATACGGAAGTTCCCAAACCAGGGTTCGAACCGGCATACATGGATACTAGTCGGGTTTGTTACCACTGAGCCACAACAGGAACTCCCCACATTCCAATATTTAATGAGAAAATACATTTTTGATGCTTTAGGCAACCCTGCAAACACCCTTATTTAAGTGACTGGACTTAACAAAAAGGAATCCCTAGCACCTAGTAACAGAACAAAGATAAAGAAACACAAGGCAGGAATTCCCGTTGTGGCTCGGTGGAAACGAACCCGACTAGCATTGACCCCTAACCTGGGAACCTACAAAATGGCACATGTGAAGCCCTAAAAGAAGACTACACACACACACACACACACACACACACACACACACACGGCACAGACAGATGCGAAAGGAAAAGAAAAGGAAGGAAAAAAGAAAAGGGAAGAAAGAGAGAAATGAACAGGCAGAGCAAGCCATTGTGAATGATCTCTAGGGACAGATATTTTTCTCCAAGCATAATTTTATTTTTCCCCAAGTGATACCAGACCTTCTCTCTCTCTCTCTCTCTCTCTCTCTCTCTCTCTCTCACACACACACACACACACACACTCTCCCTCCCTCTCTCTCTCTCTTTGAAAAAATTTATGTATTTAGTGGAGTTCCCATTGTGACTCAGCAGGTAGGAATCTGACTAGCATCCATGAGAGTGCTGGTTTGATCCCTGGCCTCGCTCAGTGGGTGAAAGATCTGGCATTGCCCTGAACTGTGGTGTAGGTTGCAGACACAGATCGGACCTGGTGTTGCTGTGTCTGTGGTGTAGGCCAGTGGCTCAAGCTCTGATTCCCTAGCCTGGGAACCTCCGTGTGCCGTGAGTGCCACCCGAAGAAAGCAAGGGTAAAAAAAAAAAAAAAAAAAGAAACATAAAAACCTGGATTGGGGAGATCCCATTGTGGCTCATTGGTAACAAAGCTGAGGAGCACCCACGAGGATGCAGATTCGATCCTGGGGTGGGGGGGTGGGGTGCTGGTGCTGGTGGTGCTGAGGTGTGTGCGTGTGGGGTGATAAATAGGTTACCTCTGGCTTCTGGGGGGTGAGAGTCAGCATGGTTTTCCTGCACCTGCTGCTCCTGGGCAATTATTTAGTTTTGGTTTCTTGTTCCTTTGTTTTTGTGGTCCTGCATTGTGGTGAGTACTGGTGTAAGTGGCAGGTTCCTATTTGATCCGACATTTCTTTGGCTCTGGTGTCGGTTGACAGCCATGGTCATGACTGGTGGTGGCTGTTAAGTCTCCAGGAGTTCCACGCAACATTCTGATTGTCTTTCTTCCTTGGGCTTTGGCTGCAGCCTCCCCCTACCCCCTACCCCCCCCCCCCCCCCGCATCATATGGAGGTTCCCGGGCTAGGGGCCGAATCAGACCTACAACTGCTGGGGCGTATGCCACAGTCACAAGCACCATCATATCCAAGCTGCGTCTGCAACCTACACCGCAGCGCAAGGTGATGCCACCAGATCCTAAACCCACTGTGGAAGGCCTGGGATCGAACCTGCAACCTCATGGTTCCTGGTTGGATTCCTTTCCACTATTCCACGACGGGAACTCCTGGGCTTTGGCTTTTGACAGGTGGAGGGACACAGCTTTCTGAAACGGTGGGGCCAGGGCAAGGCATAGAAACATAAGATGGATGTGAGCCTGCGCCTATTCTTTTCTCGTGTGCTGGGAAGATAAGGTGGCTCTTGCCAGCTGGGATTTCATTTCCCCACAAACGATCAGGCTCTTAAGGTATCAGGCAGGGAAGAGGGAGAGTCAGAGTTCCCATTGTGGCTCAGTGGTTAATGAATCTGACTAGGAACCATGAGGTTGCAGGTTCCATCCCTGGCCTTGCTCAGTGGGTTAAGGATCCAGCATTGCCGTGAGCTGTGGTGCAGGTTGCAGATGTGGCTCAGATCCCGCGTTGCTGTGGCTCTGGTGTAGGCCAGCGGCTACAGCTCCGATTGGACCCCTGGCAGGGGAACTTCCATATGCCGCAGGAGCGGCCCTAGAAAAGGCAAAAAGCCGAAGGTGGGGGGGGGGGGGGGACAGAAGAAGAGTGAGAATCACGGTCGGAAGAACATGGGGAAATCGGTGCTAGGTGCCTGGGTGTGTGAGTTCACACGGAATGCTAACCCAGACCCCTGGCCAGCCACATTTGGGGTATCTATCAACTTGACTCTCCACTCTCCAGCTCACCTGGGTGGTGCTGCCCTGCCCTGCCCTGCTCATGTAAGACCTGGCTCCTCCAGGGATGGCTTTGCACCAGAGGGAGACGGGGCAAAGTCACTGAGCTTAAGGTAATTTCTCCAAGAGAGACTCTGGGAGAAGGAGACCAGCTGGGTTTCTGTGTGTTCATTTTTCTTCCTGTCTGCTTGTTTGGTGCAGGCCAGTCCATGTGCCGAGACATTCAGAAACTCTGTACTAGCTGAGACTCAGACCTTGTTCCGAAATAAGCAAAGGGACTTTGAGCTGGGATCACTCCCTGACAAGTAGCTAGCAAAGAAGTTTCCCGTAGCTCTCAGGCCCCATCCCCGCCCTCAGGCGGGTGGGCGTGGGGAGGGGGTGGGGGGGGAGGGGAGGGGCTCGTTCAGGCAGGCAGGCAGGCAGGCAGGCAGGCAGGCAGGCAGGCGCTGGTTCATTAGTCCCGCACCCCCCCACTCCCGGCCCCAGCTGCCCGCCCCACCCCCCACCCCCGGCCGCCATCCCTGCTGCGCCGCCTCTCGCTTCCCAAATCGCCTGGACTCACGCCCGGGAAGGGGGGGAGGGGAGATCAGGAAGATCCAGGCCTCAGGGCCTGGGTTCAATCACTTCATTCAAATGCAGAAACTCTCCAGTCAAGTCAGAGGTGGTGACTTTTCCTGGAGCTTCTCTTTAGGGAAAGTGTTTTTTTTCCCCTCTTTCCCCAATTTCCCTACCCTCAGGCTGCCCCTCGCAGACTGCATGGAGGGGGGTGGGGGAGGATGTGTGCACGAAACTCGCCTCGTGTCAGGCCAAAGGAGCCCCCGCCATTTCCCAACCCGGGAAACCCCGCAAAACTTCTGGAGCATGTTGGCCTTGGTGTGGGAATGGACATCTTCACTTGCCATCTTCCTTTGCACGAGGAGGAGATTTTCATCTCCTGCTGTCTGGGGGCCAGAAAGGAGGGCCAGAGTGTCCCTTTGGTGTGGGCCGGTCCTTAAGTCATTTTACCTCACAGGAATCACCCACACAGGGCATGGAGACACGTTTGGGGTCCGCCTCCTCCGAAACGTCCCGGGAAACCTCACGTGTGAAAAACTGAGCTGGGGAGGTCCCATCGTGGTGCAGAAGTGGAAATAAATGCAACTAGGAACCATGAGGTGGCAGGTTCCATGCTCAGCCTCGCTCACTGGGTTACGAATCCCACGTTGCCATGAGCTGTGGGTAGAGGAGAGTGAGAAGGAGAGGGAGGGAGGGGGAAGGGAGAGATCCTCCATTTATGGAACTGGTTTCCTTGTTTTGAGATGACGTCGCTTTGGTGAAACAGTTGTCAGATGGCCTCTCAAAAGGCGGTGATGTGGATGGGCTCCCCGAACCAGGCCCACAGAAACCAAAGGAACGAAGGGGTTAATCCTTGGAGCCAGAGTTCCCTCCTCTGAAACTGAAACCAAGCTCAAGCCCGGGAGTGCTGGTGTGTTGGAGCCAGAGACATTGTTACAGCTAAAAGCTACTTTGAAATAGTCTCCATTAGGTTATGGCTTGCCTTGGCCCACGAACTTATGACTAATGACTACTGTCGAGTCAGAGTTGTAGTGAACCTGGTGTTTTCTCTACCCTTGAAACACTCCCTAAGGATTGCGCCCCCCCCCCCACCCCGTGGATGAGCAATCTTCACTCCGGAGAGAAGGTCAAAATGCCATAACCCCAAAGACACTAGAAACATTCCATGGACCACCTGACTCCAGCCTTGATGACTTTGAAATGGTCTATCCTAATCTCCTATCCAGGGAGAATGCAAGCACCCTGATGCTTCTAGACAGCTCCGCCACCCCCATGCCCACCATTAAGCTAAACCTATAGAACCCCTTGCTATCCCCTCTCAAGGGAGGACACAGTTTTGAGGTCCTTAGCCTGCTGTGGCCTCCTTAGCCTGGCAAAGCAATAAAGCTGTTCTTTATGCTTCACCCAAAACTCTGTCTCTGAGACTTAATTGGAGCTGGAGTACCAAGGCCGGTTTGGGCTGCCAAACTTTCCTGGAACTTTCAAACTGTTACATATGAAGAACGGAGCCGGTGACTCTGTGTGTGTGTGCGTGTACGTGTGAGAGAGACACAGAGAGACAGACAGAGACAGTGAGTGAGACAGAGAGAGACAGAGGGAAGAGAGAGGGAGAGGGGAAAGTCCCTTCAGTCTTTTGTTTTCTCGGTTTGTTTGTTTGTTTGTTTGTTTTGTCTTTTTGCCATTTCTTGGGCCGCTCCCATGGCATATGGAGGTTCCCAGGCTAGGGGTCGAATCGGAGCCATAGCTGCCAGCCTACGCCAGAGCCACAGCAACGTGGGATCTGAGCCGTGTCTGCGACCGACACCACAGCTCACGGCAACGCTGGATCCTTAACCCACTGAGTGAGGGCAGGGATCGAACCCACAACCTCACGGTTCCTAGTCGGATTCGCTCACCACGGAGCCATGACGGGAACGCCCCTTCAGTCTTTTGAAAGGCCCCTCTGAGAATGCCGTCAGGTGTTGGGGCCAACTTTCCGAGGGGCTCTTAGAGAAATGAACACAGGGTGATGGTTTCACTCTCAGAGACCATTTCTCTGATGTGTTCATCGAGGGACTCCACGGGCTTCCGTTTTCAGGGCCTCGGGACAAGCGATACGTGTTCTCATCCGCAAGGATGCCAGGTCCAAAGGGTGGGAGAAAATGGGAAACGCTGATGAAGAGAGTTGTAGCCAGAGATGGAAGGCAACTGGAAAAACTTCAGGATCCAGTCCAGTTTTCCAGCCACTGAGTTTCTGATTTCTGGAAGGATTTGGGTAGGGAGGAAAAGGTCAAGGATTCTCCATCCCTCTGACAGAGGTATAAGTTACAAAGTAGATGTACAACTTTTGAGAAAAAAACGAACAAACAAAGAAACAACCAAACAAACAATTTTTGTCCCTTTGTCTTTATCAGGAAAAGTGAAAGATGGAGAGAGGGAGGGAGGGAGGGAGGGAGGGAGGGTGGGTTGGATGGATGGATGGATGGATGGATTTGGGGGGCGGGGAGAAGATTCTTAGATCCTAATGACCCAATGCTTTCTCTAGTCCTGGGCCTTTAGGTGATATATCTATATCTATATATCTATATCTATCTGTATACACACACACACACACACACACACACACACACACACACACACACGTAGTTATTTTCTGTTTCTAGGGCTGCACCCATGGCACATGGAGGTTCCCAGGCTAGGGGTCCAATCGGAGCCGTAGCCACCGGCCTACACCAGAGCCAGCACAACGCGGGATCCGAGCCCTGTCTGCGACCTACACCAGAGCTCACGGCAACACCCGATCCTGAACCCAACGAGCGAGGCCAGGGATCGAACCCGCACCCTCAGGCCTCCTAGTCGGATTCGTCCAGCCATGACGGGAACTCCTACATATGTATATAGTATGCATATAGTATATCTTTTTTTAATGCCCACGCCCCAGCCCTATGGAAGTTCCCAGACTCACGGTCGAATCAGAGCTGTAGCTGCGGGCCTACCCCACAGCCACAGCAACGCGGGATCCTTAACCCACCAAGCGAGGCCAGGGGAGGGATCGAACCCACATCCTCACGGATCCTAGTCGGGTTCATTACCGCTGAGCCCTGATGGGAACTGCAGGGGACATCTTTTTTTTTTTTTTTTTTTTTTTTTTTAAGATGTAAGTTTGTTGTGGTTGTTGTGGTTGTTGGTTGTTGTTGTTGCTTTAGCTCGGCATACAGTGGGCTTGCTTACAATGTTGTGTTCGTTTCAGGTGTACAGTCAAGGGGATTCAGTGATCCATCTACATCCATCTATCCCTCCGTTCTTTTTCAGCGTCTTTTCCCCTCTAGGTGATTCCAGAATATTGGGCCATTCCTTCCTTGTGGGTGGGAACACCAGCGTGAAAAAAAACCATCACGGGGGAGTTCCTGTCGTGGCACCATGGAAGCGCATCCGACGAGGAACCTTTGCAGGGAAGGGTGTGGGTTCGATCCCTGGCCTCGCTCAGGGGGGCGGTAAGGATCCGGCAGGCAGTGCCGTGAGCTGTGGTGTCGGTCGCAGACGCGGCTCGGATCCCACATGGCTGTGCCTGTGGCGTAGGCCAGCAGCCGTAGCTCCGATTCAACCCCTCGCTTGGGAACTTCCATATGCCACGAGGGCAGCCCTAAAAAGCAGAGGGGGGAAAAGAAATCATGAGGGCGGGGGAGAGGGATCCATGAGGAGGATGGGATGAACATATACACACACAAAAGAGTCTCTATCCAATAGACGACGAACAGGGACCCCTACGCCACCTTCTGGAATCCAAACGCCAAAACCACAAAGCAGAGTTCCCGCCATGGCGCAGTGGAAATGAGTCCGACCAGGAACCATGAGGTTGCAGGTTCGATGCCTGTCCACCTCGCTCAGTGGGTAAAGGATCCGGTGTTGCCGTGAGCTGTGGTGTTGGTCCCAGACGCGGCTCGGACCTGGCATTCCTGTTTCTGTGGTGTAGGAGGTCAGCAGCTAAAGCCTCCGATTCGATCCGTCATCTGGGAACCTCCATATGCCGTGGGTGTGGCCCTCAACACACACACACACACACACACACACGCACGCACGCACGCACGCACACACGCACACGCACACGCACACGCACACACACACACACTCTGGAACCCCCTAAATGGGAGAAAACCGGACACAGTAGTTTTTTAGGGGTCCAGTCTCTGTGACAGGTGAGGATATCAGGCTTGCATCGAGGGAGGGAAGGCTTCACCCCACGCAGAAAACACACCCACCTACCCACCGACCGACCTTCCTTCCTTCTTTCCTTCCTTCCTTCCTTCCTTCCTTCATGAGAGAACAGTTGGATGACCCATCCTAAGTGTCGGTTGAATGAAGTCTAGTTACCAGGGTTCAGAGTGGGGGAGGGAGAGGGGTAGGAAGTCTGAAGCCTCTGGCGACTCTCCGAAATGTTCTCCCCCCAGGGTGACAGAGCCAGCAGGTCAGGCACTGCCTTCTCTAGAAACCTTCCTGCCCATGTCCAAGGGGGTGTGGGGGGTTGGGGGTGTGGGGCAGGGAGTGGGCCAGGGAGCCTGGAGAAACCCAGACCACCAAGCGGCCATTCTCCCATCGCCCCGACTGTTTGTTGAATGAACATAATGGACGTGATCCAAGTCTGCCACGCCGCCGCCGCCGCCGCCGCCGCCGCCACCACCACTTTCTCCATCATCTCCCCCACCCCCTTGCCTGCAGCCATCTTTGAAAAGGCTGCTGTTGTGGCTGCCTTTGCATGAAAGTGAGTGAGGACCCCTCCCTAATACGGAGTGTTTCAGTCCCTGGTGTCTCTGACAGCTCGCTCATGTATTGGTTGTGAACCATCTTGCCTTGAGGATTTGGAGGATTCGTGAACATTGCAGGAGCCATGGGAGCAGTGAAGTCCTTATCGCCAACCCGACACCCCCCCCCCCCAAATTTCGTGGCAGGGAGCACACTTTTCTTTCACCCAAGAGATTTATTTCCTGCTTTCTGAAGAGAGAAGGAAAGGAGGGTCAGAATGGTCCTCTGGTGTCTGGTGTCCTGTCCCTTTCATTGCACACACTCCTAGTGCCACTGCGGGAGGCACGTTCGGGGCGCGGGGTGGGGTGGGGGTGGGGGACCTGCTGCACGCACCCGCCCCTCACTTTCAAATGCGAAACTCAAGGAGGATGTGAATGTCCTCCATGCCACCGATCAGGTGAACGGGATGGCTTTCTAGGGAAATCCTGGTGTTTCCTTTCACTGCCATGACGAACACCCAGAAACAACCCTGTAAGTTCATACAACTTTGTCAGTCAACTGTATTCCAATAAAATGAAAAAGCAAGACACAGACACACCCACACGCACACACACACACACGCGCGCGCACACACGCACCCCAACCCAGAACCAAACACCCTCTCCTGAAATGGGGGGGCGGGCCCACCGGAGAATGAGCAAGAGAATTCCAGAGTCGGTAGGAAAGTGTCATCTGCAGCGGTGTGAAAAACCCCAAGCTCTTTTCTTCCTGTCAAGGTGAATAAACTTTGTTAATGGGAGTGGGTGCCCTCAGTGTGCCCTCCGAGAGGAAAGGCAGGGAGCATTTTCTCCCTGAAGAGCTTAGTGCTGTCATAGCACTGACGGACAGGATGAACGATCGGTGAGAGGTGGCAGCAGCAGTGGTGGCCGCCTGCACTGCCTGGGCGGATTGGAAACATAGACGAGCCACCAAGACTGCGTGTGACACCCCCGTGGGCCACCCCCCCCCCCCCCCGTCTGTACAGTGACAAGAGTCCTTTGGGGGAAAAGGGAGGGTGGGTGCTCTTCCAGTGTGTCTGTCTGCATTCACCAGGTGTGGGAGAGAAGACAGATGTTTGTTTCCACTATCGTTCGGAGGACTTGCCCAAGAGTACCACGTCCCCCCAAAGATAGCACCGGAAGAGAGATGCACGAGGTTTCTGAATGCATGCCGTGGGTGCTCCAGGCTGCCTCCAGGCCGCCCCCTCGCCCTCGCCCTCCCCCTCCCCCTTGCCAGAGGCAGACGTTCCTTGAAACAGCTGGCTTTGAACTTGGGCTTCTAGAGGAAGGTTTTTCTCCTGCTTTCAAGACGGGAAGAAGAGGGTGTCCGTCTCACATCCGTCCTTTCCAGAGGGCCCTGGATTCCAGATCCTCCACATGCCAGCGCCAAAGCCGAAGCGGTCGGTCTGGGGGTGCCCCATTCGGGTTCCCTCCCCACACACCTGCACGCGCGCGCGCACACACACACACACACACACACGCACGCACCGGGAACAGTGTGATCTCCCACGCCCCCGAAAAGCTTCAGAATGGCCTCAGTCCGAGGCAGTAGACCTATGTATGTCCTCACACCTGTTCAAATAATGTCTGCCCTCAGCCCCACCATCCCCTGCCTCTTTTAAGGACAAAGGCACTGTAGGTTTCCCTGGGGAAGGGAGACTCCATGGCATGTAAATCACAGTCTTAAGGAAAAGGATAATAGCATATGCCGGGGGGGGGGGGGGGGGGGGGAGAAAGAAGGGGGGGGAGGGGGGGGACCCGCGGTGGTGTGCTTGTGAGGGAGAGAGACAGAGACAGACAGGGAGGGACGGAGGATAGGCAGACAGTGAGAGGCAGAATCAGAGGGAGAAAGAGGAGGAGGGGAGAGAGACAGAGAAAGTGAAACAGAGCTAGGTATAGAGGACGCTGTGGCTGGGTCGGATTCTGCGTGTTCTCAGTGAAGTCGTCCTAAGGCCTCTGGAGGTCCAGATCACTGCTTGGGGCCGGAAGTCTGTCTGCCCTTCCCTACCCATCTGAAGAGCTGTGGTTTGGGCTTTCCAGCCGGGAACCCCTCTTTCTGCCTCTTTGTCCAACACACAAGGTTCGTGGGACCCAGAAATCCCATTCTGAGAGCACCCTAGGAACAGTCCTTTCCATACGGCGCAGGAGGCCCCTGTGCCAAGAGATCCAAAGTCTGGAGCCTCTGTTCTCCCCCCCCCCCCCCCTTCCCTCCACGGACAAAATCTTGCCTTGTATTCCTTTTTTTCTCAGGGACTCTGAAGGACATGTATCATTGTACAACCATGGGGAAGATGCTTCCATTCCCTCTGGAATGATGGATGTGGTCGCATGTCTCAAGGAGGCTCCAATTCTTTGAGCAGGACTCCCGATGGTGCCATCCCATCGTCCCTCCCCTCCCCTCCCCTCCGGCTCGCTCGGTCACGGTTCCCCTCCTTTTTCCTCCCCTCCAGGTTATCTTCAGGTCTGCCGCCCACTTGTAACTCCTCCCCCACTTGGAAGTGGCCTCTTCCGGCCCCGAACTTGGTCGTCCCAGGCCCACCCCGGGAGCCATCTGGCGGACCTTTTCGGAGACTATAAAAAGCAGCCTAC
>NC_139390.1:56060000-56077500 GCF_054392235.1 Sus scrofa | reverse complement strand
GGCACGCGGCGGGGGGGTGGGGGGGTGGCAGAAGGCCACCCCTCGACCACACGCAACGACGCCGGCGGACAGGCGGGGGCAAGGAAGCGGCGGCGGGCACGGAGCGGGGCCGCAGCGGGCCCAGGAAAGCGAGACGCACCAGGACGCCGGTCCGGGGGTCGGCAGATGGGGACCAGACAGACGGGAGGTCAGACAGACGAGCGGGAGCGAGGAGGGCGAACGTGGGAGCGGCCGGCATCGAGAGAGATGCCACAAAGGGACGGTGGCGGAGGGGGCGGCCGCAGGCCTCCAACGAGGTGGGGGGGGCACGGGGACCATCCCCAAAAACCGGATGCGAGTCGGCTGCCAGGGCACCACACGGGGTCTCACCGCCAGAGGCCTCCAGCACAACGGCGGTCCCGCCGCAACACCCAGGACGCCGACTGGCCTCCCCCTCAGCCCCTGGGGGGCCCCCCCTCGCGGGGGCCCCACGACCGCCACCGACGACACCGATGAGCCACAGCCGGCCCCGTGGAAACAAGTCTCCCAAGGCACCTACCGACGACCACCCCCCACACCCCACACGCACCCGCCGTGCCCAACCCTCTTCCCCCACCCCCCCGCGCACAGGGGGACACCCGAGAAGCACATCACCCAGGGACACCCGCCCGGCCACGGCGGCCAGGGGGTGACACCCACACGAGGTGAGGCCATTTCAGGTCCCCGGTTGACGCGGGGGCGGGAGGGAGAGAGACATGGCACAGGCAAGGCAGGGCGGTCACCTGTTCGGGGCAGGGGGAGGGCCGGCAGCACCGGGGAAGGGCGGCAATGCACACGGGGCAAGGGCTGTGGGGCAGGGACGCGGGTGCCTGCCCAGGGAGAGGAGAAAGGACCCAGGCACGCCAGGCAAACCAGCACGGGGTCACACCACCACACACACGAGGGCAGTCCCATGACACCTGGGACACCAGGCGGCCTCAGTCGCCCCAGAGCACTCCACGACCCGGCCCCACCAACCAGGGCCCCATGTGCAAAGGCTTCCCCCCCCCTGCCACGTGGGGGGGGTTCGTCCGCCTCATCTCACCCATCCGTCCATCTTTCCACCCTCATCTCATCCGTCCTTCACCTAGTCCACCCTCCAGGGCCTGACGCCTGGGGGAAACGCTCCTGAGCGAGGCGGCCCGAACCATGCTCGCTCACCACCTCCACACCACCAGCTGCGACCCCAGGCGAGTGCGGGAAGAACCGACGGGCGGCTCGCAGCGGGGGAGGCAGGGGCAGAGGCCGCCGGGGGACGGGGCGCATCCCCCTCCTCCACTTCCCCTTCCAAGGGGAGGGGCACCACGCGCCCACGCAGCACACAGCCCGGCGCTGGACGCCAAAACCCGGCCCGGCCCGGCGTGACCCTCCCCCAACTCGGAGGGGGGAGGCACAGGCCGCATTAGGCAAAAGAGCAGCGCTTGGCCCCCACCGCGGGGGCCAGCGCACCCCTCGCGCGAGGGCGGCTCTTGCCCACACGCTGTGGCAAGTAGCGCCGGCAGCTACTGCCCTGCAGACTTCAGGAGGGGCGGCGGCTGGGGGGTCCAGGTACCCCAAGGCCCCCCTCTCAGATCGCTAGAGAAGGCTTTCTCACCGAGGGCGCGTCGTGCCCCACACACCATCGCTCGCCCCTTCGGGGACCCACGGGAGTGGGAACACTCCCAAAAAGTGGGAAGTCAGAAGGGGGGGGGGTCTGCGGTATGGGTAAAGCACACAGCCCATGTGAGCGTCCACGGTCAGAGCCGGGAGGGCAAGAGTCTGTGCTGCCACCAGGCTTGCCTTTCAGACTTTTCCACGTGGGTGGAGGGATGCCACGTCCGGAAAGCCAGACGGGGACCCCCCCTTCACATCTCCCGGCCCACCGCGGTCGCTCTCACGACCACATGCAGCCTTCCCGGTCAAGGGAGAAGCATGGGGCGTGCCACTCAAGGGCCAAGGGCTGCCCTCACTGGCACACAGTGAGGGAGACCCATGACAAGGGGTCCACCTGAGCCCCTCCCGGGGAGGGGACACAAGCTTCCCCTGCCTTACCGTCTCGACCCCCTCCCCTGAGCTTTAGGAAGCTGCTCGTGGGGCACGCCACCACCACAGTGGGGACCCGAGGGGACTCACCGCTGGGAGAGGAAAACGACACCACCGCTCGGCCTCGGGCATCTGACAGGCAACCCGGAGTACTCCAGGGGCACCACAGAGGACCAGGGGAGGCACGCTCACGCACCCGCAGGGATGCGAAGCATGGCAGCGAGGGAGGCCTCCCCCCACTT
This sequence comes from Sus scrofa, assembly GCF_054392235.1. Lineage (NCBI taxonomy): Eukaryota > Metazoa > Chordata > Mammalia > Artiodactyla > Suidae > Sus > Sus scrofa. Next base: position 56,075,218 of record NC_139390.1, on the reverse strand, counting down.
TGGGGAGGGACCGCTCGCAAGGCACACGCCAAGGAGGCAAAGCGAGAATGCCTGCTGCGTCCCAAAGGACCCAGGCCCCCCCCCCCGACTGACACCCGAAGGCAGCAGGGCGGGAGACCAGAGGTCAGGCTGGAGGCCGCACCCCTGCCTTCCCCCACACCACCCGCAGGTGGGGGAGGAGCAGCGAGGGGCCCGCGACAGAATGAGAGGCGCGGCCCAACTCACCATGAGCGGCCGTCCCTCACCTGGCGCGGCTTAAGCCCAAGCCCAGGAGAGCGCCACATCACCACATCGATCAGTCCTGGCAGAGCCAGGGAAGAGCCCAGAAGAGGGGAGGGAGGGAGGGAGGGAGGGAGGGCCAGCAAAGACAATCACCACGGGGGCCTGCTTCAGCTTCACCGGCCCCCCCTCCTCCTCCTCCTCCTCCTCCTCCCCTTCCTCTCTCAGGGGAGAGACAGCGGCTGACAACCCCGGGAGGGAGAATGCCTGACACGTGGCACGGAGCCAACAGGGTGGGGTTGTTCCAGCCGAGCCGCCGGGTGCCCGCAGCAGGGAGGCACACAGGGTAGAAGACCCCACAGGGCCACGCGCCCTGCCGCCCTCGGGTCAGCCAAAGACCGGAGGGGACACCGCAGCATGGGCCAGCTGGATGCACAAGCGAGAGCCGGCGCACAGGCCCAGGCGAGCGGCCCCCACGCGGGGTGCAAAGGGCAGGGTCAGGCCTTGGACAGCAGCCGAAAGCCCAAAGCCCCCCACGTGCATCCAGAGGCCCAAGGTCTCCAGCGACAGGCGCTGAAGAGGATCGTGTCAGCATCTACCTGGTGACAGAAAAGGCCTATTTCGGCCGCGAAAAATGTCCATGCCCAGCAGCGGGGCCCACCCACAGGACGTGGGGGTATCCCCGGAACCCCCATCCGGACACTTGTCCCCCAGCCCTGCCCTAGAGTCGCCAGACCCAGCGCTCTCAGGGCCATCTGGTCGACCCGGGGAGCGTGACCGCAAGGAAGGGACAGGGACAGGAAGGAGGTGGAGCCGGCCGGCCAGCCGGGGAAGCCCTTCCCGGCTTGCCCACGCGGGCAGGTATCGGTCTGTCCGGAGCTCCAGACGGGGACTTGGCTCCCCCAAAATCCAGGACACACCATCCAGCTCAGGCCGGTCCCCACCTCCCGACAGATCGACCGACCGACAGGGAAACACTCCGAGGGCGGGGGGGCGGGGGGGGGGGGAATGAGAGCGTGGGAAACGAAGTCTTGTCCAACGACCGGGACCCTACATGGGCACGCCTCAGGCCCAGGTGCACCCTTCCCGGCCACACCCGGGAGCAGGGGGCCGGCGGGGTACCATCCACCATCTCCGGATCCATCAGGACTTGGAAAAAAAATGTTTCCACGGAGGCGCCTCCGACGAACGGACCCCGCGAAGGAAGGCGCCGGGGCCCGAGCCACCCTTTCCGCTCCACCCCTCACGGCTTGTGCCGGTCTAGACCTCGTCAGTACGACTCCGCACGGGCCGGCGGTAGCCATCAGTCGGGGGGCAGGGGGGGAGGGACCCATGCCGGCATGACGACCGGGAAACAAGCGTGCCGGCCACCGAGCCTGTCGCGCCCTCCAACGCCCTCACAGCGCACAGCCCGGGCCGCTCCTCACTTCGGGGATGAGAGGCTGGAGGGACGGCGGGCGGGAGTCATTCACGCTCCAAAGGGCGACCCGGGACAAGGCCAGGCCACCCGAGCACAGGCAGTCCCGGGCGCCGCACACCCTCTCCCCTCGCTAGGGAGGCGGCCCGGCCCAGGCCTGGTCGGTCCCCGGGGCCGGAGCGGCAAGAGCGGATGCTGGTCGACCCGGCCAGGCGGCCCCAGAACCTGCCTGGGGAGCGCGGTGACAGTCACTCCCTCACAGGCCTGCACGCCCAATCTCCGGTGAGAGAGGGACACTCCCAGGCCTCTGAGCCACCGGAGCTGTCGCCGCCAGTGTCGCCAGCCTCCCGGAACTCTGACTCAGGCCGGATGGCTGAGTCACATCCCTCGCGAAGGTCCCCAAAGCTGCAGAGGGAAGGGACGATATAAAAGCGGACACTAGATGGCACGCGACAACCGCCACCAACGTCACCAGGACAGATCCGGAAGGCCGGCCGGCCGGCGGCGACACAACGACACAGCGCCGGCCACCCAAATGCCCGAGCTCTTCCCGGGGCCGAGGCGCCAGGCGTCCTGCACGACCGCGAGGCTTCCACTACGGAGCTGCCTCCTGGCAAGGCACTGCGTGGCGTGATGGCAGCAGATGGAAAGAGGGGGGCGGCGGCGGCGGCGGCGGCGGCGGCGGGGAAGGAGCTGGGAAGAGGTTCTCGCTGTTGCCTAGAAGGAGCCGCGCTCGCTCCCCCAAGCATGTCCCTTCCTGGGCTTGGGAATTCCAGAGAGAAGCCGGCGCGGTGAGGGTGGCACTAGCGAGAGAGATCTCAGGTTCCCCTCCACCTTCTCTTCTCTCCCCCACCCCCACCCCACCTCCCTGCACGGAGCTGGAGGAGGGAGGGAGAGAGGGAGGGCGGGAGGGTAGGCGGGGACTGGCAAAAACGAAACCCGGCAAGCTCTCGGAGAACGACAACGCAGGAGTCGGTATACCTGCCACCCTTACCGACGGAGACGGTCTGTCAAAAGCAGACAAGCAAAGCCCAGAAGCTTAGGAAGGGAGAGAAGGATACAGTCGATCCTAGGAAAGTGGAAATGAAAATCTCTCTCTGCATAGACTGAGACAAAGTCCAAAGAGAACAAATGGCTGCCTGGGGCAAATGCTCTGGTGGTCAGGTCATAGAAACATGGATTTCAGCATGACTGACCAACCACAACGGAGGGAAAGTACAACGCAACACTATGAGTGTGTGTGTATGTGTGGGGGGGTGAACTGAAATCTCATCCAAAACAAAACAAAACAAAACAAAAAAAGGAAAACAACCCCCCCCCCAAAAAAAACCCAAAAAACAACAACAGATGAAGAAGAAGAAGGAAGCCCACGACCAACAGGGTCAAGGCTCCTGCTTTCTCACCGCGGTGGCTCTGGTTGCCCCTGTGTGGTGCAGGTTCCATCTCTGGCTCAGGAAAAACTTCCACTTGCTGCCCGTGTGTGTGGCCAAAAAGTAAAACATAAAGCTGAAACAGGAGGGAGAGGGGGTGGAGAAAACCCGAAACAAACAATAAACTTTGCAAGTCTCAGGATTGCCATCCTGGGGTAGTGGAAACAAATCCGACCAGGAACCATGAGGTTGCAGGTTTGATCCCTGGCTCACTTGTTGGGTTAAGGATCTGGCATTGCCGTGAGCTGTGGTGTCTGTCACAGACGCGGCTCGGATCCCGCGTGGCTGTGCCTGTGGTGTAGGCCGGCAGGTAAGGCTCCGAACTGACCCCTAGCCTGGGAACCTCCATGTGCTGCGGGTGTGGCTCCCCCCCAAAAAAAAACCAGAAAGAGAGAGAGAGAGAGAGAGAGAGAGAAGGAAAGAAAGAAAGAAAGAAAGAAAAGAGAAAGAAAGAGAGAGAGAGAGAGAGAGAGAGAGAAAGAAAGAGAAAGAAAGAAAGGAAGGAAAGAGAAAGATAGAGAGAGAGAGAGAGAGAGAGAAAGAAAGAAAGAAAGAAAGAAAGAAAGAAAGAAAGAAAGAAAGAAAGAAAGAAAAAGAAAGGAGAAAGAAAGGAAGGAAAGAGAAAGAAAGAAAGAAAAGAAAAAGAAAGAGAGAGAGAGAAAAGAAAGAAAGGAAGAAAGGAAGGAAGGAAAGAAAAAGAAGGAAAAAGAAATCCATCTCGGAGTTCCCGCTGTGCCTAGGTCACAGCTGAGCCTCAAGTTCGATCCCTGGCACAGGAAAGGCAGTGCAGCAGGAAAAAAAAAAAAAAAAAAAGAACAACTCCATCTTGCTGGTTGGGCAGGGGAGATGCAATTGCCGGATGACATTCCACAACTCTGCCAAACTGGCAAAACCACGACGCACTTAGTACAGGAGTCATTGAAGACATGGATGTGAAAGCATCTTCTTGCTATCGATTCATTTCCCACAATCCCAGGAAGAGCCATTGGAACAGGGCTCCCATTCTTGGCACGATATCTTTTCTATGTGTGGGTGGACGCATCTTTTCTCATGGTTGTTTTCCTTTTGACCAAATTTAACTTCAGCCTCCACCATGTCATCTTTTGGGCTCTCAAGCCTGCCATGAGAATATGGTCACCAAAGTCCTCGCCCAGAGGCACCTTTGCCCACCACCAGTGCCGCCGTCTCCCCCCACCTCCTCCTCCTCCTCCTCCTCCTCCTCCTCCTCCTCCTCCTCCTCCTCCTCCTCCTCCTCCTCCTCCTCCTCCTCCTCCAACCCCCGCCAAGCACCCCCCCCCCCCACCCCGCTTTGTATTGTTCAGCTGTCTTGCACTGGTCTCTCACACGGTGGCGGTGTGGTCCTATGCATGATTCCCAACCACATTCAAGTGGACTTCCGGGATCATCATTTTCTGTTTCCTAACTGCACTTTCGTCGTTCTTAGGAGGTTTGCTTCCCTTCCCCCCCCACCCCCCCCCCACCCCGCGCGCGCGCACGCTTGGTGTTGAATCGGAGCTGCATCTGCTAGCCTGAGCCACAGCCACAGCAACGGCGGGATCCGAGCCACATCTGAGACCTTATGCCACAGCTCGCGGAAAAATGCCAGATCCTTAAACCCCTGAGCGAGGTCAGGGATCAAACCTGCCACCTCGTGATTCCTAGTCCGATTCGTTTCCGCCGCGCCATGACAGGAATTCCTTCCTGTGTTCTTTTGGGTCATGGTTGTTTCCAGCTCCACAGAATTCCTCCCCGTGCTCATGTGACATCTGGGATGTGGCGGGTTGGGGGGGGGGGGGCAAGGTTTCGTTCCCCTACAGTCATGCCTTGAAAAAAGTCGTGTACAACGTTTCACATTCCAGATCCAGAAGCTGAATCCGCAGCCGGTTCCATCTCATGAAACCGATCTCCCAGCCCAGGAAAACCAAAGGTCGTGGTTGGAGCCCGTGATAAACCCCAGGTCTGAGTCCCGAGCACTGCTGCTCAGGGAAGATTTCGAGGTGTCAGGGTCCAAGGATCCTCCTGGGCACTTGGAAATGTCTCCGATGTGTGCAGGCAGGCATGAGGATGAGAAGGGGCTAAAGAGGGGCAGAGGGTGGTGATCTCTTGTCGGTGGATGTCAAGGGTTGGCGCTTCCTTTTGTGGATCTCCCGGAAAAGTCAAATGTGGGAGAAAAACTGGACCCGTGAGTTCGAGGAGAGGGATGGCCAGAGAAAACCAGAAGAATTCCATCTGCCGACCATTGGGTAGGTAGGAGGGCAAAAACCGAAACCTCGAGCATGACATGAACAGAACCACATGCTTCTAGCCACCCATAAACCCCGTAAGATAAGATCGTTTCTGCTGAGATACCCTCTCCCTCCCCCCACCCACCCAGGGCGAAGGATCCCTGGGTGGTGGCAGAGGGGCGGCAGCAGTCAGTGGCAGTGGCGGCGGGCATGGAACTTCCACAGGCCCTGGGGACACACCCCCCGCCCCCAGAAACCCCTAGAAGCTTGGAATTCTGATGTCTGTGGTGTGATGACCATAAACACTGGCTTTTGTGCCATGTCTGCTAGAAGATATGGTTTCCATGACAAATAAAGTGATTTTTAGCAAGTTTTTCTCCACTTGAGATGTATTGAAAATACGTCTTCATTCAGGGGGAGGTAGGTGTAGGTGACAGACGTGGCCGCTCAGCTCAGATCGGGTGATCTGGCAGGGCATAGCTCTGGCTGAGGTGCAGGCCAGCAGCTACAGCTCCGATTCTTCGACCCCTAGCCCAGGGAACTTCCATATCCCAAGGGTGCACTCCTAAAAAACAAAAAACAAAATGAACAACACACAAAGAGGGAGCATCTCATCGATGGCAGACCAAATTCCAATGTATATGTATACGTGTACATAGGTATGTACGTATGGATGTGTGTGTGTATGTGTATATTATCGAGAGAGAGAGAGAGAGAGAGAGAGAGAGAGAGAGAGAGAGAGAGGATTTTTTAGAGCCATAACTGTGGCATACGGAAGTTCCCAAACCAGGGTTCGAACCGGCATACATGGATACTAGTCGGGTTTGTTACCACTGAGCCACAACAGGAACTCCCCACATTCCAATATTTAATGAGAAAATACATTTTTGATGCTTTAGGCAACCCTGCAAACACCCTTATTTAAGTGACTGGACTTAACAAAAAGGAATCCCTAGCACCTAGTAACAGAACAAAGATAAAGAAACACAAGGCAGGAATTCCCGTTGTGGCTCGGTGGAAACGAACCCGACTAGCATTGACCCCTAACCTGGGAACCTACAAAATGGCACATGTGAAGCCCTAAAAGAAGACTACACACACACACACACACACACACACACACACACACACGGCACAGACAGATGCGAAAGGAAAAGAAAAGGAAGGAAAAAAGAAAAGGGAAGAAAGAGAGAAATGAACAGGCAGAGCAAGCCATTGTGAATGATCTCTAGGGACAGATATTTTTCTCCAAGCATAATTTTATTTTTCCCCAAGTGATACCAGACCTTCTCTCTCTCTCTCTCTCTCTCTCTCTCTCTCTCTCTCACACACACACACACACACACACTCTCCCTCCCTCTCTCTCTCTCTTTGAAAAAATTTATGTATTTAGTGGAGTTCCCATTGTGACTCAGCAGGTAGGAATCTGACTAGCATCCATGAGAGTGCTGGTTTGATCCCTGGCCTCGCTCAGTGGGTGAAAGATCTGGCATTGCCCTGAACTGTGGTGTAGGTTGCAGACACAGATCGGACCTGGTGTTGCTGTGTCTGTGGTGTAGGCCAGTGGCTCAAGCTCTGATTCCCTAGCCTGGGAACCTCCGTGTGCCGTGAGTGCCACCCGAAGAAAGCAAGGGTAAAAAAAAAAAAAAAAAAAGAAACATAAAAACCTGGATTGGGGAGATCCCATTGTGGCTCATTGGTAACAAAGCTGAGGAGCACCCACGAGGATGCAGATTCGATCCTGGGGTGGGGGGGTGGGGTGCTGGTGCTGGTGGTGCTGAGGTGTGTGCGTGTGGGGTGATAAATAGGTTACCTCTGGCTTCTGGGGGGTGAGAGTCAGCATGGTTTTCCTGCACCTGCTGCTCCTGGGCAATTATTTAGTTTTGGTTTCTTGTTCCTTTGTTTTTGTGGTCCTGCATTGTGGTGAGTACTGGTGTAAGTGGCAGGTTCCTATTTGATCCGACATTTCTTTGGCTCTGGTGTCGGTTGACAGCCATGGTCATGACTGGTGGTGGCTGTTAAGTCTCCAGGAGTTCCACGCAACATTCTGATTGTCTTTCTTCCTTGGGCTTTGGCTGCAGCCTCCCCCTACCCCCTACCCCCCCCCCCCCCCCGCATCATATGGAGGTTCCCGGGCTAGGGGCCGAATCAGACCTACAACTGCTGGGGCGTATGCCACAGTCACAAGCACCATCATATCCAAGCTGCGTCTGCAACCTACACCGCAGCGCAAGGTGATGCCACCAGATCCTAAACCCACTGTGGAAGGCCTGGGATCGAACCTGCAACCTCATGGTTCCTGGTTGGATTCCTTTCCACTATTCCACGACGGGAACTCCTGGGCTTTGGCTTTTGACAGGTGGAGGGACACAGCTTTCTGAAACGGTGGGGCCAGGGCAAGGCATAGAAACATAAGATGGATGTGAGCCTGCGCCTATTCTTTTCTCGTGTGCTGGGAAGATAAGGTGGCTCTTGCCAGCTGGGATTTCATTTCCCCACAAACGATCAGGCTCTTAAGGTATCAGGCAGGGAAGAGGGAGAGTCAGAGTTCCCATTGTGGCTCAGTGGTTAATGAATCTGACTAGGAACCATGAGGTTGCAGGTTCCATCCCTGGCCTTGCTCAGTGGGTTAAGGATCCAGCATTGCCGTGAGCTGTGGTGCAGGTTGCAGATGTGGCTCAGATCCCGCGTTGCTGTGGCTCTGGTGTAGGCCAGCGGCTACAGCTCCGATTGGACCCCTGGCAGGGGAACTTCCATATGCCGCAGGAGCGGCCCTAGAAAAGGCAAAAAGCCGAAGGTGGGGGGGGGGGGGGGACAGAAGAAGAGTGAGAATCACGGTCGGAAGAACATGGGGAAATCGGTGCTAGGTGCCTGGGTGTGTGAGTTCACACGGAATGCTAACCCAGACCCCTGGCCAGCCACATTTGGGGTATCTATCAACTTGACTCTCCACTCTCCAGCTCACCTGGGTGGTGCTGCCCTGCCCTGCCCTGCTCATGTAAGACCTGGCTCCTCCAGGGATGGCTTTGCACCAGAGGGAGACGGGGCAAAGTCACTGAGCTTAAGGTAATTTCTCCAAGAGAGACTCTGGGAGAAGGAGACCAGCTGGGTTTCTGTGTGTTCATTTTTCTTCCTGTCTGCTTGTTTGGTGCAGGCCAGTCCATGTGCCGAGACATTCAGAAACTCTGTACTAGCTGAGACTCAGACCTTGTTCCGAAATAAGCAAAGGGACTTTGAGCTGGGATCACTCCCTGACAAGTAGCTAGCAAAGAAGTTTCCCGTAGCTCTCAGGCCCCATCCCCGCCCTCAGGCGGGTGGGCGTGGGGAGGGGGTGGGGGGGGAGGGGAGGGGCTCGTTCAGGCAGGCAGGCAGGCAGGCAGGCAGGCAGGCAGGCAGGCGCTGGTTCATTAGTCCCGCACCCCCCCACTCCCGGCCCCAGCTGCCCGCCCCACCCCCCACCCCCGGCCGCCATCCCTGCTGCGCCGCCTCTCGCTTCCCAAATCGCCTGGACTCACGCCCGGGAAGGGGGGGAGGGGAGATCAGGAAGATCCAGGCCTCAGGGCCTGGGTTCAATCACTTCATTCAAATGCAGAAACTCTCCAGTCAAGTCAGAGGTGGTGACTTTTCCTGGAGCTTCTCTTTAGGGAAAGTGTTTTTTTTCCCCTCTTTCCCCAATTTCCCTACCCTCAGGCTGCCCCTCGCAGACTGCATGGAGGGGGGTGGGGGAGGATGTGTGCACGAAACTCGCCTCGTGTCAGGCCAAAGGAGCCCCCGCCATTTCCCAACCCGGGAAACCCCGCAAAACTTCTGGAGCATGTTGGCCTTGGTGTGGGAATGGACATCTTCACTTGCCATCTTCCTTTGCACGAGGAGGAGATTTTCATCTCCTGCTGTCTGGGGGCCAGAAAGGAGGGCCAGAGTGTCCCTTTGGTGTGGGCCGGTCCTTAAGTCATTTTACCTCACAGGAATCACCCACACAGGGCATGGAGACACGTTTGGGGTCCGCCTCCTCCGAAACGTCCCGGGAAACCTCACGTGTGAAAAACTGAGCTGGGGAGGTCCCATCGTGGTGCAGAAGTGGAAATAAATGCAACTAGGAACCATGAGGTGGCAGGTTCCATGCTCAGCCTCGCTCACTGGGTTACGAATCCCACGTTGCCATGAGCTGTGGGTAGAGGAGAGTGAGAAGGAGAGGGAGGGAGGGGGAAGGGAGAGATCCTCCATTTATGGAACTGGTTTCCTTGTTTTGAGATGACGTCGCTTTGGTGAAACAGTTGTCAGATGGCCTCTCAAAAGGCGGTGATGTGGATGGGCTCCCCGAACCAGGCCCACAGAAACCAAAGGAACGAAGGGGTTAATCCTTGGAGCCAGAGTTCCCTCCTCTGAAACTGAAACCAAGCTCAAGCCCGGGAGTGCTGGTGTGTTGGAGCCAGAGACATTGTTACAGCTAAAAGCTACTTTGAAATAGTCTCCATTAGGTTATGGCTTGCCTTGGCCCACGAACTTATGACTAATGACTACTGTCGAGTCAGAGTTGTAGTGAACCTGGTGTTTTCTCTACCCTTGAAACACTCCCTAAGGATTGCGCCCCCCCCCCCACCCCGTGGATGAGCAATCTTCACTCCGGAGAGAAGGTCAAAATGCCATAACCCCAAAGACACTAGAAACATTCCATGGACCACCTGACTCCAGCCTTGATGACTTTGAAATGGTCTATCCTAATCTCCTATCCAGGGAGAATGCAAGCACCCTGATGCTTCTAGACAGCTCCGCCACCCCCATGCCCACCATTAAGCTAAACCTATAGAACCCCTTGCTATCCCCTCTCAAGGGAGGACACAGTTTTGAGGTCCTTAGCCTGCTGTGGCCTCCTTAGCCTGGCAAAGCAATAAAGCTGTTCTTTATGCTTCACCCAAAACTCTGTCTCTGAGACTTAATTGGAGCTGGAGTACCAAGGCCGGTTTGGGCTGCCAAACTTTCCTGGAACTTTCAAACTGTTACATATGAAGAACGGAGCCGGTGACTCTGTGTGTGTGTGCGTGTACGTGTGAGAGAGACACAGAGAGACAGACAGAGACAGTGAGTGAGACAGAGAGAGACAGAGGGAAGAGAGAGGGAGAGGGGAAAGTCCCTTCAGTCTTTTGTTTTCTCGGTTTGTTTGTTTGTTTGTTTGTTTTGTCTTTTTGCCATTTCTTGGGCCGCTCCCATGGCATATGGAGGTTCCCAGGCTAGGGGTCGAATCGGAGCCATAGCTGCCAGCCTACGCCAGAGCCACAGCAACGTGGGATCTGAGCCGTGTCTGCGACCGACACCACAGCTCACGGCAACGCTGGATCCTTAACCCACTGAGTGAGGGCAGGGATCGAACCCACAACCTCACGGTTCCTAGTCGGATTCGCTCACCACGGAGCCATGACGGGAACGCCCCTTCAGTCTTTTGAAAGGCCCCTCTGAGAATGCCGTCAGGTGTTGGGGCCAACTTTCCGAGGGGCTCTTAGAGAAATGAACACAGGGTGATGGTTTCACTCTCAGAGACCATTTCTCTGATGTGTTCATCGAGGGACTCCACGGGCTTCCGTTTTCAGGGCCTCGGGACAAGCGATACGTGTTCTCATCCGCAAGGATGCCAGGTCCAAAGGGTGGGAGAAAATGGGAAACGCTGATGAAGAGAGTTGTAGCCAGAGATGGAAGGCAACTGGAAAAACTTCAGGATCCAGTCCAGTTTTCCAGCCACTGAGTTTCTGATTTCTGGAAGGATTTGGGTAGGGAGGAAAAGGTCAAGGATTCTCCATCCCTCTGACAGAGGTATAAGTTACAAAGTAGATGTACAACTTTTGAGAAAAAAACGAACAAACAAAGAAACAACCAAACAAACAATTTTTGTCCCTTTGTCTTTATCAGGAAAAGTGAAAGATGGAGAGAGGGAGGGAGGGAGGGAGGGAGGGAGGGTGGGTTGGATGGATGGATGGATGGATGGATTTGGGGGGCGGGGAGAAGATTCTTAGATCCTAATGACCCAATGCTTTCTCTAGTCCTGGGCCTTTAGGTGATATATCTATATCTATATATCTATATCTATCTGTATACACACACACACACACACACACACACACACACACACACACACACGTAGTTATTTTCTGTTTCTAGGGCTGCACCCATGGCACATGGAGGTTCCCAGGCTAGGGGTCCAATCGGAGCCGTAGCCACCGGCCTACACCAGAGCCAGCACAACGCGGGATCCGAGCCCTGTCTGCGACCTACACCAGAGCTCACGGCAACACCCGATCCTGAACCCAACGAGCGAGGCCAGGGATCGAACCCGCACCCTCAGGCCTCCTAGTCGGATTCGTCCAGCCATGACGGGAACTCCTACATATGTATATAGTATGCATATAGTATATCTTTTTTTAATGCCCACGCCCCAGCCCTATGGAAGTTCCCAGACTCACGGTCGAATCAGAGCTGTAGCTGCGGGCCTACCCCACAGCCACAGCAACGCGGGATCCTTAACCCACCAAGCGAGGCCAGGGGAGGGATCGAACCCACATCCTCACGGATCCTAGTCGGGTTCATTACCGCTGAGCCCTGATGGGAACTGCAGGGGACATCTTTTTTTTTTTTTTTTTTTTTTTTTTTAAGATGTAAGTTTGTTGTGGTTGTTGTGGTTGTTGGTTGTTGTTGTTGCTTTAGCTCGGCATACAGTGGGCTTGCTTACAATGTTGTGTTCGTTTCAGGTGTACAGTCAAGGGGATTCAGTGATCCATCTACATCCATCTATCCCTCCGTTCTTTTTCAGCGTCTTTTCCCCTCTAGGTGATTCCAGAATATTGGGCCATTCCTTCCTTGTGGGTGGGAACACCAGCGTGAAAAAAAACCATCACGGGGGAGTTCCTGTCGTGGCACCATGGAAGCGCATCCGACGAGGAACCTTTGCAGGGAAGGGTGTGGGTTCGATCCCTGGCCTCGCTCAGGGGGGCGGTAAGGATCCGGCAGGCAGTGCCGTGAGCTGTGGTGTCGGTCGCAGACGCGGCTCGGATCCCACATGGCTGTGCCTGTGGCGTAGGCCAGCAGCCGTAGCTCCGATTCAACCCCTCGCTTGGGAACTTCCATATGCCACGAGGGCAGCCCTAAAAAGCAGAGGGGGGAAAAGAAATCATGAGGGCGGGGGAGAGGGATCCATGAGGAGGATGGGATGAACATATACACACACAAAAGAGTCTCTATCCAATAGACGACGAACAGGGACCCCTACGCCACCTTCTGGAATCCAAACGCCAAAACCACAAAGCAGAGTTCCCGCCATGGCGCAGTGGAAATGAGTCCGACCAGGAACCATGAGGTTGCAGGTTCGATGCCTGTCCACCTCGCTCAGTGGGTAAAGGATCCGGTGTTGCCGTGAGCTGTGGTGTTGGTCCCAGACGCGGCTCGGACCTGGCATTCCTGTTTCTGTGGTGTAGGAGGTCAGCAGCTAAAGCCTCCGATTCGATCCGTCATCTGGGAACCTCCATATGCCGTGGGTGTGGCCCTCAACACACACACACACACACACACACACGCACGCACGCACGCACGCACACACGCACACGCACACGCACACGCACACACACACACACTCTGGAACCCCCTAAATGGGAGAAAACCGGACACAGTAGTTTTTTAGGGGTCCAGTCTCTGTGACAGGTGAGGATATCAGGCTTGCATCGAGGGAGGGAAGGCTTCACCCCACGCAGAAAACACACCCACCTACCCACCGACCGACCTTCCTTCCTTCTTTCCTTCCTTCCTTCCTTCCTTCCTTCATGAGAGAACAGTTGGATGACCCATCCTAAGTGTCGGTTGAATGAAGTCTAGTTACCAGGGTTCAGAGTGGGGGAGGGAGAGGGGTAGGAAGTCTGAAGCCTCTGGCGACTCTCCGAAATGTTCTCCCCCCAGGGTGACAGAGCCAGCAGGTCAGGCACTGCCTTCTCTAGAAACCTTCCTGCCCATGTCCAAGGGGGTGTGGGGGGTTGGGGGTGTGGGGCAGGGAGTGGGCCAGGGAGCCTGGAGAAACCCAGACCACCAAGCGGCCATTCTCCCATCGCCCCGACTGTTTGTTGAATGAACATAATGGACGTGATCCAAGTCTGCCACGCCGCCGCCGCCGCCGCCGCCGCCGCCACCACCACTTTCTCCATCATCTCCCCCACCCCCTTGCCTGCAGCCATCTTTGAAAAGGCTGCTGTTGTGGCTGCCTTTGCATGAAAGTGAGTGAGGACCCCTCCCTAATACGGAGTGTTTCAGTCCCTGGTGTCTCTGACAGCTCGCTCATGTATTGGTTGTGAACCATCTTGCCTTGAGGATTTGGAGGATTCGTGAACATTGCAGGAGCCATGGGAGCAGTGAAGTCCTTATCGCCAACCCGACACCCCCCCCCCCCAAATTTCGTGGCAGGGAGCACACTTTTCTTTCACCCAAGAGATTTATTTCCTGCTTTCTGAAGAGAGAAGGAAAGGAGGGTCAGAATGGTCCTCTGGTGTCTGGTGTCCTGTCCCTTTCATTGCACACACTCCTAGTGCCACTGCGGGAGGCACGTTCGGGGCGCGGGGTGGGGTGGGGGTGGGGGACCTGCTGCACGCACCCGCCCCTCACTTTCAAATGCGAAACTCAAGGAGGATGTGAATGTCCTCCATGCCACCGATCAGGTGAACGGGATGGCTTTCTAGGGAAATCCTGGTGTTTCCTTTCACTGCCATGACGAACACCCAGAAACAACCCTGTAAGTTCATACAACTTTGTCAGTCAACTGTATTCCAATAAAATGAAAAAGCAAGACACAGACACACCCACACGCACACACACACACACGCGCGCGCACACACGCACCCCAACCCAGAACCAAACACCCTCTCCTGAAATGGGGGGGCGGGCCCACCGGAGAATGAGCAAGAGAATTCCAGAGTCGGTAGGAAAGTGTCATCTGCAGCGGTGTGAAAAACCCCAAGCTCTTTTCTTCCTGTCAAGGTGAATAAACTTTGTTAATGGGAGTGGGTGCCCTCAGTGTGCCCTCCGAGAGGAAAGGCAGGGAGCATTTTCTCCCTGAAGAGCTTAGTGCTGTCATAGCACTGACGGACAGGATGAACGATCGGTGAGAGGTGGCAGCAGCAGTGGTGGCCGCCTGCACTGCCTGGGCGGATTGGAAACATAGACGAGCCACCAAGACTGCGTGTGACACCCCCGTGGGCCACCCCCCCCCCCCCCCGTCTGTACAGTGACAAGAGTCCTTTGGGGGAAAAGGGAGGGTGGGTGCTCTTCCAGTGTGTCTGTCTGCATTCACCAGGTGTGGGAGAGAAGACAGATGTTTGTTTCCACTATCGTTCGGAGGACTTGCCCAAGAGTACCACGTCCCCCCAAAGATAGCACCGGAAGAGAGATGCACGAGGTTTCTGAATGCATGCCGTGGGTGCTCCAGGCTGCCTCCAGGCCGCCCCCTCGCCCTCGCCCTCCCCCTCCCCCTTGCCAGAGGCAGACGTTCCTTGAAACAGCTGGCTTTGAACTTGGGCTTCTAGAGGAAGGTTTTTCTCCTGCTTTCAAGACGGGAAGAAGAGGGTGTCCGTCTCACATCCGTCCTTTCCAGAGGGCCCTGGATTCCAGATCCTCCACATGCCAGCGCCAAAGCCGAAGCGGTCGGTCTGGGGGTGCCCCATTCGGGTTCCCTCCCCACACACCTGCACGCGCGCGCGCACACACACACACACACACACACGCACGCACCGGGAACAGTGTGATCTCCCACGCCCCCGAAAAGCTTCAGAATGGCCTCAGTCCGAGGCAGTAGACCTATGTATGTCCTCACACCTGTTCAAATAATGTCTGCCCTCAGCCCCACCATCCCCTGCCTCTTTTAAGGACAAAGGCACTGTAGGTTTCCCTGGGGAAGGGAGACTC
>NC_139390.1:56027500-56045000 GCF_054392235.1 Sus scrofa | reverse complement strand
AAGGCCCCCCTCTCAGATCGCTAGAGAAGGCTTTCTCACCGAGGGCGCGTCGTGCCCCACACACCATCGCTCGCCCCTTCGGGGACCCACGGGAGTGGGAACACTCCCAAAAAGTGGGAAGTCAGAAGGGGGGGGGGTCTGCGGTATGGGTAAAGCACACAGCCCATGTGAGCGTCCACGGTCAGAGCCGGGAGGGCAAGAGTCTGTGCTGCCACCAGGCTTGCCTTTCAGACTTTTCCACGTGGGTGGAGGGATGCCACGTCCGGAAAGCCAGACGGGGACCCCCCCTTCACATCTCCCGGCCCACCGCGGTCGCTCTCACGACCACATGCAGCCTTCCCGGTCAAGGGAGAAGCATGGGGCGTGCCACTCAAGGGCCAAGGGCTGCCCTCACTGGCACACAGTGAGGGAGACCCATGACAAGGGGTCCACCTGAGCCCCTCCCGGGGAGGGGACACAAGCTTCCCCTGCCTTACCGTCTCGACCCCCTCCCCTGAGCTTTAGGAAGCTGCTCGTGGGGCACGCCACCACCACAGTGGGGACCCGAGGGGACTCACCGCTGGGAGAGGAAAACGACACCACCGCTCGGCCTCGGGCATCTGACAGGCAACCCGGAGTACTCCAGGGGCACCACAGAGGACCAGGGGAGGCACGCTCACGCACCCGCAGGGATGCGAAGCATGGCAGCGAGGGAGGCCTCCCCCCACTTTGGGGAGGGACCGCTCGCAAGGCACACGCCAAGGAGGCAAAGCGAGAATGCCTGCTGCGTCCCAAAGGACCCAGGCCCCCCCCCCCGACTGACACCCGAAGGCAGCAGGGCGGGAGACCAGAGGTCAGGCTGGAGGCCGCACCCCTGCCTTCCCCCACACCACCCGCAGGTGGGGGAGGAGCAGCGAGGGGCCCGCGACAGAATGAGAGGCGCGGCCCAACTCACCATGAGCGGCCGTCCCTCACCTGGCGCGGCTTAAGCCCAAGCCCAGGAGAGCGCCACATCACCACATCGATCAGTCCTGGCAGAGCCAGGGAAGAGCCCAGAAGAGGGGAGGGAGGGAGGGAGGGAGGGAGGGCCAGCAAAGACAATCACCACGGGGGCCTGCTTCAGCTTCACCGGCCCCCCCTCCTCCTCCTCCTCCTCCTCCTCCCCTTCCTCTCTCAGGGGAGAGACAGCGGCTGACAACCCCGGGAGGGAGAATGCCTGACACGTGGCACGGAGCCAACAGGGTGGGGTTGTTCCAGCCGAGCCGCCGGGTGCCCGCAGCAGGGAGGCACACAGGGTAGAAGACCCCACAGGGCCACGCGCCCTGCCGCCCTCGGGTCAGCCAAAGACCGGAGGGGACACCGCAGCATGGGCCAGCTGGATGCACAAGCGAGAGCCGGCGCACAGGCCCAGGCGAGCGGCCCCCACGCGGGGTGCAAAGGGCAGGGTCAGGCCTTGGACAGCAGCCGAAAG
The DNA here is from genome assembly GCF_054392235.1 of Sus scrofa. Taxonomy (NCBI): domain Eukaryota; kingdom Metazoa; phylum Chordata; class Mammalia; order Artiodactyla; family Suidae; genus Sus; species Sus scrofa. The sequence goes on along the minus strand of NC_139390.1, from coordinate 56,043,550 downwards.
CCCAAAGCCCCCCACGTGCATCCAGAGGCCCAAGGTCTCCAGCGACAGGCGCTGAAGAGGATCGTGTCAGCATCTACCTGGTGACAGAAAAGGCCTATTTCGGCCGCGAAAAATGTCCATGCCCAGCAGCGGGGCCCACCCACAGGACGTGGGGGTATCCCCGGAACCCCCATCCGGACACTTGTCCCCCAGCCCTGCCCTAGAGTCGCCAGACCCAGCGCTCTCAGGGCCATCTGGTCGACCCGGGGAGCGTGACCGCAAGGAAGGGACAGGGACAGGAAGGAGGTGGAGCCGGCCGGCCAGCCGGGGAAGCCCTTCCCGGCTTGCCCACGCGGGCAGGTATCGGTCTGTCCGGAGCTCCAGACGGGGACTTGGCTCCCCCAAAATCCAGGACACACCATCCAGCTCAGGCCGGTCCCCACCTCCCGACAGATCGACCGACCGACAGGGAAACACTCCGAGGGCGGGGGGGCGGGGGGGGGGGGAATGAGAGCGTGGGAAACGAAGTCTTGTCCAACGACCGGGACCCTACATGGGCACGCCTCAGGCCCAGGTGCACCCTTCCCGGCCACACCCGGGAGCAGGGGGCCGGCGGGGTACCATCCACCATCTCCGGATCCATCAGGACTTGGAAAAAAAATGTTTCCACGGAGGCGCCTCCGACGAACGGACCCCGCGAAGGAAGGCGCCGGGGCCCGAGCCACCCTTTCCGCTCCACCCCTCACGGCTTGTGCCGGTCTAGACCTCGTCAGTACGACTCCGCACGGGCCGGCGGTAGCCATCAGTCGGGGGGCAGGGGGGGAGGGACCCATGCCGGCATGACGACCGGGAAACAAGCGTGCCGGCCACCGAGCCTGTCGCGCCCTCCAACGCCCTCACAGCGCACAGCCCGGGCCGCTCCTCACTTCGGGGATGAGAGGCTGGAGGGACGGCGGGCGGGAGTCATTCACGCTCCAAAGGGCGACCCGGGACAAGGCCAGGCCACCCGAGCACAGGCAGTCCCGGGCGCCGCACACCCTCTCCCCTCGCTAGGGAGGCGGCCCGGCCCAGGCCTGGTCGGTCCCCGGGGCCGGAGCGGCAAGAGCGGATGCTGGTCGACCCGGCCAGGCGGCCCCAGAACCTGCCTGGGGAGCGCGGTGACAGTCACTCCCTCACAGGCCTGCACGCCCAATCTCCGGTGAGAGAGGGACACTCCCAGGCCTCTGAGCCACCGGAGCTGTCGCCGCCAGTGTCGCCAGCCTCCCGGAACTCTGACTCAGGCCGGATGGCTGAGTCACATCCCTCGCGAAGGTCCCCAAAGCTGCAGAGGGAAGGGACGATATAAAAGCGGACACTAGATGGCACGCGACAACCGCCACCAACGTCACCAGGACAGATCCGGAAGGCCGGCCGGCCGGCGGCGACACAACGACACAGCGCCGGCCACCCAAATGCCCGAGCTCTTCCCGGGGCCGAGGCGCCAGGCGTCCTGCACGACCGCGAGGCTTCCACTACGGAGCTGCCTCCTGGCAAGGCACTGCGTGGCGTGATGGCAGCAGATGGAAAGAGGGGGGCGGCGGCGGCGGCGGCGGCGGCGGCGGGGAAGGAGCTGGGAAGAGGTTCTCGCTGTTGCCTAGAAGGAGCCGCGCTCGCTCCCCCAAGCATGTCCCTTCCTGGGCTTGGGAATTCCAGAGAGAAGCCGGCGCGGTGAGGGTGGCACTAGCGAGAGAGATCTCAGGTTCCCCTCCACCTTCTCTTCTCTCCCCCACCCCCACCCCACCTCCCTGCACGGAGCTGGAGGAGGGAGGGAGAGAGGGAGGGCGGGAGGGTAGGCGGGGACTGGCAAAAACGAAACCCGGCAAGCTCTCGGAGAACGACAACGCAGGAGTCGGTATACCTGCCACCCTTACCGACGGAGACGGTCTGTCAAAAGCAGACAAGCAAAGCCCAGAAGCTTAGGAAGGGAGAGAAGGATACAGTCGATCCTAGGAAAGTGGAAATGAAAATCTCTCTCTGCATAGACTGAGACAAAGTCCAAAGAGAACAAATGGCTGCCTGGGGCAAATGCTCTGGTGGTCAGGTCATAGAAACATGGATTTCAGCATGACTGACCAACCACAACGGAGGGAAAGTACAACGCAACACTATGAGTGTGTGTGTATGTGTGGGGGGGTGAACTGAAATCTCATCCAAAACAAAACAAAACAAAACAAAAAAAGGAAAACAACCCCCCCCCCAAAAAAAACCCAAAAAACAACAACAGATGAAGAAGAAGAAGGAAGCCCACGACCAACAGGGTCAAGGCTCCTGCTTTCTCACCGCGGTGGCTCTGGTTGCCCCTGTGTGGTGCAGGTTCCATCTCTGGCTCAGGAAAAACTTCCACTTGCTGCCCGTGTGTGTGGCCAAAAAGTAAAACATAAAGCTGAAACAGGAGGGAGAGGGGGTGGAGAAAACCCGAAACAAACAATAAACTTTGCAAGTCTCAGGATTGCCATCCTGGGGTAGTGGAAACAAATCCGACCAGGAACCATGAGGTTGCAGGTTTGATCCCTGGCTCACTTGTTGGGTTAAGGATCTGGCATTGCCGTGAGCTGTGGTGTCTGTCACAGACGCGGCTCGGATCCCGCGTGGCTGTGCCTGTGGTGTAGGCCGGCAGGTAAGGCTCCGAACTGACCCCTAGCCTGGGAACCTCCATGTGCTGCGGGTGTGGCTCCCCCCCAAAAAAAAACCAGAAAGAGAGAGAGAGAGAGAGAGAGAGAGAAGGAAAGAAAGAAAGAAAGAAAGAAAAGAGAAAGAAAGAGAGAGAGAGAGAGAGAGAGAGAGAAAGAAAGAGAAAGAAAGAAAGGAAGGAAAGAGAAAGATAGAGAGAGAGAGAGAGAGAGAGAAAGAAAGAAAGAAAGAAAGAAAGAAAGAAAGAAAGAAAGAAAGAAAGAAAGAAAAAGAAAGGAGAAAGAAAGGAAGGAAAGAGAAAGAAAGAAAGAAAAGAAAAAGAAAGAGAGAGAGAGAAAAGAAAGAAAGGAAGAAAGGAAGGAAGGAAAGAAAAAGAAGGAAAAAGAAATCCATCTCGGAGTTCCCGCTGTGCCTAGGTCACAGCTGAGCCTCAAGTTCGATCCCTGGCACAGGAAAGGCAGTGCAGCAGGAAAAAAAAAAAAAAAAAAAGAACAACTCCATCTTGCTGGTTGGGCAGGGGAGATGCAATTGCCGGATGACATTCCACAACTCTGCCAAACTGGCAAAACCACGACGCACTTAGTACAGGAGTCATTGAAGACATGGATGTGAAAGCATCTTCTTGCTATCGATTCATTTCCCACAATCCCAGGAAGAGCCATTGGAACAGGGCTCCCATTCTTGGCACGATATCTTTTCTATGTGTGGGTGGACGCATCTTTTCTCATGGTTGTTTTCCTTTTGACCAAATTTAACTTCAGCCTCCACCATGTCATCTTTTGGGCTCTCAAGCCTGCCATGAGAATATGGTCACCAAAGTCCTCGCCCAGAGGCACCTTTGCCCACCACCAGTGCCGCCGTCTCCCCCCACCTCCTCCTCCTCCTCCTCCTCCTCCTCCTCCTCCTCCTCCTCCTCCTCCTCCTCCTCCTCCTCCTCCTCCTCCTCCTCCAACCCCCGCCAAGCACCCCCCCCCCCCACCCCGCTTTGTATTGTTCAGCTGTCTTGCACTGGTCTCTCACACGGTGGCGGTGTGGTCCTATGCATGATTCCCAACCACATTCAAGTGGACTTCCGGGATCATCATTTTCTGTTTCCTAACTGCACTTTCGTCGTTCTTAGGAGGTTTGCTTCCCTTCCCCCCCCACCCCCCCCCCACCCCGCGCGCGCGCACGCTTGGTGTTGAATCGGAGCTGCATCTGCTAGCCTGAGCCACAGCCACAGCAACGGCGGGATCCGAGCCACATCTGAGACCTTATGCCACAGCTCGCGGAAAAATGCCAGATCCTTAAACCCCTGAGCGAGGTCAGGGATCAAACCTGCCACCTCGTGATTCCTAGTCCGATTCGTTTCCGCCGCGCCATGACAGGAATTCCTTCCTGTGTTCTTTTGGGTCATGGTTGTTTCCAGCTCCACAGAATTCCTCCCCGTGCTCATGTGACATCTGGGATGTGGCGGGTTGGGGGGGGGGGGGCAAGGTTTCGTTCCCCTACAGTCATGCCTTGAAAAAAGTCGTGTACAACGTTTCACATTCCAGATCCAGAAGCTGAATCCGCAGCCGGTTCCATCTCATGAAACCGATCTCCCAGCCCAGGAAAACCAAAGGTCGTGGTTGGAGCCCGTGATAAACCCCAGGTCTGAGTCCCGAGCACTGCTGCTCAGGGAAGATTTCGAGGTGTCAGGGTCCAAGGATCCTCCTGGGCACTTGGAAATGTCTCCGATGTGTGCAGGCAGGCATGAGGATGAGAAGGGGCTAAAGAGGGGCAGAGGGTGGTGATCTCTTGTCGGTGGATGTCAAGGGTTGGCGCTTCCTTTTGTGGATCTCCCGGAAAAGTCAAATGTGGGAGAAAAACTGGACCCGTGAGTTCGAGGAGAGGGATGGCCAGAGAAAACCAGAAGAATTCCATCTGCCGACCATTGGGTAGGTAGGAGGGCAAAAACCGAAACCTCGAGCATGACATGAACAGAACCACATGCTTCTAGCCACCCATAAACCCCGTAAGATAAGATCGTTTCTGCTGAGATACCCTCTCCCTCCCCCCACCCACCCAGGGCGAAGGATCCCTGGGTGGTGGCAGAGGGGCGGCAGCAGTCAGTGGCAGTGGCGGCGGGCATGGAACTTCCACAGGCCCTGGGGACACACCCCCCGCCCCCAGAAACCCCTAGAAGCTTGGAATTCTGATGTCTGTGGTGTGATGACCATAAACACTGGCTTTTGTGCCATGTCTGCTAGAAGATATGGTTTCCATGACAAATAAAGTGATTTTTAGCAAGTTTTTCTCCACTTGAGATGTATTGAAAATACGTCTTCATTCAGGGGGAGGTAGGTGTAGGTGACAGACGTGGCCGCTCAGCTCAGATCGGGTGATCTGGCAGGGCATAGCTCTGGCTGAGGTGCAGGCCAGCAGCTACAGCTCCGATTCTTCGACCCCTAGCCCAGGGAACTTCCATATCCCAAGGGTGCACTCCTAAAAAACAAAAAACAAAATGAACAACACACAAAGAGGGAGCATCTCATCGATGGCAGACCAAATTCCAATGTATATGTATACGTGTACATAGGTATGTACGTATGGATGTGTGTGTGTATGTGTATATTATCGAGAGAGAGAGAGAGAGAGAGAGAGAGAGAGAGAGAGAGAGAGAGGATTTTTTAGAGCCATAACTGTGGCATACGGAAGTTCCCAAACCAGGGTTCGAACCGGCATACATGGATACTAGTCGGGTTTGTTACCACTGAGCCACAACAGGAACTCCCCACATTCCAATATTTAATGAGAAAATACATTTTTGATGCTTTAGGCAACCCTGCAAACACCCTTATTTAAGTGACTGGACTTAACAAAAAGGAATCCCTAGCACCTAGTAACAGAACAAAGATAAAGAAACACAAGGCAGGAATTCCCGTTGTGGCTCGGTGGAAACGAACCCGACTAGCATTGACCCCTAACCTGGGAACCTACAAAATGGCACATGTGAAGCCCTAAAAGAAGACTACACACACACACACACACACACACACACACACACACACGGCACAGACAGATGCGAAAGGAAAAGAAAAGGAAGGAAAAAAGAAAAGGGAAGAAAGAGAGAAATGAACAGGCAGAGCAAGCCATTGTGAATGATCTCTAGGGACAGATATTTTTCTCCAAGCATAATTTTATTTTTCCCCAAGTGATACCAGACCTTCTCTCTCTCTCTCTCTCTCTCTCTCTCTCTCTCTCTCACACACACACACACACACACACTCTCCCTCCCTCTCTCTCTCTCTTTGAAAAAATTTATGTATTTAGTGGAGTTCCCATTGTGACTCAGCAGGTAGGAATCTGACTAGCATCCATGAGAGTGCTGGTTTGATCCCTGGCCTCGCTCAGTGGGTGAAAGATCTGGCATTGCCCTGAACTGTGGTGTAGGTTGCAGACACAGATCGGACCTGGTGTTGCTGTGTCTGTGGTGTAGGCCAGTGGCTCAAGCTCTGATTCCCTAGCCTGGGAACCTCCGTGTGCCGTGAGTGCCACCCGAAGAAAGCAAGGGTAAAAAAAAAAAAAAAAAAAGAAACATAAAAACCTGGATTGGGGAGATCCCATTGTGGCTCATTGGTAACAAAGCTGAGGAGCACCCACGAGGATGCAGATTCGATCCTGGGGTGGGGGGGTGGGGTGCTGGTGCTGGTGGTGCTGAGGTGTGTGCGTGTGGGGTGATAAATAGGTTACCTCTGGCTTCTGGGGGGTGAGAGTCAGCATGGTTTTCCTGCACCTGCTGCTCCTGGGCAATTATTTAGTTTTGGTTTCTTGTTCCTTTGTTTTTGTGGTCCTGCATTGTGGTGAGTACTGGTGTAAGTGGCAGGTTCCTATTTGATCCGACATTTCTTTGGCTCTGGTGTCGGTTGACAGCCATGGTCATGACTGGTGGTGGCTGTTAAGTCTCCAGGAGTTCCACGCAACATTCTGATTGTCTTTCTTCCTTGGGCTTTGGCTGCAGCCTCCCCCTACCCCCTACCCCCCCCCCCCCCCCGCATCATATGGAGGTTCCCGGGCTAGGGGCCGAATCAGACCTACAACTGCTGGGGCGTATGCCACAGTCACAAGCACCATCATATCCAAGCTGCGTCTGCAACCTACACCGCAGCGCAAGGTGATGCCACCAGATCCTAAACCCACTGTGGAAGGCCTGGGATCGAACCTGCAACCTCATGGTTCCTGGTTGGATTCCTTTCCACTATTCCACGACGGGAACTCCTGGGCTTTGGCTTTTGACAGGTGGAGGGACACAGCTTTCTGAAACGGTGGGGCCAGGGCAAGGCATAGAAACATAAGATGGATGTGAGCCTGCGCCTATTCTTTTCTCGTGTGCTGGGAAGATAAGGTGGCTCTTGCCAGCTGGGATTTCATTTCCCCACAAACGATCAGGCTCTTAAGGTATCAGGCAGGGAAGAGGGAGAGTCAGAGTTCCCATTGTGGCTCAGTGGTTAATGAATCTGACTAGGAACCATGAGGTTGCAGGTTCCATCCCTGGCCTTGCTCAGTGGGTTAAGGATCCAGCATTGCCGTGAGCTGTGGTGCAGGTTGCAGATGTGGCTCAGATCCCGCGTTGCTGTGGCTCTGGTGTAGGCCAGCGGCTACAGCTCCGATTGGACCCCTGGCAGGGGAACTTCCATATGCCGCAGGAGCGGCCCTAGAAAAGGCAAAAAGCCGAAGGTGGGGGGGGGGGGGGGACAGAAGAAGAGTGAGAATCACGGTCGGAAGAACATGGGGAAATCGGTGCTAGGTGCCTGGGTGTGTGAGTTCACACGGAATGCTAACCCAGACCCCTGGCCAGCCACATTTGGGGTATCTATCAACTTGACTCTCCACTCTCCAGCTCACCTGGGTGGTGCTGCCCTGCCCTGCCCTGCTCATGTAAGACCTGGCTCCTCCAGGGATGGCTTTGCACCAGAGGGAGACGGGGCAAAGTCACTGAGCTTAAGGTAATTTCTCCAAGAGAGACTCTGGGAGAAGGAGACCAGCTGGGTTTCTGTGTGTTCATTTTTCTTCCTGTCTGCTTGTTTGGTGCAGGCCAGTCCATGTGCCGAGACATTCAGAAACTCTGTACTAGCTGAGACTCAGACCTTGTTCCGAAATAAGCAAAGGGACTTTGAGCTGGGATCACTCCCTGACAAGTAGCTAGCAAAGAAGTTTCCCGTAGCTCTCAGGCCCCATCCCCGCCCTCAGGCGGGTGGGCGTGGGGAGGGGGTGGGGGGGGAGGGGAGGGGCTCGTTCAGGCAGGCAGGCAGGCAGGCAGGCAGGCAGGCAGGCAGGCGCTGGTTCATTAGTCCCGCACCCCCCCACTCCCGGCCCCAGCTGCCCGCCCCACCCCCCACCCCCGGCCGCCATCCCTGCTGCGCCGCCTCTCGCTTCCCAAATCGCCTGGACTCACGCCCGGGAAGGGGGGGAGGGGAGATCAGGAAGATCCAGGCCTCAGGGCCTGGGTTCAATCACTTCATTCAAATGCAGAAACTCTCCAGTCAAGTCAGAGGTGGTGACTTTTCCTGGAGCTTCTCTTTAGGGAAAGTGTTTTTTTTCCCCTCTTTCCCCAATTTCCCTACCCTCAGGCTGCCCCTCGCAGACTGCATGGAGGGGGGTGGGGGAGGATGTGTGCACGAAACTCGCCTCGTGTCAGGCCAAAGGAGCCCCCGCCATTTCCCAACCCGGGAAACCCCGCAAAACTTCTGGAGCATGTTGGCCTTGGTGTGGGAATGGACATCTTCACTTGCCATCTTCCTTTGCACGAGGAGGAGATTTTCATCTCCTGCTGTCTGGGGGCCAGAAAGGAGGGCCAGAGTGTCCCTTTGGTGTGGGCCGGTCCTTAAGTCATTTTACCTCACAGGAATCACCCACACAGGGCATGGAGACACGTTTGGGGTCCGCCTCCTCCGAAACGTCCCGGGAAACCTCACGTGTGAAAAACTGAGCTGGGGAGGTCCCATCGTGGTGCAGAAGTGGAAATAAATGCAACTAGGAACCATGAGGTGGCAGGTTCCATGCTCAGCCTCGCTCACTGGGTTACGAATCCCACGTTGCCATGAGCTGTGGGTAGAGGAGAGTGAGAAGGAGAGGGAGGGAGGGGGAAGGGAGAGATCCTCCATTTATGGAACTGGTTTCCTTGTTTTGAGATGACGTCGCTTTGGTGAAACAGTTGTCAGATGGCCTCTCAAAAGGCGGTGATGTGGATGGGCTCCCCGAACCAGGCCCACAGAAACCAAAGGAACGAAGGGGTTAATCCTTGGAGCCAGAGTTCCCTCCTCTGAAACTGAAACCAAGCTCAAGCCCGGGAGTGCTGGTGTGTTGGAGCCAGAGACATTGTTACAGCTAAAAGCTACTTTGAAATAGTCTCCATTAGGTTATGGCTTGCCTTGGCCCACGAACTTATGACTAATGACTACTGTCGAGTCAGAGTTGTAGTGAACCTGGTGTTTTCTCTACCCTTGAAACACTCCCTAAGGATTGCGCCCCCCCCCCCACCCCGTGGATGAGCAATCTTCACTCCGGAGAGAAGGTCAAAATGCCATAACCCCAAAGACACTAGAAACATTCCATGGACCACCTGACTCCAGCCTTGATGACTTTGAAATGGTCTATCCTAATCTCCTATCCAGGGAGAATGCAAGCACCCTGATGCTTCTAGACAGCTCCGCCACCCCCATGCCCACCATTAAGCTAAACCTATAGAACCCCTTGCTATCCCCTCTCAAGGGAGGACACAGTTTTGAGGTCCTTAGCCTGCTGTGGCCTCCTTAGCCTGGCAAAGCAATAAAGCTGTTCTTTATGCTTCACCCAAAACTCTGTCTCTGAGACTTAATTGGAGCTGGAGTACCAAGGCCGGTTTGGGCTGCCAAACTTTCCTGGAACTTTCAAACTGTTACATATGAAGAACGGAGCCGGTGACTCTGTGTGTGTGTGCGTGTACGTGTGAGAGAGACACAGAGAGACAGACAGAGACAGTGAGTGAGACAGAGAGAGACAGAGGGAAGAGAGAGGGAGAGGGGAAAGTCCCTTCAGTCTTTTGTTTTCTCGGTTTGTTTGTTTGTTTGTTTGTTTTGTCTTTTTGCCATTTCTTGGGCCGCTCCCATGGCATATGGAGGTTCCCAGGCTAGGGGTCGAATCGGAGCCATAGCTGCCAGCCTACGCCAGAGCCACAGCAACGTGGGATCTGAGCCGTGTCTGCGACCGACACCACAGCTCACGGCAACGCTGGATCCTTAACCCACTGAGTGAGGGCAGGGATCGAACCCACAACCTCACGGTTCCTAGTCGGATTCGCTCACCACGGAGCCATGACGGGAACGCCCCTTCAGTCTTTTGAAAGGCCCCTCTGAGAATGCCGTCAGGTGTTGGGGCCAACTTTCCGAGGGGCTCTTAGAGAAATGAACACAGGGTGATGGTTTCACTCTCAGAGACCATTTCTCTGATGTGTTCATCGAGGGACTCCACGGGCTTCCGTTTTCAGGGCCTCGGGACAAGCGATACGTGTTCTCATCCGCAAGGATGCCAGGTCCAAAGGGTGGGAGAAAATGGGAAACGCTGATGAAGAGAGTTGTAGCCAGAGATGGAAGGCAACTGGAAAAACTTCAGGATCCAGTCCAGTTTTCCAGCCACTGAGTTTCTGATTTCTGGAAGGATTTGGGTAGGGAGGAAAAGGTCAAGGATTCTCCATCCCTCTGACAGAGGTATAAGTTACAAAGTAGATGTACAACTTTTGAGAAAAAAACGAACAAACAAAGAAACAACCAAACAAACAATTTTTGTCCCTTTGTCTTTATCAGGAAAAGTGAAAGATGGAGAGAGGGAGGGAGGGAGGGAGGGAGGGAGGGTGGGTTGGATGGATGGATGGATGGATGGATTTGGGGGGCGGGGAGAAGATTCTTAGATCCTAATGACCCAATGCTTTCTCTAGTCCTGGGCCTTTAGGTGATATATCTATATCTATATATCTATATCTATCTGTATACACACACACACACACACACACACACACACACACACACACACACGTAGTTATTTTCTGTTTCTAGGGCTGCACCCATGGCACATGGAGGTTCCCAGGCTAGGGGTCCAATCGGAGCCGTAGCCACCGGCCTACACCAGAGCCAGCACAACGCGGGATCCGAGCCCTGTCTGCGACCTACACCAGAGCTCACGGCAACACCCGATCCTGAACCCAACGAGCGAGGCCAGGGATCGAACCCGCACCCTCAGGCCTCCTAGTCGGATTCGTCCAGCCATGACGGGAACTCCTACATATGTATATAGTATGCATATAGTATATCTTTTTTTAATGCCCACGCCCCAGCCCTATGGAAGTTCCCAGACTCACGGTCGAATCAGAGCTGTAGCTGCGGGCCTACCCCACAGCCACAGCAACGCGGGATCCTTAACCCACCAAGCGAGGCCAGGGGAGGGATCGAACCCACATCCTCACGGATCCTAGTCGGGTTCATTACCGCTGAGCCCTGATGGGAACTGCAGGGGACATCTTTTTTTTTTTTTTTTTTTTTTTTTTTAAGATGTAAGTTTGTTGTGGTTGTTGTGGTTGTTGGTTGTTGTTGTTGCTTTAGCTCGGCATACAGTGGGCTTGCTTACAATGTTGTGTTCGTTTCAGGTGTACAGTCAAGGGGATTCAGTGATCCATCTACATCCATCTATCCCTCCGTTCTTTTTCAGCGTCTTTTCCCCTCTAGGTGATTCCAGAATATTGGGCCATTCCTTCCTTGTGGGTGGGAACACCAGCGTGAAAAAAAACCATCACGGGGGAGTTCCTGTCGTGGCACCATGGAAGCGCATCCGACGAGGAACCTTTGCAGGGAAGGGTGTGGGTTCGATCCCTGGCCTCGCTCAGGGGGGCGGTAAGGATCCGGCAGGCAGTGCCGTGAGCTGTGGTGTCGGTCGCAGACGCGGCTCGGATCCCACATGGCTGTGCCTGTGGCGTAGGCCAGCAGCCGTAGCTCCGATTCAACCCCTCGCTTGGGAACTTCCATATGCCACGAGGGCAGCCCTAAAAAGCAGAGGGGGGAAAAGAAATCATGAGGGCGGGGGAGAGGGATCCATGAGGAGGATGGGATGAACATATACACACACAAAAGAGTCTCTATCCAATAGACGACGAACAGGGACCCCTACGCCACCTTCTGGAATCCAAACGCCAAAACCACAAAGCAGAGTTCCCGCCATGGCGCAGTGGAAATGAGTCCGACCAGGAACCATGAGGTTGCAGGTTCGATGCCTGTCCACCTCGCTCAGTGGGTAAAGGATCCGGTGTTGCCGTGAGCTGTGGTGTTGGTCCCAGACGCGGCTCGGACCTGGCATTCCTGTTTCTGTGGTGTAGGAGGTCAGCAGCTAAAGCCTCCGATTCGATCCGTCATCTGGGAACCTCCATATGCCGTGGGTGTGGCCCTCAACACACACACACACACACACACACACGCACGCACGCACGCACGCACACACGCACACGCACACGCACACGCACACACACACACACTCTGGAACCCCCTAAATGGGAGAAAACCGGACACAGTAGTTTTTTAGGGGTCCAGTCTCTGTGACAGGTGAGGATATCAGGCTTGCATCGAGGGAGGGAAGGCTTCACCCCACGCAGAAAACACACCCACCTACCCACCGACCGACCTTCCTTCCTTCTTTCCTTCCTTCCTTCCTTCCTTCCTTCATGAGAGAACAGTTGGATGACCCATCCTAAGTGTCGGTTGAATGAAGTCTAGTTACCAGGGTTCAGAGTGGGGGAGGGAGAGGGGTAGGAAGTCTGAAGCCTCTGGCGACTCTCCGAAATGTTCTCCCCCCAGGGTGACAGAGCCAGCAGGTCAGGCACTGCCTTCTCTAGAAACCTTCCTGCCCATGTCCAAGGGGGTGTGGGGGGTTGGGGGTGTGGGGCAGGGAGTGGGCCAGGGAGCCTGGAGAAACCCAGACCACCAAGCGGCCATTCTCCCATCGCCCCGACTGTTTGTTGAATGAACATAATGGACGTGATCCAAGTCTGCCACGCCGCCGCCGCCGCCGCCGCCGCCGCCACCACCACTTTCTCCATCATCTCCCCCACCCCCTTGCCTGCAGCCATCTTTGAAAAGGCTGCTGTTGTGGCTGCCTTTGCATGAAAGTGAGTGAGGACCCCTCCCTAATACGGAGTGTTTCAGTCCCTGGTGTCTCTGACAGCTCGCTCATGTATTGGTTGTGAACCATCTTGCCTTGAGGATTTGGAGGATTCGTGAACATTGCAGGAGCCATGGGAGCAGTGAAGTCCTTATCGCCAACCCGACACCCCCCCCCCCCAAATTTCGTGGCAGGGAGCACACTTTTCTTTCACCCAAGAGATTTATTTCCTGCTTTCTGAAGAGAGAAGGAAAGGAGGGTCAGAATGGTCCTCTGGTGTCTGGTGTCCTGTCCCTTTCATTGCACACACTCCTAGTGCCACTGCGGGAGGCACGTTCGGGGCGCGGGGTGGGGTGGGGGTGGGGGACCTGCTGCACGCACCCGCCCCTCACTTTCAAATGCGAAACTCAAGGAGGATGTGAATGTCCTCCATGCCACCGATCAGGTGAACGGGATGGCTTTCTAGGGAAATCCTGGTGTTTCCTTTCACTGCCATGACGAACACCCAGAAACAACCCTGTAAGTTCATACAACTTTGTCAGTCAACTGTATTCCAATAAAATGAAAAAGCAAGACACAGACACACCCACACGCACACACACACACACGCGCGCGCACACACGCACCCCAACCCAGAACCAAACACCCTCTCCTGAAATGGGGGGGCGGGCCCACCGGAGAATGAGCAAGAGAATTCCAGAGTCGGTAGGAAAGTGTCATCTGCAGCGGTGTGAAAAACCCCAAGCTCTTTTCTTCCTGTCAAGGTGAATAAACTTTGTTAATGGGAGTGGGTGCCCTCAGTGTGCCCTCCGAGAGGAAAGGCAGGGAGCATTTTCTCCCTGAAGAGCTTAGTGCTGTCATAGCACTGACGGACAGGATGAACGATCGGTGAGAGGTGGCAGCAGCAGTGGTGGCCGCCTGCACTGCCTGGGCGGATTGGAAACATAGACGAGCCACCAAGACTGCGTGTGACACCCCCGTGGGCCACCCCCCCCCCCCCCCGTCTGTACAGTGACAAGAGTCCTTTGGGGGAAAAGGGAGGGTGGGTGCTCTTCCAGTGTGTCTGTCTGCATTCACCAGGTGTGGGAGAGAAGACAGATGTTTGTTTCCACTATCGTTCGGAGGACTTGCCCAAGAGTACCACGTCCCCCCAAAGATAGCACCGGAAGAGAGATGCACGAGGTTTCTGAATGCATGCCGTGGGTGCTCCAGGCTGCCTCCAGGCCGCCCCCTCGCCCTCGCCCTCCCCCTCCCCCTTGCCAGAGGCAGACGTTCCTTGAAACAGCTGGCTTTGAACTTGGGCTTCTAGAGGAAGGTTTTTCTCCTGCTTTCAAGACGGGAAGAAGAGGGTGTCCGTCTCACATCCGTCCTTTCCAGAGGGCCCTGGATTCCAGATCCTCCACATGCCAGCGCCAAAGCCGAAGCGGTCGGTCTGGGGGTGCCCCATTCGGGTTCCCTCCCCACACACCTGCACGCGCGCGCGCACACACACACACACACACACACGCACGCACCGGGAACAGTGTGATCTCCCACGCCCCCGAAAAGCTTCAGAATGGCCTCAGTCCGAGGCAGTAGACCTATGTATGTCCTCACACCTGTTCAAATAATGTCTGCCCTCAGCCCCACCATCCCCTGCCTCTTTTAAGGACAAAGGCACTGTAGGTTTCCCTGGGGAAGGGAGACTCCATGGCATGTAAATCACAGTCTTAAGGAAAAGGATAATAGCATATGCCGGGGGGGGGGGGGGGGGGGGGAGAAAGAAGGGGGGGGAGGGGGGGGACCCGCGGTGGTGTGCTTGTGAGGGAGAGAGACAGAGACAGACAGGGAGGGACGGAGGATAGGCAGACAGTGAGAGGCAGAATCAGAGGGAGAAAGAGGAGGAGGGGAGAGAGACAGAGAAAGTGAAACAGAGCTAGGTATAGAGGACGCTGTGGCTGGGTCGGATTCTGCGTGTTCTCAGTGAAGTCGTCCTAAGGCCTCTGGAGGTCCAGATCACTGCTTGGGGCCGGAAGTCTGTCTGCCCTTCCCTACCCATCTGAAGAGCTGTGGTTTGGGCTTTCCAGCCGGGAACCCCTCTTTCTGCCTCTTTGTCCAACACACAAGGTTCGTGGGACCCAGAAATCCCATTCTGAGAGCACCCTAGGAACAGTCCTTTCCATACGGCGCAGGAGGCCCCTGTGCCAAGAGATCCAAAGTCTGGAGCCTCTGTTCTCCCCCCCCCCCCCCCTTCCCTCCACGGACAAAATCTTGCCTTGTATTCCTTTTTTTCTCAGGGACTCTGAAGGACATGTATCATTGTACAACCATGGGGAAGATGCTTCCATTCCCTCTGGAATGATGGATGTGGTCGCATGTCTCAAGGAGGCTCCAATTCTTTGAGCAGGACTCCCGATGGTGCCATCCCATCGTCCCTCCCCTCCCCTCCCCTCCGGCTCGCTCGGTCACGGTTCCCCTCCTTTTTCCTCCCCTCCAGGTTATCTTCAGGTCTGCCGCCCACTTGTAACTCCTCCCCCACTTGGAAGTGGCCTCTTCCGGCCCCGAACTTGGTCGTCCCAGGCCCACCCCGGGAGCCATCTGGCGGACCTTTTCGGAGACTATAAAAAGCAGCCTACGGCAGGGGGCGTCGCAGGACCAACGAACGCATCGGGATGGATCGCTGTGTGGCGACATGGATTCTCCAGGCAGGGCAGGCATAAGGCCTGGACTCTTTCCTCCTGGAGCCCATTTCTTCATCCGTGGCCTTGAAGACGAACCACGCCGACCACGGACCGTGGACCTTGGCCTTCACCTTTCATTTCCGAACGGCAGCCAGGGCATCCATTGTCACCACCGCGGAAAAGGTGTCCACAAAAAGGACAGGTGAGCACCTCCATGGCATGCAGTGTCATCGCCACCCCCACCCCGGCTTTAAAGGGTCCTCTTTCAAGTAATCACGTTGCCACAGCTGGGACTTGGATCGGATCCCTGGCTCCGGAACCCCATATGACCTGGGGCCGGCCAATGCATCCCTCCATAGCGTCCTAAATCCGTACATCGTTGATTCAGGACTTTCCCTCGTGGCACAGAGGAAACGAATCTGACCAGGAACCATGAGGTTGCGGGCTCCATCCTTCGCCTCACGCAGGGGGTTGAGACGAGGCTCAGATCTGGCACGGCTGCGGCTCGGGCGTAGGCCAGCAGCCGTAACTCCAGTTCGACCCCTAGCCTGGGAAGCTCCATAGACCGTGGGTGCGGCCATCCGAAGACCAACAAGAACCT
>NC_139390.1:55997500-56015000 GCF_054392235.1 Sus scrofa | reverse complement strand
CCCGGCCACGGCGGCCAGGGGGTGACACCCACACGAGGTGAGGCCATTTCAGGTCCCCGGTTGACGCGGGGGCGGGAGGGAGAGAGACATGGCACAGGCAAGGCAGGGCGGTCACCTGTTCGGGGCAGGGGGAGGGCCGGCAGCACCGGGGAAGGGCGGCAATGCACACGGGGCAAGGGCTGTGGGGCAGGGACGCGGGTGCCTGCCCAGGGAGAGGAGAAAGGACCCAGGCACGCCAGGCAAACCAGCACGGGGTCACACCACCACACACACGAGGGCAGTCCCATGACACCTGGGACACCAGGCGGCCTCAGTCGCCCCAGAGCACTCCACGACCCGGCCCCACCAACCAGGGCCCCATGTGCAAAGGCTTCCCCCCCCCTGCCACGTGGGGGGGGTTCGTCCGCCTCATCTCACCCATCCGTCCATCTTTCCACCCTCATCTCATCCGTCCTTCACCTAGTCCACCCTCCAGGGCCTGACGCCTGGGGGAAACGCTCCTGAGCGAGGCGGCCCGAACCATGCTCGCTCACCACCTCCACACCACCAGCTGCGACCCCAGGCGAGTGCGGGAAGAACCGACGGGCGGCTCGCAGCGGGGGAGGCAGGGGCAGAGGCCGCCGGGGGACGGGGCGCATCCCCCTCCTCCACTTCCCCTTCCAAGGGGAGGGGCACCACGCGCCCACGCAGCACACAGCCCGGCGCTGGACGCCAAAACCCGGCCCGGCCCGGCGTGACCCTCCCCCAACTCGGAGGGGGGAGGCACAGGCCGCATTAGGCAAAAGAGCAGCGCTTGGCCCCCACCGCGGGGGCCAGCGCACCCCTCGCGCGAGGGCGGCTCTTGCCCACACGCTGTGGCAAGTAGCGCCGGCAGCTACTGCCCTGCAGACTTCAGGAGGGGCGGCGGCTGGGGGGTCCAGGTACCCCAAGGCCCCCCTCTCAGATCGCTAGAGAAGGCTTTCTCACCGAGGGCGCGTCGTGCCCCACACACCATCGCTCGCCCCTTCGGGGACCCACGGGAGTGGGAACACTCCCAAAAAGTGGGAAGTCAGAAGGGGGGGGGGTCTGCGGTATGGGTAAAGCACACAGCCCATGTGAGCGTCCACGGTCAGAGCCGGGAGGGCAAGAGTCTGTGCTGCCACCAGGCTTGCCTTTCAGACTTTTCCACGTGGGTGGAGGGATGCCACGTCCGGAAAGCCAGACGGGGACCCCCCCTTCACATCTCCCGGCCCACCGCGGTCGCTCTCACGACCACATGCAGCCTTCCCGGTCAAGGGAGAAGCATGGGGCGTGCCACTCAAGGGCCAAGGGCTGCCCTCACTGGCACACAGTGAGGGAGACCCATGACAAGGGGTCCACCTGAGCCCCTCCCGGGGAGGGGACACAAGCTTCCCCTGCCTTACCGTCTCGACCCCCTCCCCTGAGCTTTAGGAAGCTGCTCGTGGGGCACGCCACCACCACAGTGGGGACCCGAGGGGACTCACCGCTGGGAGAGGAAAACGACACCACCGCTCGGCCTCGGGCATCTGACAGGCAACCCGGAGTACTCCAGGGGCACCACAGAGGACCAGGGGAGGCACGCTCACGCACCCGCAGGGATGCGAAGCATGGCAGCGAGGGAGGCCTCCCCCCACTTTGGGGAGGGACCGCTCGCAAGGCACACGCCAAGGAGGCAAAGCGAGAATGCCTGCTGCGTCCCAAAGGACCCAGGCCCCCCCCCCCGACTGACACCCGAAGGCAGCAGGGCGGGAGACCAGAGGTCAGGCTGGAGGCCGCACCCCTGCCTTCCCCCACACCACCCGCAGGTGGGGGAGGAGCAGCGAGGGGCCCGCGACAGAATGAGAGGCGCGGCCCAACTCACCATGAGCGGCCGTCCCTCACCTGGCGCGGCTTAAGCCCAAGCCCAGGAGAGCGCCACATCACCACATCGATCAGTCCTGGCAGAGCCAGGGAAGAGCCCAGAAGAGGGGAGGGAGGGAGGGAGGGAGGGAGGGCCAGCAAAGACAATCACCACGGGGGCCTGCTTCAGCTTCACCGGCCCCCCCTCCTCCTCCTCCTCCTCCTCCTCCCCTTCCTCTCTCAGGGGAGAGACAGCGGCTGACAACCCCGGGAGGGAGAATGCCTGACACGTGGCACGGAGCCAACAGGGTGGGGTTGTTCCAGCCGAGCCGCCGGGTGCCCGCAGCAGGGAGGCACACAGGGTAGAAGACCCCACAGGGCCACGCGCCCTGCCGCCCTCGGGTCAGCCAAAGACCGGAGGGGACACCGCAGCATGGGCCAGCTGGATGCACAAGCGAGAGCCGGCGCACAGGCCCAGGCGAGCGGCCCCCACGCGGGGTGCAAAGGGCAGGGTCAGGCCTTGGACAGCAGCCGAAAGCCCAAAGCCCCCCACGTGCATCCAGAGGCCCAAGGTCTCCAGCGACAGGCGCTGAAGAGGATCGTGTCAGCATCTACCTGGTGACAGAAAAGGCCTATTTCGGCCGCGAAAAATGTCCATGCCCAGCAGCGGGGCCCACCCACAGGACGTGGGGGTATCCCCGGAACCCCCATCCGGACACTTGTCCCCCAGCCCTGCCCTAGAGTCGCCAGACCCAGCGCTCTCAGGGCCATCTGGTCGACCCGGGGAGCGTGACCGCAAGGAAGGGACAGGGACAGGAAGGAGGTGGAGCCGGCCGGCCAGCCGGGGAAGCCCTTCCCGGCTTGCCCACGCGGGCAGGTATCGGTCTGTCCGGAGCTCCAGACGGGGACTTGGCTCCCCCAAAATCCAGGACACACCATCCAGCTCAGGCCGGTCCCCACCTCCCGACAGATCGACCGACCGACAGGGAAACACTCCGAGGGCGGGGGGGCGGGGGGGGGGGGAATGAGAGCGTGGGAAACGAAGTCTTGTCCAACGACCGGGACCCTACATGGGCACGCCTCAGGCCCAGGTGCACCCTTCCCGGCCACACCCGGGAGCAGGGGGCCGGCGGGGTACCATCCACCATCTCCGGATCCATCAGGACTTGGAAAAAAAATGTTTCCACGGAGGCGCCTCCGACGAACGGACCCCGCGAAGGAAGGCGCCGGGGCCCGAGCCACCCTTTCCGCTCCACCCCTCACGGCTTGTGCCGGTCTAGACCTCGTCAGTACGACTCCGCACGGGCCGGCGGTAGCCATCAGTCGGGGGGCAGGGGGGGAGGGACCCATGCCGGCATGACGACCGGGAAACAAGCGTGCCGGCCACCGAGCCTGTCGCGCCCTCCAACGCCCTCACAGCGCACAGCCCGGGCCGCTCCTCACTTCGGGGATGAGAGGCTGGAGGGACGGCGGGCGGGAGTCATTCACGCTCCAAAGGGCGACCCGGGACAAGGCCAGGCCACCCGAGCACAGGCAGTCCCGGGCGCCGCACACCCTCTCCCCTCGCTAGGGAGGCGGCCCGGCCCAGGCCTGGTCGGTCCCCGGGGCCGGAGCGGCAAGAGCGGATGCTGGTCGACCCGGCCAGGCGGCCCCAGAACCTGCCTGGGGAGCGCGGTGACAGTCACTCCCTCACAGGCCTGCACGCCCAATCTCCGGTGAGAGAGGGACACTCCCAGGCCTCTGAGCCACCGGAGCTGTCGCCGCCAGTGTCGCCAGCCTCCCGGAACTCTGACTCAGGCCGGATGGCTGAGTCACATCCCTCGCGAAGGTCCCCAAAGCTGCAGAGGGAAGGGACGATATAAAAGCGGACACTAGATGGCACGCGACAACCGCCACCAACGTCACCAGGACAGATCCGGAAGGCCGGCCGGCCGGCGGCGACACAACGACACAGCGCCGGCCACCCAAATGCCCGAGCTCTTCCCGGGGCCGAGGCGCCAGGCGTCCTGCACGACCGCGAGGCTTCCACTACGGAGCTGCCTCCTGGCAAGGCACTGCGTGGCGTGATGGCAGCAGATGGAAAGAGGGGGGCGGCGGCGGCGGCGGCGGCGGCGGCGGGGAAGGAGCTGGGAAGAGGTTCTCGCTGTTGCCTAGAAGGAGCCGCGCTCGCTCCCCCAAGCATGTCCCTTCCTGGGCTTGGGAATTCCAGAGAGAAGCCGGCGCGGTGAGGGTGGCACTAGCGAGAGAGATCTCAGGTTCCCCTCCACCTTCTCTTCTCTCCCCCACCCCCACCCCACCTCCCTGCACGGAGCTGGAGGAGGGAGGGAGAGAGGGAGGGCGGGAGGGTAGGCGGGGACTGGCAAAAACGAAACCCGGCAAGCTCTCGGAGAACGACAACGCAGGAGTCGGTATACCTGCCACCCTTACCGACGGAGACGGTCTGTCAAAAGCAGACAAGCAAAGCCCAGAAGCTTAGGAAGGGAGAGAAGGATACAGTCGATCCTAGGAAAGTGGAAATGAAAATCTCTCTCTGCATAGACTGAGACAAAGTCCAAAGAGAACAAATGGCTGCCTGGGGCAAATGCTCTGGTGGTCAGGTCATAGAAACATGGATTTCAGCATGACTGACCAACCACAACGGAGGGAAAGTACAACGCAACACTATGAGTGTGTGTGTATGTGTGGGGGGGTGAACTGAAATCTCATCCAAAACAAAACAAAACAAAACAAAAAAAGGAAAACAACCCCCCCCCCAAAAAAAACCCAAAAAACAACAACAGATGAAGAAGAAGAAGGAAGCCCACGACCAACAGGGTCAAGGCTCCTGCTTTCTCACCGCGGTGGCTCTGGTTGCCCCTGTGTGGTGCAGGTTCCATCTCTGGCTCAGGAAAAACTTCCACTTGCTGCCCGTGTGTGTGGCCAAAAAGTAAAACATAAAGCTGAAACAGGAGGGAGAGGGGGTGGAGAAAACCCGAAACAAACAATAAACTTTGCAAGTCTCAGGATTGCCATCCTGGGGTAGTGGAAACAAATCCGACCAGGAACCATGAGGTTGCAGGTTTGATCCCTGGCTCACTTGTTGGGTTAAGGATCTGGCATTGCCGTGAGCTGTGGTGTCTGTCACAGACGCGGCTCGGATCCCGCGTGGCTGTGCCTGTGGTGTAGGCCGGCAGGTAAGGCTCCGAACTGACCCCTAGCCTGGGAACCTCCATGTGCTGCGGGTGTGGCTCCCCCCCAAAAAAAAACCAGAAAGAGAGAGAGAGAGAGAGAGAGAGAGAAGGAAAGAAAGAAAGAAAGAAAGAAAAGAGAAAGAAAGAGAGAGAGAGAGAGAGAGAGAGAGAAAGAAAGAGAAAGAAAGAAAGGAAGGAAAGAGAAAGATAGAGAGAGAGAGAGAGAGAGAGAAAGAAAGAAAGAAAGAAAGAAAGAAAGAAAGAAAGAAAGAAAGAAAGAAAGAAAAAGAAAGGAGAAAGAAAGGAAGGAAAGAGAAAGAAAGAAAGAAAAGAAAAAGAAAGAGAGAGAGAGAAAAGAAAGAAAGGAAGAAAGGAAGGAAGGAAAGAAAAAGAAGGAAAAAGAAATCCATCTCGGAGTTCCCGCTGTGCCTAGGTCACAGCTGAGCCTCAAGTTCGATCCCTGGCACAGGAAAGGCAGTGCAGCAGGAAAAAAAAAAAAAAAAAAAGAACAACTCCATCTTGCTGGTTGGGCAGGGGAGATGCAATTGCCGGATGACATTCCACAACTCTGCCAAACTGGCAAAACCACGACGCACTTAGTACAGGAGTCATTGAAGACATGGATGTGAAAGCATCTTCTTGCTATCGATTCATTTCCCACAATCCCAGGAAGAGCCATTGGAACAGGGCTCCCATTCTTGGCACGATATCTTTTCTATGTGTGGGTGGACGCATCTTTTCTCATGGTTGTTTTCCTTTTGACCAAATTTAACTTCAGCCTCCACCATGTCATCTTTTGGGCTCTCAAGCCTGCCATGAGAATATGGTCACCAAAGTCCTCGCCCAGAGGCACCTTTGCCCACCACCAGTGCCGCCGTCTCCCCCCACCTCCTCCTCCTCCTCCTCCTCCTCCTCCTCCTCCTCCTCCTCCTCCTCCTCCTCCTCCTCCTCCTCCTCCTCCTCCTCCAACCCCCGCCAAGCACCCCCCCCCCCCACCCCGCTTTGTATTGTTCAGCTGTCTTGCACTGGTCTCTCACACGGTGGCGGTGTGGTCCTATGCATGATTCCCAACCACATTCAAGTGGACTTCCGGGATCATCATTTTCTGTTTCCTAACTGCACTTTCGTCGTTCTTAGGAGGTTTGCTTCCCTTCCCCCCCCACCCCCCCCCCACCCCGCGCGCGCGCACGCTTGGTGTTGAATCGGAGCTGCATCTGCTAGCCTGAGCCACAGCCACAGCAACGGCGGGATCCGAGCCACATCTGAGACCTTATGCCACAGCTCGCGGAAAAATGCCAGATCCTTAAACCCCTGAGCGAGGTCAGGGATCAAACCTGCCACCTCGTGATTCCTAGTCCGATTCGTTTCCGCCGCGCCATGACAGGAATTCCTTCCTGTGTTCTTTTGGGTCATGGTTGTTTCCAGCTCCACAGAATTCCTCCCCGTGCTCATGTGACATCTGGGATGTGGCGGGTTGGGGGGGGGGGGGCAAGGTTTCGTTCCCCTACAGTCATGCCTTGAAAAAAGTCGTGTACAACGTTTCACATTCCAGATCCAGAAGCTGAATCCGCAGCCGGTTCCATCTCATGAAACCGATCTCCCAGCCCAGGAAAACCAAAGGTCGTGGTTGGAGCCCGTGATAAACCCCAGGTCTGAGTCCCGAGCACTGCTGCTCAGGGAAGATTTCGAGGTGTCAGGGTCCAAGGATCCTCCTGGGCACTTGGAAATGTCTCCGATGTGTGCAGGCAGGCATGAGGATGAGAAGGGGCTAAAGAGGGGCAGAGGGTGGTGATCTCTTGTCGGTGGATGTCAAGGGTTGGCGCTTCCTTTTGTGGATCTCCCGGAAAAGTCAAATGTGGGAGAAAAACTGGACCCGTGAGTTCGAGGAGAGGGATGGCCAGAGAAAACCAGAAGAATTCCATCTGCCGACCATTGGGTAGGTAGGAGGGCAAAAACCGAAACCTCGAGCATGACATGAACAGAACCACATGCTTCTAGCCACCCATAAACCCCGTAAGATAAGATCGTTTCTGCTGAGATACCCTCTCCCTCCCCCCACCCACCCAGGGCGAAGGATCCCTGGGTGGTGGCAGAGGGGCGGCAGCAGTCAGTGGCAGTGGCGGCGGGCATGGAACTTCCACAGGCCCTGGGGACACACCCCCCGCCCCCAGAAACCCCTAGAAGCTTGGAATTCTGATGTCTGTGGTGTGATGACCATAAACACTGGCTTTTGTGCCATGTCTGCTAGAAGATATGGTTTCCATGACAAATAAAGTGATTTTTAGCAAGTTTTTCTCCACTTGAGATGTATTGAAAATACGTCTTCATTCAGGGGGAGGTAGGTGTAGGTGACAGACGTGGCCGCTCAGCTCAGATCGGGTGATCTGGCAGGGCATAGCTCTGGCTGAGGTGCAGGCCAGCAGCTACAGCTCCGATTCTTCGACCCCTAGCCCAGGGAACTTCCATATCCCAAGGGTGCACTCCTAAAAAACAAAAAACAAAATGAACAACACACAAAGAGGGAGCATCTCATCGATGGCAGACCAAATTCCAATGTATATGTATACGTGTACATAGGTATGTACGTATGGATGTGTGTGTGTATGTGTATATTATCGAGAGAGAGAGAGAGAGAGAGAGAGAGAGAGAGAGAGAGAGAGAGGATTTTTTAGAGCCATAACTGTGGCATACGGAAGTTCCCAAACCAGGGTTCGAACCGGCATACATGGATACTAGTCGGGTTTGTTACCACTGAGCCACAACAGGAACTCCCCACATTCCAATATTTAATGAGAAAATACATTTTTGATGCTTTAGGCAACCCTGCAAACACCCTTATTTAAGTGACTGGACTTAACAAAAAGGAATCCCTAGCACCTAGTAACAGAACAAAGATAAAGAAACACAAGGCAGGAATTCCCGTTGTGGCTCGGTGGAAACGAACCCGACTAGCATTGACCCCTAACCTGGGAACCTACAAAATGGCACATGTGAAGCCCTAAAAGAAGACTACACACACACACACACACACACACACACACACACACACGGCACAGACAGATGCGAAAGGAAAAGAAAAGGAAGGAAAAAAGAAAAGGGAAGAAAGAGAGAAATGAACAGGCAGAGCAAGCCATTGTGAATGATCTCTAGGGACAGATATTTTTCTCCAAGCATAATTTTATTTTTCCCCAAGTGATACCAGACCTTCTCTCTCTCTCTCTCTCTCTCTCTCTCTCTCTCTCTCACACACACACACACACACACACTCTCCCTCCCTCTCTCTCTCTCTTTGAAAAAATTTATGTATTTAGTGGAGTTCCCATTGTGACTCAGCAGGTAGGAATCTGACTAGCATCCATGAGAGTGCTGGTTTGATCCCTGGCCTCGCTCAGTGGGTGAAAGATCTGGCATTGCCCTGAACTGTGGTGTAGGTTGCAGACACAGATCGGACCTGGTGTTGCTGTGTCTGTGGTGTAGGCCAGTGGCTCAAGCTCTGATTCCCTAGCCTGGGAACCTCCGTGTGCCGTGAGTGCCACCCGAAGAAAGCAAGGGTAAAAAAAAAAAAAAAAAAAGAAACATAAAAACCTGGATTGGGGAGATCCCATTGTGGCTCATTGGTAACAAAGCTGAGGAGCACCCACGAGGATGCAGATTCGATCCTGGGGTGGGGGGGTGGGGTGCTGGTGCTGGTGGTGCTGAGGTGTGTGCGTGTGGGGTGATAAATAGGTTACCTCTGGCTTCTGGGGGGTGAGAGTCAGCATGGTTTTCCTGCACCTGCTGCTCCTGGGCAATTATTTAGTTTTGGTTTCTTGTTCCTTTGTTTTTGTGGTCCTGCATTGTGGTGAGTACTGGTGTAAGTGGCAGGTTCCTATTTGATCCGACATTTCTTTGGCTCTGGTGTCGGTTGACAGCCATGGTCATGACTGGTGGTGGCTGTTAAGTCTCCAGGAGTTCCACGCAACATTCTGATTGTCTTTCTTCCTTGGGCTTTGGCTGCAGCCTCCCCCTACCCCCTACCCCCCCCCCCCCCCCGCATCATATGGAGGTTCCCGGGCTAGGGGCCGAATCAGACCTACAACTGCTGGGGCGTATGCCACAGTCACAAGCACCATCATATCCAAGCTGCGTCTGCAACCTACACCGCAGCGCAAGGTGATGCCACCAGATCCTAAACCCACTGTGGAAGGCCTGGGATCGAACCTGCAACCTCATGGTTCCTGGTTGGATTCCTTTCCACTATTCCACGACGGGAACTCCTGGGCTTTGGCTTTTGACAGGTGGAGGGACACAGCTTTCTGAAACGGTGGGGCCAGGGCAAGGCATAGAAACATAAGATGGATGTGAGCCTGCGCCTATTCTTTTCTCGTGTGCTGGGAAGATAAGGTGGCTCTTGCCAGCTGGGATTTCATTTCCCCACAAACGATCAGGCTCTTAAGGTATCAGGCAGGGAAGAGGGAGAGTCAGAGTTCCCATTGTGGCTCAGTGGTTAATGAATCTGACTAGGAACCATGAGGTTGCAGGTTCCATCCCTGGCCTTGCTCAGTGGGTTAAGGATCCAGCATTGCCGTGAGCTGTGGTGCAGGTTGCAGATGTGGCTCAGATCCCGCGTTGCTGTGGCTCTGGTGTAGGCCAGCGGCTACAGCTCCGATTGGACCCCTGGCAGGGGAACTTCCATATGCCGCAGGAGCGGCCCTAGAAAAGGCAAAAAGCCGAAGGTGGGGGGGGGGGGGGGACAGAAGAAGAGTGAGAATCACGGTCGGAAGAACATGGGGAAATCGGTGCTAGGTGCCTGGGTGTGTGAGTTCACACGGAATGCTAACCCAGACCCCTGGCCAGCCACATTTGGGGTATCTATCAACTTGACTCTCCACTCTCCAGCTCACCTGGGTGGTGCTGCCCTGCCCTGCCCTGCTCATGTAAGACCTGGCTCCTCCAGGGATGGCTTTGCACCAGAGGGAGACGGGGCAAAGTCACTGAGCTTAAGGTAATTTCTCCAAGAGAGACTCTGGGAGAAGGAGACCAGCTGGGTTTCTGTGTGTTCATTTTTCTTCCTGTCTGCTTGTTTGGTGCAGGCCAGTCCATGTGCCGAGACATTCAGAAACTCTGTACTAGCTGAGACTCAGACCTTGTTCCGAAATAAGCAAAGGGACTTTGAGCTGGGATCACTCCCTGACAAGTAGCTAGCAAAGAAGTTTCCCGTAGCTCTCAGGCCCCATCCCCGCCCTCAGGCGGGTGGGCGTGGGGAGGGGGTGGGGGGGGAGGGGAGGGGCTCGTTCAGGCAGGCAGGCAGGCAGGCAGGCAGGCAGGCAGGCAGGCGCTGGTTCATTAGTCCCGCACCCCCCCACTCCCGGCCCCAGCTGCCCGCCCCACCCCCCACCCCCGGCCGCCATCCCTGCTGCGCCGCCTCTCGCTTCCCAAATCGCCTGGACTCACGCCCGGGAAGGGGGGGAGGGGAGATCAGGAAGATCCAGGCCTCAGGGCCTGGGTTCAATCACTTCATTCAAATGCAGAAACTCTCCAGTCAAGTCAGAGGTGGTGACTTTTCCTGGAGCTTCTCTTTAGGGAAAGTGTTTTTTTTCCCCTCTTTCCCCAATTTCCCTACCCTCAGGCTGCCCCTCGCAGACTGCATGGAGGGGGGTGGGGGAGGATGTGTGCACGAAACTCGCCTCGTGTCAGGCCAAAGGAGCCCCCGCCATTTCCCAACCCGGGAAACCCCGCAAAACTTCTGGAGCATGTTGGCCTTGGTGTGGGAATGGACATCTTCACTTGCCATCTTCCTTTGCACGAGGAGGAGATTTTCATCTCCTGCTGTCTGGGGGCCAGAAAGGAGGGCCAGAGTGTCCCTTTGGTGTGGGCCGGTCCTTAAGTCATTTTACCTCACAGGAATCACCCACACAGGGCATGGAGACACGTTTGGGGTCCGCCTCCTCCGAAACGTCCCGGGAAACCTCACGTGTGAAAAACTGAGCTGGGGAGGTCCCATCGTGGTGCAGAAGTGGAAATAAATGCAACTAGGAACCATGAGGTGGCAGGTTCCATGCTCAGCCTCGCTCACTGGGTTACGAATCCCACGTTGCCATGAGCTGTGGGTAGAGGAGAGTGAGAAGGAGAGGGAGGGAGGGGGAAGGGAGAGATCCTCCATTTATGGAACTGGTTTCCTTGTTTTGAGATGACGTCGCTTTGGTGAAACAGTTGTCAGATGGCCTCTCAAAAGGCGGTGATGTGGATGGGCTCCCCGAACCAGGCCCACAGAAACCAAAGGAACGAAGGGGTTAATCCTTGGAGCCAGAGTTCCCTCCTCTGAAACTGAAACCAAGCTCAAGCCCGGGAGTGCTGGTGTGTTGGAGCCAGAGACATTGTTACAGCTAAAAGCTACTTTGAAATAGTCTCCATTAGGTTATGGCTTGCCTTGGCCCACGAACTTATGACTAATGACTACTGTCGAGTCAGAGTTGTAGTGAACCTGGTGTTTTCTCTACCCTTGAAACACTCCCTAAGGATTGCGCCCCCCCCCCCACCCCGTGGATGAGCAATCTTCACTCCGGAGAGAAGGTCAAAATGCCATAACCCCAAAGACACTAGAAACATTCCATGGACCACCTGACTCCAGCCTTGATGACTTTGAAATGGTCTATCCTAATCTCCTATCCAGGGAGAATGCAAGCACCCTGATGCTTCTAGACAGCTCCGCCACCCCCATGCCCACCATTAAGCTAAACCTATAGAACCCCTTGCTATCCCCTCTCAAGGGAGGACACAGTTTTGAGGTCCTTAGCCTGCTGTGGCCTCCTTAGCCTGGCAAAGCAATAAAGCTGTTCTTTATGCTTCACCCAAAACTCTGTCTCTGAGACTTAATTGGAGCTGGAGTACCAAGGCCGGTTTGGGCTGCCAAACTTTCCTGGAACTTTCAAACTGTTACATATGAAGAACGGAGCCGGTGACTCTGTGTGTGTGTGCGTGTACGTGTGAGAGAGACACAGAGAGACAGACAGAGACAGTGAGTGAGACAGAGAGAGACAGAGGGAAGAGAGAGGGAGAGGGGAAAGTCCCTTCAGTCTTTTGTTTTCTCGGTTTGTTTGTTTGTTTGTTTGTTTTGTCTTTTTGCCATTTCTTGGGCCGCTCCCATGGCATATGGAGGTTCCCAGGCTAGGGGTCGAATCGGAGCCATAGCTGCCAGCCTACGCCAGAGCCACAGCAACGTGGGATCTGAGCCGTGTCTGCGACCGACACCACAGCTCACGGCAACGCTGGATCCTTAACCCACTGAGTGAGGGCAGGGATCGAACCCACAACCTCACGGTTCCTAGTCGGATTCGCTCACCACGGAGCCATGACGGGAACGCCCCTTCAGTCTTTTGAAAGGCCCCTCTGAGAATGCCGTCAGGTGTTGGGGCCAACTTTCCGAGGGGCTCTTAGAGAAATGAACACAGGGTGATGGTTTCACTCTCAGAGACCATTTCTCTGATGTGTTCATCGAGGGACTCCACGGGCTTCCGTTTTCAGGGCCTCGGGACAAGCGATACGTGTTCTCATCCGCAAGGATGCCAGGTCCAAAGGGTGGGAGAAAATGGGAAACGCTGATGAAGAGAGTTGTAGCCAGAGATGGAAGGCAACTGGAAAAACTTCAGGATCCAGTCCAGTTTTCCAGCCACTGAGTTTCTGATTTCTGGAAGGATTTGGGTAGGGAGGAAAAGGTCAAGGATTCTCCATCCCTCTGACAGAGGTATAAGTTACAAAGTAGATGTACAACTTTTGAGAAAAAAACGAACAAACAAAGAAACAACCAAACAAACAATTTTTGTCCCTTTGTCTTTATCAGGAAAAGTGAAAGATGGAGAGAGGGAGGGAGGGAGGGAGGGAGGGAGGGTGGGTTGGATGGATGGATGGATGGATGGATTTGGGGGGCGGGGAGAAGATTCTTAGATCCTAATGACCCAATGCTTTCTCTAGTCCTGGGCCTTTAGGTGATATATCTATATCTATATATCTATATCTATCTGTATACACACACACACACACACACACACACACACACACACACACACACGTAGTTATTTTCTGTTTCTAGGGCTGCACCCATGGCACATGGAGGTTCCCAGGCTAGGGGTCCAATCGGAGCCGTAGCCACCGGCCTACACCAGAGCCAGCACAACGCGGGATCCGAGCCCTGTCTGCGACCTACACCAGAGCTCACGGCAACACCCGATCCTGAACCCAACGAGCGAGGCCAGGGATCGAACCCGCACCCTCAGGCCTCCTAGTCGGATTCGTCCAGCCATGACGGGAACTCCTACATATGTATATAGTATGCATATAGTATATCTTTTTTTAATGCCCACGCCCCAGCCCTATGGAAGTTCCCAGACTCACGGTCGAATCAGAGCTGTAGCTGCGGGCCTACCCCACAGCCACAGCAACGCGGGATCCTTAACCCACCAAGCGAGGCCAGGGGAGGGATCGAACCCACATCCTCACGGATCCTAGTCGGGTTCATTACCGCTGAGCCCTGATGGGAACTGCAGGGGACATCTTTTTTTTTTTTTTTTTTTTTTTTTTTAAGATGTAAGTTTGTTGTGGTTGTTGTGGTTGTTGGTTGTTGTTGTTGCTTTAGCTCGGCATACAGTGGGCTTGCTTACAATGTTGTGTTCGTTTCAGGTGTACAGTCAAGGGGATTCAGTGATCCATCTACATCCATCTATCCCTCCGTTCTTTTTCAGCGTCTTTTCCCCTCTAGGTGATTCCAGAATATTGGGCCATTCCTTCCTTGTGGGTGGGAACACCAGCGTGAAAAAAAACCATCACGGGGGAGTTCCTGTCGTGGCACCATGGAAGCGCATCCGACGAGGAACCTTTGCAGGGAAGGGTGTGGGTTCGATCCCTGGCCTCGCTCAGGGGGGCGGTAAGGATCCGGCAGGCAGTGCCGTGAGCTGTGGTGTCGGTCGCAGACGCGGCTCGGATCCCACATGGCTGTGCCTGTGGCGTAGGCCAGCAGCCGTAGCTCCGATTCAACCCCTCGCTTGGGAACTTCCATATGCCACGAGGGCAGCCCTAAAAAGCAGAGGGGGGAAAAGAAATCATGAGGGCGGGGGAGAGGGATCCATGAGGAGGATGGGATGAACATATACACACACAAAAGAGTCTCTATCCAATAGACGACGAACAGGGACCCCTACGCCACCTTCTGGAATCCAAACGCCAAAACCACAAAGCAGAGTTCCCGCCATGGCGCAGTGGAAATGAGTCCGACCAGGAACCATGAGGTTGCAGGTTCGATGCCTGTCCACCTCGCTCAGTGGGTAAAGGATCCGGTGTTGCCGTGAGCTGTGGTGTTGGTCCCAGACGCGGCTCGGACCTGGCATTCCTGTTTCTGTGGTGTAGGAGGTCAGCAGCTAAAGCCTCCGATTCGATCCGTCATCTGGGAACCTCCATATGCCGTGGGTGTGGCCCTCAACACACACACACACACACACACACACGCACGCACGCACGCACGCACACACGCACACGCACACGCACACGCACACACACACACACTCTGGAACCCCCTAAATGGGAGAAAACCGGACACAGTAGTTTTTTAGGGGTCCAGTCTCTGTGACAGGTGAGGATATCAGGCTTGCATCGAGGGAGGGAAGGCTTCACCCCACGCAGAAAACACACCCACCTACCCACCGACCGACCTTCCTTCCTTCTTTCCTTCCTTCCTTCCTTCCTTCCTTCATGAGAGAACAGTTGGATGACCCATCCTAAGTGTCGGTTGAATGAAGTCTAGTTACCAGGGTTCAGAGTGGGGGAGGGAGAGGGGTAGGAAGTCTGAAGCCTCTGGCGACTCTCCGAAATGTTCTCCCCCCAGGGTGACAGAGCCAGCAGGTCAGGCACTGCCTTCTCTAGAAACCTTCCTGCCCATGTCCAAGGGGGTGTGGGGGGTTGGGGGTGTGGGGCAGGGAGTGGGCCAGGGAGCCTGGAGAAACCCAGACCACCAAGCGGCCATTCTCCCATCGCCCCGACTGTTTGTTGAATGAACATAATGGACGTGATCCAAGTCTGCCACGCCGCCGCCGCCGCCGCCGCCGCCGCCACCACCACTTTCTCCATCATCTCCCCCACCCCCTTGCCTGCAGCCATCTTTGAAAAGGCTGCTGTTGTGGCTGCCTTTGCATGAAAGTGAGTGAGGACCCCTCCCTAATACGGAGTGTTTCAGTCCCTGGTGTCTCTGACAGCTCGCTCATGTATTGGTTGTGAACCATCTTGCCTTGAGGATTTGGAGGATTCGTGAACATTGCAGGAGCCATGGGAGCAGTGAAGTCCTTATCGCCAACCCGACACCCCCCCCCCCCAAATTTCGTGGCAGGGAGCACACTTTTCTTTCACCCAAGAGATTTATTTCCTGCTTTCTGAAGAGAGAAGGAAAGGAGGGTCAGAATGGTCCTCTGGTGTCTGGTGTCCTGTCCCTTTCATTGCACACACTCCTAGTGCCACTGCGGGAGGCACGTTCGGGGCGCGGGGTGGGGTGGGGGTGGGGGACCTGCTGCACGCACCCGCCCCTCACTTTCAAATGCGAAACTCAAGGAGGATGTGAATGTCCTCCATGCCACCGATCAGGTGAACGGGATGGCTTTCTAGGGAAATCCTGGTGTTTCCTTTCACTGCCATGACGAACACCCAGAAACAACCCTGTAAGTTCATACAACTTTGTCAGTCAACTGTATTCCAATAAAATGAAAAAGCAAGACACAGACACACCCACACGCACACACACACACACGCGCGCGCACACACGCACCCCAACCCAGAACCAAACACCCTCTCCTGAAATGGGGGGGCGGGCCCACCGGAGAATGAGCAAGAGAATTCCAGAGTCGGTAGGAAAGTGTCATCTGCAGCGGTGTGAAAAACCCCAAGCTCTTTTCTTCCTGTCAAGGTGAATAAACTTTGTTAATGGGAGTGGGTGCCCTCAGTGTGCCCTCCGAGAGGAAAGGCAGGGAGCATTTTCTCCCTGAAGAGCTTAGTGCTGTCATAGCACTGACGGACAGGATGAACGATCGGTGAGAGGTGGCAGCAGCAGTGGTGGCCGCCTGCACTGCCTGGGCGGATTGGAAACATAGACGAGCCACCAAGACTGCGTGTGACACCCCCGTGGGCCACCCCCCCCCCCCCCCGTCTGTACAGTGACAAGAGTCCTTTGGGGGAAAAGGGAGGGTGGGTGCTCTTCCAGTGTGTCTGTCTGCATTCACCAGGTGTGGGAGAGAAGACAGATGTTTGTTTCCACTATCGTTCGGAGGACTTGCCCAAGAGTACCACGTCCCCCCAAAGATAGCACCGGAAGAGAGATGCACGAGGTTTCTGAATGCATGCCGTGGGTGCTCCAGGCTGCCTCCAGGCCGCCCCCTCGCCCTCGCCCTCCCCCTCCCCCTTGCCAGAGGCAGACGTTCCTTGAAACAGCTGGCTTTGAACTTGGGCTTCTAGAGGAAGGTTTTTCTCCTGCTTTCAAGACGGGAAGAAGAGGGTGTCCGTCTCACATCCGTCCTTTCCAGAGGGCCCTGGATTCCAGATCCTCCACATGCCAGCGCCAAAGCCGAAGCGGTCGGTCTGGGGGTGCCCCATTCGGGTTCCCTCCCCACACACCTGCACGCGCGCGCGCACACACACACACACACACACACGCACGCACCGGGAACAGTGTGATCTCCCACGCCCCCGAAAAGCTTCAGAATGGCCTCAGTCCGAGGCAGTAGACCTATGTATGTCCTCACACCTGTTCAAATAATGTCTGCCCTCAGCCCCACCATCCCCTGCCTCTTTTAAGGACAAAGGCACTGTAGGTTTCCCTGGGGAAGGGAGACTCCATGGCATGTAAATCACAGTCTTAAGGAAAAGGATAATAGCATATGCCGGGGGGGGGGGGGGGGGGGGGAGAAAGAAGGGGGGGGAGGGGGGGGACCCGCGGTGGTGTGCTTGTGAGGGAGAGAGACAGAGACAGACAGGGAGGGACGGAGGATAGGCAGACAGTGAGAGGCAGAATCAGAGGGAGAAAGAGGAGGAGGGGAGAGAGACAGAGAAAGTGAAACAGAGCTAGGTATAGAGGACGCTGTGGCTGGGTCGGATTCTGCGTGTTCTCAGTGAAGTCGTCCTAAGGCCTCTGGAGGTCCAGATCACTGCTTGGGGCCGGAAGTCTGTCTGCCCTTCCCTACCCATCTGAAGAGCTGTGGTTTGGGCTTTCCAGCCGGGAACCCCTCTTTCTGCCTCTTTGTCCAACACACAAGGTTCGTGGGACCCAGAAATCCCATTCTGAGAGCACCCTAGGAACAGTCCTTTCCATACGGCGCAGGAGGCCCCTGTGCCAAGAGATCCAAAGTCTGGAGCCTCTGTTCTCCCCCCCCCCCCCCCTTCCCTCCACGGACAAAATCTTGCCTTGTATTCCTTTTTTTCTCAGGGACTCTGAAGGACATGTATCATTGTACAACCATGGGGAAGATGCTTCCATTCCCTCT
>NC_139390.1:55987500-55990000 GCF_054392235.1 Sus scrofa | reverse complement strand
CAGGTGGGAAGGGGACACGGTACGAGAGCCACGCGCGAGGACCGACCCCCGGTCCAGCCTCCACCCGCCTGGCTCCCCCACCCCACCCCACCCCGCCCCCACCCGCTCAAGCGGGGGGGAGGCGCCGGGGGTGGGAGGCAGAAGGGAACACAGACGGGCGGCGGCACGGGGAAGCACGAGCCGGCGGGCACGGGGACGGGCGGGCGGGGCGGGGCGCGGCAGGGAAAGGCGCACAACGACGACCAGGCCGAGAGACCCCACCGGCCGGGGGGAACGCACGCGCCGCGGCGCGGAGGACAGGCGCAGGAGGAGGAGGAGGGCGGCAGGCGAGGGAGCAACGAGAAGAAAAACCCGGCGGTCGCCCCCCGACCGCCGGGGGCCCCCCCTGCCTCCCCCTCTCTCCCTCCACGCAGCCTCACGCGCGTGTGCGGCCAAGACGCCCCACGACCGACGGGTGGCTGGAAGCCGGGCACCCAACCCCCCGGAGCGACACCGAAACCCCGCGGGCTCGGGGGCACGAGGCACCGCGCGGCCGCAGCCCGGGGGGAAGCGCGCGGCGGCGGAAGGACACCGCGGCGTCCCGCGGGCCACCACCGGGGCACGCATCCCCGGGGCGCGGCCACGCGCGCGACACGGCCTCGGGGCGAGCCGCCCACCCCGACAGGGCGAGGCGTTGTTTGGGGGGGCGCGGGGCGCGGAAGGAACCCCAGGCGGCGCGGCGGACCGCGGCAGGGAGCCGGCCGGACACCGCCGCCACCGCCGCCGCCGCGTTGGGGGCGCGCGGCAAACGGGAGGCGGCGGCGGCCCGGACTCGACCCCCCCACCGACATCGCGCGGGCTCCCAGCCGCGCGGCGCGGGGACTCGGCCCGACGCCCCCACCCCACCCCCGGCGAAACACACCATGCCCAAAAGACCGCTTGCGGCGCGAGGAGGCTCCCAAAGGGACGGCGGCGGCCAAGGCCAACGGCCTCGGCGCGAGCCCTCTGGTCCGTCTCTTCCCTCTCACGGGCGGCGCGCGCCCCCCCAAGGCCTCGCAGCCGCCGCCGCCCACCCCCAGCCAACCCACCCCACCGTCCCACACGCGCTCCGTCAAGCGAGCGGGCGGCGGGGGCAGGGCGTGGGGGGGTGGGGTGCGGGGCAGATACGGCAGGAGGCAGAGGGGGCGCGCCAGTGTCTGCACTTAGGGGGACGAAGGGCACACGGCGGCCCTGCGAGGACACCCCAGCCGCGCCACCCCCGGAGAGGGAAACACCCCGGGGGTGGCGATTGATCGTCAAGCGACGCTCAGACAGGCGTAGCCCCGGGAGGAACCCGGGGCCGCAAGTGCGTTCGAAGTGTCGATGATCAATGTGTCCTGCAATTCACATTAATTCTCGCAGCTAGCTGCGTTCTTCATCGACGCACGAGCCGAGTGATCCACCGCTAAGAGTCGTACGTGCTTGGTTTGGAATGGCGGCACGGCACACTGCCCCCCCCTCCTCCTCCCCACGACCCACCCGCCCACGTGGGGCAGCTGGGTGGAGAGCGTAGGGGGGCGGGGGGGTCGCCTCTCGCCGGCCGAGTCAGAGGGAAACAAAGCAGACCGGTGGGTCGGAAGGCTTCACACGACGGGGCGTCCGGCGCCCACACACACACACACACACACACACACACGGGTGAGTGGGTGGGGCACGGACAACCCCACAGGCGCCCGGGGGTTCCCACCCCCCCAACACAGGCACGGGGCACACACGCGCTCGCTCGCACACGGCCACGGACCGACTGGCCGGCGATGGCCACCGAGTAAGCCCCCCTCCCGACGGCCGCGGTGAGAGGGGCTGGACCGCGACGAGGCACGGGGGCCCCGCCCCATGGGGGGAAGCGGAGCCTGGGGGAGAAGGGACTCCTCCTCCCCACCGGCCCGACCGCCCCGACCCCAAGGCGGACGGGCGACCCCCCCTAGGGGTCTTTAAACCTCCGCGCCGGGACGCGCTAGGTACCTGGAGAGAGGGAGGCGGGCGAGGCGGGGCAGGGAGGGGGGGAAAGCGCCGCACCCAGGCGCCCCCAACGACCGCCGGCCCTGACGACGGGTAACGAACTCCGTCCGTCGCGCGGCCCGCCCTCGGAACGCGGGTCTTACGTGGCACTGACGGCCCGTGACGCGGGAGCCACTCGGCCGCCGGCCGACCACCGCCCCCACCGCAAAGCAGCGCCGCCGCCGCCGCCGCCGAGGGCAGGGAGAGAGGGCCCGGGCCAAGCGGCGGCAGGATCGGAGCAGTGGAGCGGAGGCATGGAGGACCAACGGCCGGGAGAAAACCCGGCCCAGAGCCGGCGGCGGGAGGGCAAAGCCCATCCCGAGACGCGCCGAAAACACCACGGGGCAGCCAAGGCCGCGCGACCGGAGACAGAGACGCGCGGGGGGGTGGGGGGGCAGGGCACGGCCCGGGCCCCCCCCCCAAAAAGCCCCGGATCAACCCTCGGACCCGCCTCTCGGCGACGTGGCGGGGAGGTCAGGCGGAA
>NC_139390.1:55965000-55985000 GCF_054392235.1 Sus scrofa | reverse complement strand
GGAAGCCCCAAGCTCCCCCACCACCACCACACCCCAGACACGGACCTCCCCCTCGACGGCCCGGGGCACCGAGCAGTCACGTCGGGACCGGCCGACACGCGCGCGCCCTCGCTCGAGCGGACAGGAGAGGGGTGGCAACGAGGGCCAAGGCCCAAGGCCCAAGGCCCCTCCCCCCCACCCACCCACCCACCCAGGAGCGGCACGGCTATGACGGCCGGCCCGCAGCGGCTAGCCGGGTCCCGACTCGCGCTCAGGTGAGCTCAGCAGAGCCGGGAGGGAGGGGCACGCGGCGGGGGGGTGGGGGGGTGGCAGAAGGCCACCCCTCGACCACACGCAACGACGCCGGCGGACAGGCGGGGGCAAGGAAGCGGCGGCGGGCACGGAGCGGGGCCGCAGCGGGCCCAGGAAAGCGAGACGCACCAGGACGCCGGTCCGGGGGTCGGCAGATGGGGACCAGACAGACGGGAGGTCAGACAGACGAGCGGGAGCGAGGAGGGCGAACGTGGGAGCGGCCGGCATCGAGAGAGATGCCACAAAGGGACGGTGGCGGAGGGGGCGGCCGCAGGCCTCCAACGAGGTGGGGGGGGCACGGGGACCATCCCCAAAAACCGGATGCGAGTCGGCTGCCAGGGCACCACACGGGGTCTCACCGCCAGAGGCCTCCAGCACAACGGCGGTCCCGCCGCAACACCCAGGACGCCGACTGGCCTCCCCCTCAGCCCCTGGGGGGCCCCCCCTCGCGGGGGCCCCACGACCGCCACCGACGACACCGATGAGCCACAGCCGGCCCCGTGGAAACAAGTCTCCCAAGGCACCTACCGACGACCACCCCCCACACCCCACACGCACCCGCCGTGCCCAACCCTCTTCCCCCACCCCCCCGCGCACAGGGGGACACCCGAGAAGCACATCACCCAGGGACACCCGCCCGGCCACGGCGGCCAGGGGGTGACACCCACACGAGGTGAGGCCATTTCAGGTCCCCGGTTGACGCGGGGGCGGGAGGGAGAGAGACATGGCACAGGCAAGGCAGGGCGGTCACCTGTTCGGGGCAGGGGGAGGGCCGGCAGCACCGGGGAAGGGCGGCAATGCACACGGGGCAAGGGCTGTGGGGCAGGGACGCGGGTGCCTGCCCAGGGAGAGGAGAAAGGACCCAGGCACGCCAGGCAAACCAGCACGGGGTCACACCACCACACACACGAGGGCAGTCCCATGACACCTGGGACACCAGGCGGCCTCAGTCGCCCCAGAGCACTCCACGACCCGGCCCCACCAACCAGGGCCCCATGTGCAAAGGCTTCCCCCCCCCTGCCACGTGGGGGGGGTTCGTCCGCCTCATCTCACCCATCCGTCCATCTTTCCACCCTCATCTCATCCGTCCTTCACCTAGTCCACCCTCCAGGGCCTGACGCCTGGGGGAAACGCTCCTGAGCGAGGCGGCCCGAACCATGCTCGCTCACCACCTCCACACCACCAGCTGCGACCCCAGGCGAGTGCGGGAAGAACCGACGGGCGGCTCGCAGCGGGGGAGGCAGGGGCAGAGGCCGCCGGGGGACGGGGCGCATCCCCCTCCTCCACTTCCCCTTCCAAGGGGAGGGGCACCACGCGCCCACGCAGCACACAGCCCGGCGCTGGACGCCAAAACCCGGCCCGGCCCGGCGTGACCCTCCCCCAACTCGGAGGGGGGAGGCACAGGCCGCATTAGGCAAAAGAGCAGCGCTTGGCCCCCACCGCGGGGGCCAGCGCACCCCTCGCGCGAGGGCGGCTCTTGCCCACACGCTGTGGCAAGTAGCGCCGGCAGCTACTGCCCTGCAGACTTCAGGAGGGGCGGCGGCTGGGGGGTCCAGG
Organism: Sus scrofa; assembly: GCF_054392235.1. Classification (NCBI taxonomy): domain Eukaryota; kingdom Metazoa; phylum Chordata; class Mammalia; order Artiodactyla; family Suidae; genus Sus; species Sus scrofa. Next base: position 55,983,152 of record NC_139390.1, on the reverse strand, counting down.
TACCCCAAGGCCCCCCTCTCAGATCGCTAGAGAAGGCTTTCTCACCGAGGGCGCGTCGTGCCCCACACACCATCGCTCGCCCCTTCGGGGACCCACGGGAGTGGGAACACTCCCAAAAAGTGGGAAGTCAGAAGGGGGGGGGGTCTGCGGTATGGGTAAAGCACACAGCCCATGTGAGCGTCCACGGTCAGAGCCGGGAGGGCAAGAGTCTGTGCTGCCACCAGGCTTGCCTTTCAGACTTTTCCACGTGGGTGGAGGGATGCCACGTCCGGAAAGCCAGACGGGGACCCCCCCTTCACATCTCCCGGCCCACCGCGGTCGCTCTCACGACCACATGCAGCCTTCCCGGTCAAGGGAGAAGCATGGGGCGTGCCACTCAAGGGCCAAGGGCTGCCCTCACTGGCACACAGTGAGGGAGACCCATGACAAGGGGTCCACCTGAGCCCCTCCCGGGGAGGGGACACAAGCTTCCCCTGCCTTACCGTCTCGACCCCCTCCCCTGAGCTTTAGGAAGCTGCTCGTGGGGCACGCCACCACCACAGTGGGGACCCGAGGGGACTCACCGCTGGGAGAGGAAAACGACACCACCGCTCGGCCTCGGGCATCTGACAGGCAACCCGGAGTACTCCAGGGGCACCACAGAGGACCAGGGGAGGCACGCTCACGCACCCGCAGGGATGCGAAGCATGGCAGCGAGGGAGGCCTCCCCCCACTTTGGGGAGGGACCGCTCGCAAGGCACACGCCAAGGAGGCAAAGCGAGAATGCCTGCTGCGTCCCAAAGGACCCAGGCCCCCCCCCCCGACTGACACCCGAAGGCAGCAGGGCGGGAGACCAGAGGTCAGGCTGGAGGCCGCACCCCTGCCTTCCCCCACACCACCCGCAGGTGGGGGAGGAGCAGCGAGGGGCCCGCGACAGAATGAGAGGCGCGGCCCAACTCACCATGAGCGGCCGTCCCTCACCTGGCGCGGCTTAAGCCCAAGCCCAGGAGAGCGCCACATCACCACATCGATCAGTCCTGGCAGAGCCAGGGAAGAGCCCAGAAGAGGGGAGGGAGGGAGGGAGGGAGGGAGGGCCAGCAAAGACAATCACCACGGGGGCCTGCTTCAGCTTCACCGGCCCCCCCTCCTCCTCCTCCTCCTCCTCCTCCCCTTCCTCTCTCAGGGGAGAGACAGCGGCTGACAACCCCGGGAGGGAGAATGCCTGACACGTGGCACGGAGCCAACAGGGTGGGGTTGTTCCAGCCGAGCCGCCGGGTGCCCGCAGCAGGGAGGCACACAGGGTAGAAGACCCCACAGGGCCACGCGCCCTGCCGCCCTCGGGTCAGCCAAAGACCGGAGGGGACACCGCAGCATGGGCCAGCTGGATGCACAAGCGAGAGCCGGCGCACAGGCCCAGGCGAGCGGCCCCCACGCGGGGTGCAAAGGGCAGGGTCAGGCCTTGGACAGCAGCCGAAAGCCCAAAGCCCCCCACGTGCATCCAGAGGCCCAAGGTCTCCAGCGACAGGCGCTGAAGAGGATCGTGTCAGCATCTACCTGGTGACAGAAAAGGCCTATTTCGGCCGCGAAAAATGTCCATGCCCAGCAGCGGGGCCCACCCACAGGACGTGGGGGTATCCCCGGAACCCCCATCCGGACACTTGTCCCCCAGCCCTGCCCTAGAGTCGCCAGACCCAGCGCTCTCAGGGCCATCTGGTCGACCCGGGGAGCGTGACCGCAAGGAAGGGACAGGGACAGGAAGGAGGTGGAGCCGGCCGGCCAGCCGGGGAAGCCCTTCCCGGCTTGCCCACGCGGGCAGGTATCGGTCTGTCCGGAGCTCCAGACGGGGACTTGGCTCCCCCAAAATCCAGGACACACCATCCAGCTCAGGCCGGTCCCCACCTCCCGACAGATCGACCGACCGACAGGGAAACACTCCGAGGGCGGGGGGGCGGGGGGGGGGGGAATGAGAGCGTGGGAAACGAAGTCTTGTCCAACGACCGGGACCCTACATGGGCACGCCTCAGGCCCAGGTGCACCCTTCCCGGCCACACCCGGGAGCAGGGGGCCGGCGGGGTACCATCCACCATCTCCGGATCCATCAGGACTTGGAAAAAAAATGTTTCCACGGAGGCGCCTCCGACGAACGGACCCCGCGAAGGAAGGCGCCGGGGCCCGAGCCACCCTTTCCGCTCCACCCCTCACGGCTTGTGCCGGTCTAGACCTCGTCAGTACGACTCCGCACGGGCCGGCGGTAGCCATCAGTCGGGGGGCAGGGGGGGAGGGACCCATGCCGGCATGACGACCGGGAAACAAGCGTGCCGGCCACCGAGCCTGTCGCGCCCTCCAACGCCCTCACAGCGCACAGCCCGGGCCGCTCCTCACTTCGGGGATGAGAGGCTGGAGGGACGGCGGGCGGGAGTCATTCACGCTCCAAAGGGCGACCCGGGACAAGGCCAGGCCACCCGAGCACAGGCAGTCCCGGGCGCCGCACACCCTCTCCCCTCGCTAGGGAGGCGGCCCGGCCCAGGCCTGGTCGGTCCCCGGGGCCGGAGCGGCAAGAGCGGATGCTGGTCGACCCGGCCAGGCGGCCCCAGAACCTGCCTGGGGAGCGCGGTGACAGTCACTCCCTCACAGGCCTGCACGCCCAATCTCCGGTGAGAGAGGGACACTCCCAGGCCTCTGAGCCACCGGAGCTGTCGCCGCCAGTGTCGCCAGCCTCCCGGAACTCTGACTCAGGCCGGATGGCTGAGTCACATCCCTCGCGAAGGTCCCCAAAGCTGCAGAGGGAAGGGACGATATAAAAGCGGACACTAGATGGCACGCGACAACCGCCACCAACGTCACCAGGACAGATCCGGAAGGCCGGCCGGCCGGCGGCGACACAACGACACAGCGCCGGCCACCCAAATGCCCGAGCTCTTCCCGGGGCCGAGGCGCCAGGCGTCCTGCACGACCGCGAGGCTTCCACTACGGAGCTGCCTCCTGGCAAGGCACTGCGTGGCGTGATGGCAGCAGATGGAAAGAGGGGGGCGGCGGCGGCGGCGGCGGCGGCGGCGGGGAAGGAGCTGGGAAGAGGTTCTCGCTGTTGCCTAGAAGGAGCCGCGCTCGCTCCCCCAAGCATGTCCCTTCCTGGGCTTGGGAATTCCAGAGAGAAGCCGGCGCGGTGAGGGTGGCACTAGCGAGAGAGATCTCAGGTTCCCCTCCACCTTCTCTTCTCTCCCCCACCCCCACCCCACCTCCCTGCACGGAGCTGGAGGAGGGAGGGAGAGAGGGAGGGCGGGAGGGTAGGCGGGGACTGGCAAAAACGAAACCCGGCAAGCTCTCGGAGAACGACAACGCAGGAGTCGGTATACCTGCCACCCTTACCGACGGAGACGGTCTGTCAAAAGCAGACAAGCAAAGCCCAGAAGCTTAGGAAGGGAGAGAAGGATACAGTCGATCCTAGGAAAGTGGAAATGAAAATCTCTCTCTGCATAGACTGAGACAAAGTCCAAAGAGAACAAATGGCTGCCTGGGGCAAATGCTCTGGTGGTCAGGTCATAGAAACATGGATTTCAGCATGACTGACCAACCACAACGGAGGGAAAGTACAACGCAACACTATGAGTGTGTGTGTATGTGTGGGGGGGTGAACTGAAATCTCATCCAAAACAAAACAAAACAAAACAAAAAAAGGAAAACAACCCCCCCCCCAAAAAAAACCCAAAAAACAACAACAGATGAAGAAGAAGAAGGAAGCCCACGACCAACAGGGTCAAGGCTCCTGCTTTCTCACCGCGGTGGCTCTGGTTGCCCCTGTGTGGTGCAGGTTCCATCTCTGGCTCAGGAAAAACTTCCACTTGCTGCCCGTGTGTGTGGCCAAAAAGTAAAACATAAAGCTGAAACAGGAGGGAGAGGGGGTGGAGAAAACCCGAAACAAACAATAAACTTTGCAAGTCTCAGGATTGCCATCCTGGGGTAGTGGAAACAAATCCGACCAGGAACCATGAGGTTGCAGGTTTGATCCCTGGCTCACTTGTTGGGTTAAGGATCTGGCATTGCCGTGAGCTGTGGTGTCTGTCACAGACGCGGCTCGGATCCCGCGTGGCTGTGCCTGTGGTGTAGGCCGGCAGGTAAGGCTCCGAACTGACCCCTAGCCTGGGAACCTCCATGTGCTGCGGGTGTGGCTCCCCCCCAAAAAAAAACCAGAAAGAGAGAGAGAGAGAGAGAGAGAGAGAAGGAAAGAAAGAAAGAAAGAAAGAAAAGAGAAAGAAAGAGAGAGAGAGAGAGAGAGAGAGAGAAAGAAAGAGAAAGAAAGAAAGGAAGGAAAGAGAAAGATAGAGAGAGAGAGAGAGAGAGAGAAAGAAAGAAAGAAAGAAAGAAAGAAAGAAAGAAAGAAAGAAAGAAAGAAAGAAAAAGAAAGGAGAAAGAAAGGAAGGAAAGAGAAAGAAAGAAAGAAAAGAAAAAGAAAGAGAGAGAGAGAAAAGAAAGAAAGGAAGAAAGGAAGGAAGGAAAGAAAAAGAAGGAAAAAGAAATCCATCTCGGAGTTCCCGCTGTGCCTAGGTCACAGCTGAGCCTCAAGTTCGATCCCTGGCACAGGAAAGGCAGTGCAGCAGGAAAAAAAAAAAAAAAAAAAGAACAACTCCATCTTGCTGGTTGGGCAGGGGAGATGCAATTGCCGGATGACATTCCACAACTCTGCCAAACTGGCAAAACCACGACGCACTTAGTACAGGAGTCATTGAAGACATGGATGTGAAAGCATCTTCTTGCTATCGATTCATTTCCCACAATCCCAGGAAGAGCCATTGGAACAGGGCTCCCATTCTTGGCACGATATCTTTTCTATGTGTGGGTGGACGCATCTTTTCTCATGGTTGTTTTCCTTTTGACCAAATTTAACTTCAGCCTCCACCATGTCATCTTTTGGGCTCTCAAGCCTGCCATGAGAATATGGTCACCAAAGTCCTCGCCCAGAGGCACCTTTGCCCACCACCAGTGCCGCCGTCTCCCCCCACCTCCTCCTCCTCCTCCTCCTCCTCCTCCTCCTCCTCCTCCTCCTCCTCCTCCTCCTCCTCCTCCTCCTCCTCCTCCTCCAACCCCCGCCAAGCACCCCCCCCCCCCACCCCGCTTTGTATTGTTCAGCTGTCTTGCACTGGTCTCTCACACGGTGGCGGTGTGGTCCTATGCATGATTCCCAACCACATTCAAGTGGACTTCCGGGATCATCATTTTCTGTTTCCTAACTGCACTTTCGTCGTTCTTAGGAGGTTTGCTTCCCTTCCCCCCCCACCCCCCCCCCACCCCGCGCGCGCGCACGCTTGGTGTTGAATCGGAGCTGCATCTGCTAGCCTGAGCCACAGCCACAGCAACGGCGGGATCCGAGCCACATCTGAGACCTTATGCCACAGCTCGCGGAAAAATGCCAGATCCTTAAACCCCTGAGCGAGGTCAGGGATCAAACCTGCCACCTCGTGATTCCTAGTCCGATTCGTTTCCGCCGCGCCATGACAGGAATTCCTTCCTGTGTTCTTTTGGGTCATGGTTGTTTCCAGCTCCACAGAATTCCTCCCCGTGCTCATGTGACATCTGGGATGTGGCGGGTTGGGGGGGGGGGGGCAAGGTTTCGTTCCCCTACAGTCATGCCTTGAAAAAAGTCGTGTACAACGTTTCACATTCCAGATCCAGAAGCTGAATCCGCAGCCGGTTCCATCTCATGAAACCGATCTCCCAGCCCAGGAAAACCAAAGGTCGTGGTTGGAGCCCGTGATAAACCCCAGGTCTGAGTCCCGAGCACTGCTGCTCAGGGAAGATTTCGAGGTGTCAGGGTCCAAGGATCCTCCTGGGCACTTGGAAATGTCTCCGATGTGTGCAGGCAGGCATGAGGATGAGAAGGGGCTAAAGAGGGGCAGAGGGTGGTGATCTCTTGTCGGTGGATGTCAAGGGTTGGCGCTTCCTTTTGTGGATCTCCCGGAAAAGTCAAATGTGGGAGAAAAACTGGACCCGTGAGTTCGAGGAGAGGGATGGCCAGAGAAAACCAGAAGAATTCCATCTGCCGACCATTGGGTAGGTAGGAGGGCAAAAACCGAAACCTCGAGCATGACATGAACAGAACCACATGCTTCTAGCCACCCATAAACCCCGTAAGATAAGATCGTTTCTGCTGAGATACCCTCTCCCTCCCCCCACCCACCCAGGGCGAAGGATCCCTGGGTGGTGGCAGAGGGGCGGCAGCAGTCAGTGGCAGTGGCGGCGGGCATGGAACTTCCACAGGCCCTGGGGACACACCCCCCGCCCCCAGAAACCCCTAGAAGCTTGGAATTCTGATGTCTGTGGTGTGATGACCATAAACACTGGCTTTTGTGCCATGTCTGCTAGAAGATATGGTTTCCATGACAAATAAAGTGATTTTTAGCAAGTTTTTCTCCACTTGAGATGTATTGAAAATACGTCTTCATTCAGGGGGAGGTAGGTGTAGGTGACAGACGTGGCCGCTCAGCTCAGATCGGGTGATCTGGCAGGGCATAGCTCTGGCTGAGGTGCAGGCCAGCAGCTACAGCTCCGATTCTTCGACCCCTAGCCCAGGGAACTTCCATATCCCAAGGGTGCACTCCTAAAAAACAAAAAACAAAATGAACAACACACAAAGAGGGAGCATCTCATCGATGGCAGACCAAATTCCAATGTATATGTATACGTGTACATAGGTATGTACGTATGGATGTGTGTGTGTATGTGTATATTATCGAGAGAGAGAGAGAGAGAGAGAGAGAGAGAGAGAGAGAGAGAGAGGATTTTTTAGAGCCATAACTGTGGCATACGGAAGTTCCCAAACCAGGGTTCGAACCGGCATACATGGATACTAGTCGGGTTTGTTACCACTGAGCCACAACAGGAACTCCCCACATTCCAATATTTAATGAGAAAATACATTTTTGATGCTTTAGGCAACCCTGCAAACACCCTTATTTAAGTGACTGGACTTAACAAAAAGGAATCCCTAGCACCTAGTAACAGAACAAAGATAAAGAAACACAAGGCAGGAATTCCCGTTGTGGCTCGGTGGAAACGAACCCGACTAGCATTGACCCCTAACCTGGGAACCTACAAAATGGCACATGTGAAGCCCTAAAAGAAGACTACACACACACACACACACACACACACACACACACACACGGCACAGACAGATGCGAAAGGAAAAGAAAAGGAAGGAAAAAAGAAAAGGGAAGAAAGAGAGAAATGAACAGGCAGAGCAAGCCATTGTGAATGATCTCTAGGGACAGATATTTTTCTCCAAGCATAATTTTATTTTTCCCCAAGTGATACCAGACCTTCTCTCTCTCTCTCTCTCTCTCTCTCTCTCTCTCTCTCACACACACACACACACACACACTCTCCCTCCCTCTCTCTCTCTCTTTGAAAAAATTTATGTATTTAGTGGAGTTCCCATTGTGACTCAGCAGGTAGGAATCTGACTAGCATCCATGAGAGTGCTGGTTTGATCCCTGGCCTCGCTCAGTGGGTGAAAGATCTGGCATTGCCCTGAACTGTGGTGTAGGTTGCAGACACAGATCGGACCTGGTGTTGCTGTGTCTGTGGTGTAGGCCAGTGGCTCAAGCTCTGATTCCCTAGCCTGGGAACCTCCGTGTGCCGTGAGTGCCACCCGAAGAAAGCAAGGGTAAAAAAAAAAAAAAAAAAAGAAACATAAAAACCTGGATTGGGGAGATCCCATTGTGGCTCATTGGTAACAAAGCTGAGGAGCACCCACGAGGATGCAGATTCGATCCTGGGGTGGGGGGGTGGGGTGCTGGTGCTGGTGGTGCTGAGGTGTGTGCGTGTGGGGTGATAAATAGGTTACCTCTGGCTTCTGGGGGGTGAGAGTCAGCATGGTTTTCCTGCACCTGCTGCTCCTGGGCAATTATTTAGTTTTGGTTTCTTGTTCCTTTGTTTTTGTGGTCCTGCATTGTGGTGAGTACTGGTGTAAGTGGCAGGTTCCTATTTGATCCGACATTTCTTTGGCTCTGGTGTCGGTTGACAGCCATGGTCATGACTGGTGGTGGCTGTTAAGTCTCCAGGAGTTCCACGCAACATTCTGATTGTCTTTCTTCCTTGGGCTTTGGCTGCAGCCTCCCCCTACCCCCTACCCCCCCCCCCCCCCCGCATCATATGGAGGTTCCCGGGCTAGGGGCCGAATCAGACCTACAACTGCTGGGGCGTATGCCACAGTCACAAGCACCATCATATCCAAGCTGCGTCTGCAACCTACACCGCAGCGCAAGGTGATGCCACCAGATCCTAAACCCACTGTGGAAGGCCTGGGATCGAACCTGCAACCTCATGGTTCCTGGTTGGATTCCTTTCCACTATTCCACGACGGGAACTCCTGGGCTTTGGCTTTTGACAGGTGGAGGGACACAGCTTTCTGAAACGGTGGGGCCAGGGCAAGGCATAGAAACATAAGATGGATGTGAGCCTGCGCCTATTCTTTTCTCGTGTGCTGGGAAGATAAGGTGGCTCTTGCCAGCTGGGATTTCATTTCCCCACAAACGATCAGGCTCTTAAGGTATCAGGCAGGGAAGAGGGAGAGTCAGAGTTCCCATTGTGGCTCAGTGGTTAATGAATCTGACTAGGAACCATGAGGTTGCAGGTTCCATCCCTGGCCTTGCTCAGTGGGTTAAGGATCCAGCATTGCCGTGAGCTGTGGTGCAGGTTGCAGATGTGGCTCAGATCCCGCGTTGCTGTGGCTCTGGTGTAGGCCAGCGGCTACAGCTCCGATTGGACCCCTGGCAGGGGAACTTCCATATGCCGCAGGAGCGGCCCTAGAAAAGGCAAAAAGCCGAAGGTGGGGGGGGGGGGGGGACAGAAGAAGAGTGAGAATCACGGTCGGAAGAACATGGGGAAATCGGTGCTAGGTGCCTGGGTGTGTGAGTTCACACGGAATGCTAACCCAGACCCCTGGCCAGCCACATTTGGGGTATCTATCAACTTGACTCTCCACTCTCCAGCTCACCTGGGTGGTGCTGCCCTGCCCTGCCCTGCTCATGTAAGACCTGGCTCCTCCAGGGATGGCTTTGCACCAGAGGGAGACGGGGCAAAGTCACTGAGCTTAAGGTAATTTCTCCAAGAGAGACTCTGGGAGAAGGAGACCAGCTGGGTTTCTGTGTGTTCATTTTTCTTCCTGTCTGCTTGTTTGGTGCAGGCCAGTCCATGTGCCGAGACATTCAGAAACTCTGTACTAGCTGAGACTCAGACCTTGTTCCGAAATAAGCAAAGGGACTTTGAGCTGGGATCACTCCCTGACAAGTAGCTAGCAAAGAAGTTTCCCGTAGCTCTCAGGCCCCATCCCCGCCCTCAGGCGGGTGGGCGTGGGGAGGGGGTGGGGGGGGAGGGGAGGGGCTCGTTCAGGCAGGCAGGCAGGCAGGCAGGCAGGCAGGCAGGCAGGCGCTGGTTCATTAGTCCCGCACCCCCCCACTCCCGGCCCCAGCTGCCCGCCCCACCCCCCACCCCCGGCCGCCATCCCTGCTGCGCCGCCTCTCGCTTCCCAAATCGCCTGGACTCACGCCCGGGAAGGGGGGGAGGGGAGATCAGGAAGATCCAGGCCTCAGGGCCTGGGTTCAATCACTTCATTCAAATGCAGAAACTCTCCAGTCAAGTCAGAGGTGGTGACTTTTCCTGGAGCTTCTCTTTAGGGAAAGTGTTTTTTTTCCCCTCTTTCCCCAATTTCCCTACCCTCAGGCTGCCCCTCGCAGACTGCATGGAGGGGGGTGGGGGAGGATGTGTGCACGAAACTCGCCTCGTGTCAGGCCAAAGGAGCCCCCGCCATTTCCCAACCCGGGAAACCCCGCAAAACTTCTGGAGCATGTTGGCCTTGGTGTGGGAATGGACATCTTCACTTGCCATCTTCCTTTGCACGAGGAGGAGATTTTCATCTCCTGCTGTCTGGGGGCCAGAAAGGAGGGCCAGAGTGTCCCTTTGGTGTGGGCCGGTCCTTAAGTCATTTTACCTCACAGGAATCACCCACACAGGGCATGGAGACACGTTTGGGGTCCGCCTCCTCCGAAACGTCCCGGGAAACCTCACGTGTGAAAAACTGAGCTGGGGAGGTCCCATCGTGGTGCAGAAGTGGAAATAAATGCAACTAGGAACCATGAGGTGGCAGGTTCCATGCTCAGCCTCGCTCACTGGGTTACGAATCCCACGTTGCCATGAGCTGTGGGTAGAGGAGAGTGAGAAGGAGAGGGAGGGAGGGGGAAGGGAGAGATCCTCCATTTATGGAACTGGTTTCCTTGTTTTGAGATGACGTCGCTTTGGTGAAACAGTTGTCAGATGGCCTCTCAAAAGGCGGTGATGTGGATGGGCTCCCCGAACCAGGCCCACAGAAACCAAAGGAACGAAGGGGTTAATCCTTGGAGCCAGAGTTCCCTCCTCTGAAACTGAAACCAAGCTCAAGCCCGGGAGTGCTGGTGTGTTGGAGCCAGAGACATTGTTACAGCTAAAAGCTACTTTGAAATAGTCTCCATTAGGTTATGGCTTGCCTTGGCCCACGAACTTATGACTAATGACTACTGTCGAGTCAGAGTTGTAGTGAACCTGGTGTTTTCTCTACCCTTGAAACACTCCCTAAGGATTGCGCCCCCCCCCCCACCCCGTGGATGAGCAATCTTCACTCCGGAGAGAAGGTCAAAATGCCATAACCCCAAAGACACTAGAAACATTCCATGGACCACCTGACTCCAGCCTTGATGACTTTGAAATGGTCTATCCTAATCTCCTATCCAGGGAGAATGCAAGCACCCTGATGCTTCTAGACAGCTCCGCCACCCCCATGCCCACCATTAAGCTAAACCTATAGAACCCCTTGCTATCCCCTCTCAAGGGAGGACACAGTTTTGAGGTCCTTAGCCTGCTGTGGCCTCCTTAGCCTGGCAAAGCAATAAAGCTGTTCTTTATGCTTCACCCAAAACTCTGTCTCTGAGACTTAATTGGAGCTGGAGTACCAAGGCCGGTTTGGGCTGCCAAACTTTCCTGGAACTTTCAAACTGTTACATATGAAGAACGGAGCCGGTGACTCTGTGTGTGTGTGCGTGTACGTGTGAGAGAGACACAGAGAGACAGACAGAGACAGTGAGTGAGACAGAGAGAGACAGAGGGAAGAGAGAGGGAGAGGGGAAAGTCCCTTCAGTCTTTTGTTTTCTCGGTTTGTTTGTTTGTTTGTTTGTTTTGTCTTTTTGCCATTTCTTGGGCCGCTCCCATGGCATATGGAGGTTCCCAGGCTAGGGGTCGAATCGGAGCCATAGCTGCCAGCCTACGCCAGAGCCACAGCAACGTGGGATCTGAGCCGTGTCTGCGACCGACACCACAGCTCACGGCAACGCTGGATCCTTAACCCACTGAGTGAGGGCAGGGATCGAACCCACAACCTCACGGTTCCTAGTCGGATTCGCTCACCACGGAGCCATGACGGGAACGCCCCTTCAGTCTTTTGAAAGGCCCCTCTGAGAATGCCGTCAGGTGTTGGGGCCAACTTTCCGAGGGGCTCTTAGAGAAATGAACACAGGGTGATGGTTTCACTCTCAGAGACCATTTCTCTGATGTGTTCATCGAGGGACTCCACGGGCTTCCGTTTTCAGGGCCTCGGGACAAGCGATACGTGTTCTCATCCGCAAGGATGCCAGGTCCAAAGGGTGGGAGAAAATGGGAAACGCTGATGAAGAGAGTTGTAGCCAGAGATGGAAGGCAACTGGAAAAACTTCAGGATCCAGTCCAGTTTTCCAGCCACTGAGTTTCTGATTTCTGGAAGGATTTGGGTAGGGAGGAAAAGGTCAAGGATTCTCCATCCCTCTGACAGAGGTATAAGTTACAAAGTAGATGTACAACTTTTGAGAAAAAAACGAACAAACAAAGAAACAACCAAACAAACAATTTTTGTCCCTTTGTCTTTATCAGGAAAAGTGAAAGATGGAGAGAGGGAGGGAGGGAGGGAGGGAGGGAGGGTGGGTTGGATGGATGGATGGATGGATGGATTTGGGGGGCGGGGAGAAGATTCTTAGATCCTAATGACCCAATGCTTTCTCTAGTCCTGGGCCTTTAGGTGATATATCTATATCTATATATCTATATCTATCTGTATACACACACACACACACACACACACACACACACACACACACACACGTAGTTATTTTCTGTTTCTAGGGCTGCACCCATGGCACATGGAGGTTCCCAGGCTAGGGGTCCAATCGGAGCCGTAGCCACCGGCCTACACCAGAGCCAGCACAACGCGGGATCCGAGCCCTGTCTGCGACCTACACCAGAGCTCACGGCAACACCCGATCCTGAACCCAACGAGCGAGGCCAGGGATCGAACCCGCACCCTCAGGCCTCCTAGTCGGATTCGTCCAGCCATGACGGGAACTCCTACATATGTATATAGTATGCATATAGTATATCTTTTTTTAATGCCCACGCCCCAGCCCTATGGAAGTTCCCAGACTCACGGTCGAATCAGAGCTGTAGCTGCGGGCCTACCCCACAGCCACAGCAACGCGGGATCCTTAACCCACCAAGCGAGGCCAGGGGAGGGATCGAACCCACATCCTCACGGATCCTAGTCGGGTTCATTACCGCTGAGCCCTGATGGGAACTGCAGGGGACATCTTTTTTTTTTTTTTTTTTTTTTTTTTTAAGATGTAAGTTTGTTGTGGTTGTTGTGGTTGTTGGTTGTTGTTGTTGCTTTAGCTCGGCATACAGTGGGCTTGCTTACAATGTTGTGTTCGTTTCAGGTGTACAGTCAAGGGGATTCAGTGATCCATCTACATCCATCTATCCCTCCGTTCTTTTTCAGCGTCTTTTCCCCTCTAGGTGATTCCAGAATATTGGGCCATTCCTTCCTTGTGGGTGGGAACACCAGCGTGAAAAAAAACCATCACGGGGGAGTTCCTGTCGTGGCACCATGGAAGCGCATCCGACGAGGAACCTTTGCAGGGAAGGGTGTGGGTTCGATCCCTGGCCTCGCTCAGGGGGGCGGTAAGGATCCGGCAGGCAGTGCCGTGAGCTGTGGTGTCGGTCGCAGACGCGGCTCGGATCCCACATGGCTGTGCCTGTGGCGTAGGCCAGCAGCCGTAGCTCCGATTCAACCCCTCGCTTGGGAACTTCCATATGCCACGAGGGCAGCCCTAAAAAGCAGAGGGGGGAAAAGAAATCATGAGGGCGGGGGAGAGGGATCCATGAGGAGGATGGGATGAACATATACACACACAAAAGAGTCTCTATCCAATAGACGACGAACAGGGACCCCTACGCCACCTTCTGGAATCCAAACGCCAAAACCACAAAGCAGAGTTCCCGCCATGGCGCAGTGGAAATGAGTCCGACCAGGAACCATGAGGTTGCAGGTTCGATGCCTGTCCACCTCGCTCAGTGGGTAAAGGATCCGGTGTTGCCGTGAGCTGTGGTGTTGGTCCCAGACGCGGCTCGGACCTGGCATTCCTGTTTCTGTGGTGTAGGAGGTCAGCAGCTAAAGCCTCCGATTCGATCCGTCATCTGGGAACCTCCATATGCCGTGGGTGTGGCCCTCAACACACACACACACACACACACACACGCACGCACGCACGCACGCACACACGCACACGCACACGCACACGCACACACACACACACTCTGGAACCCCCTAAATGGGAGAAAACCGGACACAGTAGTTTTTTAGGGGTCCAGTCTCTGTGACAGGTGAGGATATCAGGCTTGCATCGAGGGAGGGAAGGCTTCACCCCACGCAGAAAACACACCCACCTACCCACCGACCGACCTTCCTTCCTTCTTTCCTTCCTTCCTTCCTTCCTTCCTTCATGAGAGAACAGTTGGATGACCCATCCTAAGTGTCGGTTGAATGAAGTCTAGTTACCAGGGTTCAGAGTGGGGGAGGGAGAGGGGTAGGAAGTCTGAAGCCTCTGGCGACTCTCCGAAATGTTCTCCCCCCAGGGTGACAGAGCCAGCAGGTCAGGCACTGCCTTCTCTAGAAACCTTCCTGCCCATGTCCAAGGGGGTGTGGGGGGTTGGGGGTGTGGGGCAGGGAGTGGGCCAGGGAGCCTGGAGAAACCCAGACCACCAAGCGGCCATTCTCCCATCGCCCCGACTGTTTGTTGAATGAACATAATGGACGTGATCCAAGTCTGCCACGCCGCCGCCGCCGCCGCCGCCGCCGCCACCACCACTTTCTCCATCATCTCCCCCACCCCCTTGCCTGCAGCCATCTTTGAAAAGGCTGCTGTTGTGGCTGCCTTTGCATGAAAGTGAGTGAGGACCCCTCCCTAATACGGAGTGTTTCAGTCCCTGGTGTCTCTGACAGCTCGCTCATGTATTGGTTGTGAACCATCTTGCCTTGAGGATTTGGAGGATTCGTGAACATTGCAGGAGCCATGGGAGCAGTGAAGTCCTTATCGCCAACCCGACACCCCCCCCCCCCAAATTTCGTGGCAGGGAGCACACTTTTCTTTCACCCAAGAGATTTATTTCCTGCTTTCTGAAGAGAGAAGGAAAGGAGGGTCAGAATGGTCCTCTGGTGTCTGGTGTCCTGTCCCTTTCATTGCACACACTCCTAGTGCCACTGCGGGAGGCACGTTCGGGGCGCGGGGTGGGGTGGGGGTGGGGGACCTGCTGCACGCACCCGCCCCTCACTTTCAAATGCGAAACTCAAGGAGGATGTGAATGTCCTCCATGCCACCGATCAGGTGAACGGGATGGCTTTCTAGGGAAATCCTGGTGTTTCCTTTCACTGCCATGACGAACACCCAGAAACAACCCTGTAAGTTCATACAACTTTGTCAGTCAACTGTATTCCAATAAAATGAAAAAGCAAGACACAGACACACCCACACGCACACACACACACACGCGCGCGCACACACGCACCCCAACCCAGAACCAAACACCCTCTCCTGAAATGGGGGGGCGGGCCCACCGGAGAATGAGCAAGAGAATTCCAGAGTCGGTAGGAAAGTGTCATCTGCAGCGGTGTGAAAAACCCCAAGCTCTTTTCTTCCTGTCAAGGTGAATAAACTTTGTTAATGGGAGTGGGTGCCCTCAGTGTGCCCTCCGAGAGGAAAGGCAGGGAGCATTTTCTCCCTGAAGAGCTTAGTGCTGTCATAGCACTGACGGACAGGATGAACGATCGGTGAGAGGTGGCAGCAGCAGTGGTGGCCGCCTGCACTGCCTGGGCGGATTGGAAACATAGACGAGCCACCAAGACTGCGTGTGACACCCCCGTGGGCCACCCCCCCCCCCCCCCGTCTGTACAGTGACAAGAGTCCTTTGGGGGAAAAGGGAGGGTGGGTGCTCTTCCAGTGTGTCTGTCTGCATTCACCAGGTGTGGGAGAGAAGACAGATGTTTGTTTCCACTATCGTTCGGAGGACTTGCCCAAGAGTACCACGTCCCCCCAAAGATAGCACCGGAAGAGAGATGCACGAGGTTTCTGAATGCATGCCGTGGGTGCTCCAGGCTGCCTCCAGGCCGCCCCCTCGCCCTCGCCCTCCCCCTCCCCCTTGCCAGAGGCAGACGTTCCTTGAAACAGCTGGCTTTGAACTTGGGCTTCTAGAGGAAGGTTTTTCTCCTGCTTTCAAGACGGGAAGAAGAGGGTGTCCGTCTCACATCCGTCCTTTCCAGAGGGCCCTGGATTCCAGATCCTCCACATGCCAGCGCCAAAGCCGAAGCGGTCGGTCTGGGGGTGCCCCATTCGGGTTCCCTCCCCACACACCTGCACGCGCGCGCGCACACACACACACACACACACACGCACGCACCGGGAACAGTGTGATCTCCCACGCCCCCGAAAAGCTTCAGAATGGCCTCAGTCCGAGGCAGTAGACCTATGTATGTCCTCACACCTGTTCAAATAATGTCTGCCCTCAGCCCCACCATCCCCTGCCTCTTTTAAGGACAAAGGCACTGTAGGTTTCCCTGGGGAAGGGAGACTCCATGGCATGTAAATCACAGTCTTAAGGAAAAGGATAATAGCATATGCCGGGGGGGGGGGGGGGGGGGGGAGAAAGAAGGGGGGGGAGGGGGGGGACCCGCGGTGGTGTGCTTGTGAGGGAGAGAGACAGAGACAGACAGGGAGGGACGGAGGATAGGCAGACAGTGAGAGGCAGAATCAGAGGGAGAAAGAGGAGGAGGGGAGAGAGACAGAGAAAGTGAAACAGAGCTAGGTATAGAGGACGCTGTGGCTGGGTCGGATTCTGCGTGTTCTCAGTGAAGTCGTCCTAAGGCCTCTGGAGGTCCAGATCACTGCTTGGGGCCGGAAGTCTGTCTGCCCTTCCCTACCCATCTGAAGAGCTGTGGTTTGGGCTTTCCAGCCGGGAACCCCTCTTTCTGCCTCTTTGTCCAACACACAAGGTTCGTGGGACCCAGAAATCCCATTCTGAGAGCACCCTAGGAACAGTCCTTTCCATACGGCGCAGGAGGCCCCTGTGCCAAGAGATCCAAAGTCTGGAGCCTCTGTTCTCCCCCCCCCCCCCCCTTCCCTCCACGGACAAAATCTTGCCTTGTATTCCTTTTTTTCTCAGGGACTCTGAAGGACATGTATCATTGTACAACCATGGGGAAGATGCTTCCATTCCCTCTGGAATGATGGATGTGGTCGCATGTCTCAAGGAGGCTCCAATTCTTTGAGCAGGACTCCCGATGGTGCCATCCCATCGTCCCTCCCCTCCCCTCCCCTCCGGCTCGCTCGGTCACGGTTCCCCTCCTTTTTCCTCCCCTCCAGGTTATCTTCAGGTCTGCCGCCCACTTGTAACTCCTCCCCCACTTGGAAGTGGCCTCTTCCGGCCCCGAACTTGGTCGTCCCAGGCCCACCCCGGGAGCCATCTGGCGGACCTTTTCGGAGACTATAAAAAGCAGCCTACGGCAGGGGGCGTCGCAGGACCAACGAACGCATCGGGATGGATCGCTGTGTGGCGACATGGATTCTCCAGGCAGGGCAGGCATAAGGCCTGGACTCTTTCCTCCTGGAGCCCATTTCTTCATCCGTGGCCTTGAAGACGAACCACGCCGACCACGGACCGTGGACCTTGGCCTTCACCTTTCATTTCCGAACGGCAGCCAGGGCATCCATTGTCACCACCGCGGAAAAGGTGTCCACAAAAAGGACAGGTGAGCACCTCCATGGCATGCAGTGTCATCGCCACCCCCACCCCGGCTTTAAAGGGTCCTCTTTCAAGTAATCACGTTGCCACAGCTGGGACTTGGATCGGATCCCTGGCTCCGGAACCCCATATGACCTGGGGCCGGCCAATGCATCCCTCCATAGCGTCCTAAATCCGTACATCGTTGATTCAGGACTTTCCCTCGTGGCACAGAGGAAACGAATCTGACCAGGAACCATGAGGTTGCGGGCTCCATCCTTCGCCTCACGCAGGGGGTTGAGACGAGGCTCAGATCTGGCACGGCTGCGGCTCGGGCGTAGGCCAGCAGCCGTAACTCCAGTTCGACCCCTAGCCTGGGAAGCTCCATAGACCGTGGGTGCGGCCATCCGAAGACCAACAAGAACCTCCTCACCGTCCTAATACAGGGACAGCAACGTTGTCACGGCAAGGGCGGCGGGGCGGCGCGGGCCAAATAAAATGCTATGCACCCAAGTGTTTGATTTCAATAGAGAAGAAAGAAATCACTAGGCCAGAGGGGAAGCTCAGAAAACATCGAACACAAAACGACACACCCTGTCCGGGAGACTCAGGCCCCGGAGAGAGGCAGTCAACGCGGTGCAGACACGACCCCAGCGAGTGAGTTGGCAGAGACGGACGGGCGGCCCCGGCATCAAGACAACCCCAGGGATCCCATCGAGGGCCACACGCACCCGGGCCCGAGTCGGCCGGGAGAGCTGGTCGACCCCGCGGGCCCTCGGACCCGGGCCCGAGTCGGCCGGGACAGCTGGTCGACCCCGCGGGCCCTCGGACCCGGGCCCGAGTCGGCCGGGACAGCTGGTCGACCCCGCGGGCCCTCGGACCCGGGCCCGAGTCGGCCGGGACAGCTGGTCGACCCCGCGGGCCCTCGGACCCGGGCCCGAGTCGGCCGGGACAGCTGGTCGACCCCGCGGGCCCTCGGACCCGGGCCCGAGACGGCCGGGACAGCTGGTCGACCCCGCGGGCCCTCGGACCCGGGCCCGAGACGGCCGGGACAGCTGGTCGACCCCGCGGGC
>NC_139390.1:55935000-55952500 GCF_054392235.1 Sus scrofa | reverse complement strand
TCCACTTCCCCTTCCAAGGGGAGGGGCACCACGCGCCCACGCAGCACACAGCCCGGCGCTGGACGCCAAAACCCGGCCCGGCCCGGCGTGACCCTCCCCCAACTCGGAGGGGGGAGGCACAGGCCGCATTAGGCAAAAGAGCAGCGCTTGGCCCCCACCGCGGGGGCCAGCGCACCCCTCGCGCGAGGGCGGCTCTTGCCCACACGCTGTGGCAAGTAGCGCCGGCAGCTACTGCCCTGCAGACTTCAGGAGGGGCGGCGGCTGGGGGGTCCAGGTACCCCAAGGCCCCCCTCTCAGATCGCTAGAGAAGGCTTTCTCACCGAGGGCGCGTCGTGCCCCACACACCATCGCTCGCCCCTTCGGGGACCCACGGGAGTGGGAACACTCCCAAAAAGTGGGAAGTCAGAAGGGGGGGGGGTCTGCGGTATGGGTAAAGCACACAGCCCATGTGAGCGTCCACGGTCAGAGCCGGGAGGGCAAGAGTCTGTGCTGCCACCAGGCTTGCCTTTCAGACTTTTCCACGTGGGTGGAGGGATGCCACGTCCGGAAAGCCAGACGGGGACCCCCCCTTCACATCTCCCGGCCCACCGCGGTCGCTCTCACGACCACATGCAGCCTTCCCGGTCAAGGGAGAAGCATGGGGCGTGCCACTCAAGGGCCAAGGGCTGCCCTCACTGGCACACAGTGAGGGAGACCCATGACAAGGGGTCCACCTGAGCCCCTCCCGGGGAGGGGACACAAGCTTCCCCTGCCTTACCGTCTCGACCCCCTCCCCTGAGCTTTAGGAAGCTGCTCGTGGGGCACGCCACCACCACAGTGGGGACCCGAGGGGACTCACCGCTGGGAGAGGAAAACGACACCACCGCTCGGCCTCGGGCATCTGACAGGCAACCCGGAGTACTCCAGGGGCACCACAGAGGACCAGGGGAGGCACGCTCACGCACCCGCAGGGATGCGAAGCATGGCAGCGAGGGAGGCCTCCCCCCACTTTGGGGAGGGACCGCTCGCAAGGCACACGCCAAGGAGGCAAAGCGAGAATGCCTGCTGCGTCCCAAAGGACCCAGGCCCCCCCCCCCGACTGACACCCGAAGGCAGCAGGGCGGGAGACCAGAGGTCAGGCTGGAGGCCGCACCCCTGCCTTCCCCCACACCACCCGCAGGTGGGGGAGGAGCAGCGAGGGGCCCGCGACAGAATGAGAGGCGCGGCCCAACTCACCATGAGCGGCCGTCCCTCACCTGGCGCGGCTTAAGCCCAAGCCCAGGAGAGCGCCACATCACCACATCGATCAGTCCTGGCAGAGCCAGGGAAGAGCCCAGAAGAGGGGAGGGAGGGAGGGAGGGAGGGAGGGCCAGCAAAGACAATCACCACGGGGGCCTGCTTCAGCTTCACCGGCCCCCCCTCCTCCTCCTCCTCCTCCTCCTCCCCTTCCTCTCTCAGGGGAGAGACAGCGGCTGACAACCCCGGGAGGGAGAATGCCTGACACGTGGCACGGAGCCAACAGGGTGGGGTTGTTCCAGCCGAGCCGCCGGGTGCCCGCAGCAGGGAGGCACACAGGGTAGAAGACCCCACAGGGCCACGCGCCCTGCCGCCCTCGGGTCAGCCAAAGACCGGAGGGGACACCGCAGCATGGGCCAGCTGGATGCACAAGCGAGAGCCGGCGCACAGGCCCAGGCGAGCGGCCCCCACGCGGGGTGCAAAGGGCAGGGTCAGGCCTTGGACAGCAGCCGAAAGCCCAAAGCCCCCCACGTGCATCCAGAGGCCCAAGGTCTCCAGCGACAGGCGCTGAAGAGGATCGTGTCAGCATCTACCTGGTGACAGAAAAGGCCTATTTCGGCCGCGAAAAATGTCCATGCCCAGCAGCGGGGCCCACCCACAGGACGTGGGGGTATCCCCGGAACCCCCATCCGGACACTTGTCCCCCAGCCCTGCCCTAGAGTCGCCAGACCCAGCGCTCTCAGGGCCATCTGGTCGACCCGGGGAGCGTGACCGCAAGGAAGGGACAGGGACAGGAAGGAGGTGGAGCCGGCCGGCCAGCCGGGGAAGCCCTTCCCGGCTTGCCCACGCGGGCAG
This sequence comes from Sus scrofa, assembly GCF_054392235.1. Lineage (NCBI taxonomy): Eukaryota > Metazoa > Chordata > Mammalia > Artiodactyla > Suidae > Sus > Sus scrofa. The sequence continues at coordinate 55,950,430 of NC_139390.1, read as the reverse complement.
GTATCGGTCTGTCCGGAGCTCCAGACGGGGACTTGGCTCCCCCAAAATCCAGGACACACCATCCAGCTCAGGCCGGTCCCCACCTCCCGACAGATCGACCGACCGACAGGGAAACACTCCGAGGGCGGGGGGGCGGGGGGGGGGGGAATGAGAGCGTGGGAAACGAAGTCTTGTCCAACGACCGGGACCCTACATGGGCACGCCTCAGGCCCAGGTGCACCCTTCCCGGCCACACCCGGGAGCAGGGGGCCGGCGGGGTACCATCCACCATCTCCGGATCCATCAGGACTTGGAAAAAAAATGTTTCCACGGAGGCGCCTCCGACGAACGGACCCCGCGAAGGAAGGCGCCGGGGCCCGAGCCACCCTTTCCGCTCCACCCCTCACGGCTTGTGCCGGTCTAGACCTCGTCAGTACGACTCCGCACGGGCCGGCGGTAGCCATCAGTCGGGGGGCAGGGGGGGAGGGACCCATGCCGGCATGACGACCGGGAAACAAGCGTGCCGGCCACCGAGCCTGTCGCGCCCTCCAACGCCCTCACAGCGCACAGCCCGGGCCGCTCCTCACTTCGGGGATGAGAGGCTGGAGGGACGGCGGGCGGGAGTCATTCACGCTCCAAAGGGCGACCCGGGACAAGGCCAGGCCACCCGAGCACAGGCAGTCCCGGGCGCCGCACACCCTCTCCCCTCGCTAGGGAGGCGGCCCGGCCCAGGCCTGGTCGGTCCCCGGGGCCGGAGCGGCAAGAGCGGATGCTGGTCGACCCGGCCAGGCGGCCCCAGAACCTGCCTGGGGAGCGCGGTGACAGTCACTCCCTCACAGGCCTGCACGCCCAATCTCCGGTGAGAGAGGGACACTCCCAGGCCTCTGAGCCACCGGAGCTGTCGCCGCCAGTGTCGCCAGCCTCCCGGAACTCTGACTCAGGCCGGATGGCTGAGTCACATCCCTCGCGAAGGTCCCCAAAGCTGCAGAGGGAAGGGACGATATAAAAGCGGACACTAGATGGCACGCGACAACCGCCACCAACGTCACCAGGACAGATCCGGAAGGCCGGCCGGCCGGCGGCGACACAACGACACAGCGCCGGCCACCCAAATGCCCGAGCTCTTCCCGGGGCCGAGGCGCCAGGCGTCCTGCACGACCGCGAGGCTTCCACTACGGAGCTGCCTCCTGGCAAGGCACTGCGTGGCGTGATGGCAGCAGATGGAAAGAGGGGGGCGGCGGCGGCGGCGGCGGCGGCGGCGGGGAAGGAGCTGGGAAGAGGTTCTCGCTGTTGCCTAGAAGGAGCCGCGCTCGCTCCCCCAAGCATGTCCCTTCCTGGGCTTGGGAATTCCAGAGAGAAGCCGGCGCGGTGAGGGTGGCACTAGCGAGAGAGATCTCAGGTTCCCCTCCACCTTCTCTTCTCTCCCCCACCCCCACCCCACCTCCCTGCACGGAGCTGGAGGAGGGAGGGAGAGAGGGAGGGCGGGAGGGTAGGCGGGGACTGGCAAAAACGAAACCCGGCAAGCTCTCGGAGAACGACAACGCAGGAGTCGGTATACCTGCCACCCTTACCGACGGAGACGGTCTGTCAAAAGCAGACAAGCAAAGCCCAGAAGCTTAGGAAGGGAGAGAAGGATACAGTCGATCCTAGGAAAGTGGAAATGAAAATCTCTCTCTGCATAGACTGAGACAAAGTCCAAAGAGAACAAATGGCTGCCTGGGGCAAATGCTCTGGTGGTCAGGTCATAGAAACATGGATTTCAGCATGACTGACCAACCACAACGGAGGGAAAGTACAACGCAACACTATGAGTGTGTGTGTATGTGTGGGGGGGTGAACTGAAATCTCATCCAAAACAAAACAAAACAAAACAAAAAAAGGAAAACAACCCCCCCCCCAAAAAAAACCCAAAAAACAACAACAGATGAAGAAGAAGAAGGAAGCCCACGACCAACAGGGTCAAGGCTCCTGCTTTCTCACCGCGGTGGCTCTGGTTGCCCCTGTGTGGTGCAGGTTCCATCTCTGGCTCAGGAAAAACTTCCACTTGCTGCCCGTGTGTGTGGCCAAAAAGTAAAACATAAAGCTGAAACAGGAGGGAGAGGGGGTGGAGAAAACCCGAAACAAACAATAAACTTTGCAAGTCTCAGGATTGCCATCCTGGGGTAGTGGAAACAAATCCGACCAGGAACCATGAGGTTGCAGGTTTGATCCCTGGCTCACTTGTTGGGTTAAGGATCTGGCATTGCCGTGAGCTGTGGTGTCTGTCACAGACGCGGCTCGGATCCCGCGTGGCTGTGCCTGTGGTGTAGGCCGGCAGGTAAGGCTCCGAACTGACCCCTAGCCTGGGAACCTCCATGTGCTGCGGGTGTGGCTCCCCCCCAAAAAAAAACCAGAAAGAGAGAGAGAGAGAGAGAGAGAGAGAAGGAAAGAAAGAAAGAAAGAAAGAAAAGAGAAAGAAAGAGAGAGAGAGAGAGAGAGAGAGAGAAAGAAAGAGAAAGAAAGAAAGGAAGGAAAGAGAAAGATAGAGAGAGAGAGAGAGAGAGAGAAAGAAAGAAAGAAAGAAAGAAAGAAAGAAAGAAAGAAAGAAAGAAAGAAAGAAAAAGAAAGGAGAAAGAAAGGAAGGAAAGAGAAAGAAAGAAAGAAAAGAAAAAGAAAGAGAGAGAGAGAAAAGAAAGAAAGGAAGAAAGGAAGGAAGGAAAGAAAAAGAAGGAAAAAGAAATCCATCTCGGAGTTCCCGCTGTGCCTAGGTCACAGCTGAGCCTCAAGTTCGATCCCTGGCACAGGAAAGGCAGTGCAGCAGGAAAAAAAAAAAAAAAAAAAGAACAACTCCATCTTGCTGGTTGGGCAGGGGAGATGCAATTGCCGGATGACATTCCACAACTCTGCCAAACTGGCAAAACCACGACGCACTTAGTACAGGAGTCATTGAAGACATGGATGTGAAAGCATCTTCTTGCTATCGATTCATTTCCCACAATCCCAGGAAGAGCCATTGGAACAGGGCTCCCATTCTTGGCACGATATCTTTTCTATGTGTGGGTGGACGCATCTTTTCTCATGGTTGTTTTCCTTTTGACCAAATTTAACTTCAGCCTCCACCATGTCATCTTTTGGGCTCTCAAGCCTGCCATGAGAATATGGTCACCAAAGTCCTCGCCCAGAGGCACCTTTGCCCACCACCAGTGCCGCCGTCTCCCCCCACCTCCTCCTCCTCCTCCTCCTCCTCCTCCTCCTCCTCCTCCTCCTCCTCCTCCTCCTCCTCCTCCTCCTCCTCCTCCTCCAACCCCCGCCAAGCACCCCCCCCCCCCACCCCGCTTTGTATTGTTCAGCTGTCTTGCACTGGTCTCTCACACGGTGGCGGTGTGGTCCTATGCATGATTCCCAACCACATTCAAGTGGACTTCCGGGATCATCATTTTCTGTTTCCTAACTGCACTTTCGTCGTTCTTAGGAGGTTTGCTTCCCTTCCCCCCCCACCCCCCCCCCACCCCGCGCGCGCGCACGCTTGGTGTTGAATCGGAGCTGCATCTGCTAGCCTGAGCCACAGCCACAGCAACGGCGGGATCCGAGCCACATCTGAGACCTTATGCCACAGCTCGCGGAAAAATGCCAGATCCTTAAACCCCTGAGCGAGGTCAGGGATCAAACCTGCCACCTCGTGATTCCTAGTCCGATTCGTTTCCGCCGCGCCATGACAGGAATTCCTTCCTGTGTTCTTTTGGGTCATGGTTGTTTCCAGCTCCACAGAATTCCTCCCCGTGCTCATGTGACATCTGGGATGTGGCGGGTTGGGGGGGGGGGGGCAAGGTTTCGTTCCCCTACAGTCATGCCTTGAAAAAAGTCGTGTACAACGTTTCACATTCCAGATCCAGAAGCTGAATCCGCAGCCGGTTCCATCTCATGAAACCGATCTCCCAGCCCAGGAAAACCAAAGGTCGTGGTTGGAGCCCGTGATAAACCCCAGGTCTGAGTCCCGAGCACTGCTGCTCAGGGAAGATTTCGAGGTGTCAGGGTCCAAGGATCCTCCTGGGCACTTGGAAATGTCTCCGATGTGTGCAGGCAGGCATGAGGATGAGAAGGGGCTAAAGAGGGGCAGAGGGTGGTGATCTCTTGTCGGTGGATGTCAAGGGTTGGCGCTTCCTTTTGTGGATCTCCCGGAAAAGTCAAATGTGGGAGAAAAACTGGACCCGTGAGTTCGAGGAGAGGGATGGCCAGAGAAAACCAGAAGAATTCCATCTGCCGACCATTGGGTAGGTAGGAGGGCAAAAACCGAAACCTCGAGCATGACATGAACAGAACCACATGCTTCTAGCCACCCATAAACCCCGTAAGATAAGATCGTTTCTGCTGAGATACCCTCTCCCTCCCCCCACCCACCCAGGGCGAAGGATCCCTGGGTGGTGGCAGAGGGGCGGCAGCAGTCAGTGGCAGTGGCGGCGGGCATGGAACTTCCACAGGCCCTGGGGACACACCCCCCGCCCCCAGAAACCCCTAGAAGCTTGGAATTCTGATGTCTGTGGTGTGATGACCATAAACACTGGCTTTTGTGCCATGTCTGCTAGAAGATATGGTTTCCATGACAAATAAAGTGATTTTTAGCAAGTTTTTCTCCACTTGAGATGTATTGAAAATACGTCTTCATTCAGGGGGAGGTAGGTGTAGGTGACAGACGTGGCCGCTCAGCTCAGATCGGGTGATCTGGCAGGGCATAGCTCTGGCTGAGGTGCAGGCCAGCAGCTACAGCTCCGATTCTTCGACCCCTAGCCCAGGGAACTTCCATATCCCAAGGGTGCACTCCTAAAAAACAAAAAACAAAATGAACAACACACAAAGAGGGAGCATCTCATCGATGGCAGACCAAATTCCAATGTATATGTATACGTGTACATAGGTATGTACGTATGGATGTGTGTGTGTATGTGTATATTATCGAGAGAGAGAGAGAGAGAGAGAGAGAGAGAGAGAGAGAGAGAGAGGATTTTTTAGAGCCATAACTGTGGCATACGGAAGTTCCCAAACCAGGGTTCGAACCGGCATACATGGATACTAGTCGGGTTTGTTACCACTGAGCCACAACAGGAACTCCCCACATTCCAATATTTAATGAGAAAATACATTTTTGATGCTTTAGGCAACCCTGCAAACACCCTTATTTAAGTGACTGGACTTAACAAAAAGGAATCCCTAGCACCTAGTAACAGAACAAAGATAAAGAAACACAAGGCAGGAATTCCCGTTGTGGCTCGGTGGAAACGAACCCGACTAGCATTGACCCCTAACCTGGGAACCTACAAAATGGCACATGTGAAGCCCTAAAAGAAGACTACACACACACACACACACACACACACACACACACACACGGCACAGACAGATGCGAAAGGAAAAGAAAAGGAAGGAAAAAAGAAAAGGGAAGAAAGAGAGAAATGAACAGGCAGAGCAAGCCATTGTGAATGATCTCTAGGGACAGATATTTTTCTCCAAGCATAATTTTATTTTTCCCCAAGTGATACCAGACCTTCTCTCTCTCTCTCTCTCTCTCTCTCTCTCTCTCTCTCACACACACACACACACACACACTCTCCCTCCCTCTCTCTCTCTCTTTGAAAAAATTTATGTATTTAGTGGAGTTCCCATTGTGACTCAGCAGGTAGGAATCTGACTAGCATCCATGAGAGTGCTGGTTTGATCCCTGGCCTCGCTCAGTGGGTGAAAGATCTGGCATTGCCCTGAACTGTGGTGTAGGTTGCAGACACAGATCGGACCTGGTGTTGCTGTGTCTGTGGTGTAGGCCAGTGGCTCAAGCTCTGATTCCCTAGCCTGGGAACCTCCGTGTGCCGTGAGTGCCACCCGAAGAAAGCAAGGGTAAAAAAAAAAAAAAAAAAAGAAACATAAAAACCTGGATTGGGGAGATCCCATTGTGGCTCATTGGTAACAAAGCTGAGGAGCACCCACGAGGATGCAGATTCGATCCTGGGGTGGGGGGGTGGGGTGCTGGTGCTGGTGGTGCTGAGGTGTGTGCGTGTGGGGTGATAAATAGGTTACCTCTGGCTTCTGGGGGGTGAGAGTCAGCATGGTTTTCCTGCACCTGCTGCTCCTGGGCAATTATTTAGTTTTGGTTTCTTGTTCCTTTGTTTTTGTGGTCCTGCATTGTGGTGAGTACTGGTGTAAGTGGCAGGTTCCTATTTGATCCGACATTTCTTTGGCTCTGGTGTCGGTTGACAGCCATGGTCATGACTGGTGGTGGCTGTTAAGTCTCCAGGAGTTCCACGCAACATTCTGATTGTCTTTCTTCCTTGGGCTTTGGCTGCAGCCTCCCCCTACCCCCTACCCCCCCCCCCCCCCCGCATCATATGGAGGTTCCCGGGCTAGGGGCCGAATCAGACCTACAACTGCTGGGGCGTATGCCACAGTCACAAGCACCATCATATCCAAGCTGCGTCTGCAACCTACACCGCAGCGCAAGGTGATGCCACCAGATCCTAAACCCACTGTGGAAGGCCTGGGATCGAACCTGCAACCTCATGGTTCCTGGTTGGATTCCTTTCCACTATTCCACGACGGGAACTCCTGGGCTTTGGCTTTTGACAGGTGGAGGGACACAGCTTTCTGAAACGGTGGGGCCAGGGCAAGGCATAGAAACATAAGATGGATGTGAGCCTGCGCCTATTCTTTTCTCGTGTGCTGGGAAGATAAGGTGGCTCTTGCCAGCTGGGATTTCATTTCCCCACAAACGATCAGGCTCTTAAGGTATCAGGCAGGGAAGAGGGAGAGTCAGAGTTCCCATTGTGGCTCAGTGGTTAATGAATCTGACTAGGAACCATGAGGTTGCAGGTTCCATCCCTGGCCTTGCTCAGTGGGTTAAGGATCCAGCATTGCCGTGAGCTGTGGTGCAGGTTGCAGATGTGGCTCAGATCCCGCGTTGCTGTGGCTCTGGTGTAGGCCAGCGGCTACAGCTCCGATTGGACCCCTGGCAGGGGAACTTCCATATGCCGCAGGAGCGGCCCTAGAAAAGGCAAAAAGCCGAAGGTGGGGGGGGGGGGGGGACAGAAGAAGAGTGAGAATCACGGTCGGAAGAACATGGGGAAATCGGTGCTAGGTGCCTGGGTGTGTGAGTTCACACGGAATGCTAACCCAGACCCCTGGCCAGCCACATTTGGGGTATCTATCAACTTGACTCTCCACTCTCCAGCTCACCTGGGTGGTGCTGCCCTGCCCTGCCCTGCTCATGTAAGACCTGGCTCCTCCAGGGATGGCTTTGCACCAGAGGGAGACGGGGCAAAGTCACTGAGCTTAAGGTAATTTCTCCAAGAGAGACTCTGGGAGAAGGAGACCAGCTGGGTTTCTGTGTGTTCATTTTTCTTCCTGTCTGCTTGTTTGGTGCAGGCCAGTCCATGTGCCGAGACATTCAGAAACTCTGTACTAGCTGAGACTCAGACCTTGTTCCGAAATAAGCAAAGGGACTTTGAGCTGGGATCACTCCCTGACAAGTAGCTAGCAAAGAAGTTTCCCGTAGCTCTCAGGCCCCATCCCCGCCCTCAGGCGGGTGGGCGTGGGGAGGGGGTGGGGGGGGAGGGGAGGGGCTCGTTCAGGCAGGCAGGCAGGCAGGCAGGCAGGCAGGCAGGCAGGCGCTGGTTCATTAGTCCCGCACCCCCCCACTCCCGGCCCCAGCTGCCCGCCCCACCCCCCACCCCCGGCCGCCATCCCTGCTGCGCCGCCTCTCGCTTCCCAAATCGCCTGGACTCACGCCCGGGAAGGGGGGGAGGGGAGATCAGGAAGATCCAGGCCTCAGGGCCTGGGTTCAATCACTTCATTCAAATGCAGAAACTCTCCAGTCAAGTCAGAGGTGGTGACTTTTCCTGGAGCTTCTCTTTAGGGAAAGTGTTTTTTTTCCCCTCTTTCCCCAATTTCCCTACCCTCAGGCTGCCCCTCGCAGACTGCATGGAGGGGGGTGGGGGAGGATGTGTGCACGAAACTCGCCTCGTGTCAGGCCAAAGGAGCCCCCGCCATTTCCCAACCCGGGAAACCCCGCAAAACTTCTGGAGCATGTTGGCCTTGGTGTGGGAATGGACATCTTCACTTGCCATCTTCCTTTGCACGAGGAGGAGATTTTCATCTCCTGCTGTCTGGGGGCCAGAAAGGAGGGCCAGAGTGTCCCTTTGGTGTGGGCCGGTCCTTAAGTCATTTTACCTCACAGGAATCACCCACACAGGGCATGGAGACACGTTTGGGGTCCGCCTCCTCCGAAACGTCCCGGGAAACCTCACGTGTGAAAAACTGAGCTGGGGAGGTCCCATCGTGGTGCAGAAGTGGAAATAAATGCAACTAGGAACCATGAGGTGGCAGGTTCCATGCTCAGCCTCGCTCACTGGGTTACGAATCCCACGTTGCCATGAGCTGTGGGTAGAGGAGAGTGAGAAGGAGAGGGAGGGAGGGGGAAGGGAGAGATCCTCCATTTATGGAACTGGTTTCCTTGTTTTGAGATGACGTCGCTTTGGTGAAACAGTTGTCAGATGGCCTCTCAAAAGGCGGTGATGTGGATGGGCTCCCCGAACCAGGCCCACAGAAACCAAAGGAACGAAGGGGTTAATCCTTGGAGCCAGAGTTCCCTCCTCTGAAACTGAAACCAAGCTCAAGCCCGGGAGTGCTGGTGTGTTGGAGCCAGAGACATTGTTACAGCTAAAAGCTACTTTGAAATAGTCTCCATTAGGTTATGGCTTGCCTTGGCCCACGAACTTATGACTAATGACTACTGTCGAGTCAGAGTTGTAGTGAACCTGGTGTTTTCTCTACCCTTGAAACACTCCCTAAGGATTGCGCCCCCCCCCCCACCCCGTGGATGAGCAATCTTCACTCCGGAGAGAAGGTCAAAATGCCATAACCCCAAAGACACTAGAAACATTCCATGGACCACCTGACTCCAGCCTTGATGACTTTGAAATGGTCTATCCTAATCTCCTATCCAGGGAGAATGCAAGCACCCTGATGCTTCTAGACAGCTCCGCCACCCCCATGCCCACCATTAAGCTAAACCTATAGAACCCCTTGCTATCCCCTCTCAAGGGAGGACACAGTTTTGAGGTCCTTAGCCTGCTGTGGCCTCCTTAGCCTGGCAAAGCAATAAAGCTGTTCTTTATGCTTCACCCAAAACTCTGTCTCTGAGACTTAATTGGAGCTGGAGTACCAAGGCCGGTTTGGGCTGCCAAACTTTCCTGGAACTTTCAAACTGTTACATATGAAGAACGGAGCCGGTGACTCTGTGTGTGTGTGCGTGTACGTGTGAGAGAGACACAGAGAGACAGACAGAGACAGTGAGTGAGACAGAGAGAGACAGAGGGAAGAGAGAGGGAGAGGGGAAAGTCCCTTCAGTCTTTTGTTTTCTCGGTTTGTTTGTTTGTTTGTTTGTTTTGTCTTTTTGCCATTTCTTGGGCCGCTCCCATGGCATATGGAGGTTCCCAGGCTAGGGGTCGAATCGGAGCCATAGCTGCCAGCCTACGCCAGAGCCACAGCAACGTGGGATCTGAGCCGTGTCTGCGACCGACACCACAGCTCACGGCAACGCTGGATCCTTAACCCACTGAGTGAGGGCAGGGATCGAACCCACAACCTCACGGTTCCTAGTCGGATTCGCTCACCACGGAGCCATGACGGGAACGCCCCTTCAGTCTTTTGAAAGGCCCCTCTGAGAATGCCGTCAGGTGTTGGGGCCAACTTTCCGAGGGGCTCTTAGAGAAATGAACACAGGGTGATGGTTTCACTCTCAGAGACCATTTCTCTGATGTGTTCATCGAGGGACTCCACGGGCTTCCGTTTTCAGGGCCTCGGGACAAGCGATACGTGTTCTCATCCGCAAGGATGCCAGGTCCAAAGGGTGGGAGAAAATGGGAAACGCTGATGAAGAGAGTTGTAGCCAGAGATGGAAGGCAACTGGAAAAACTTCAGGATCCAGTCCAGTTTTCCAGCCACTGAGTTTCTGATTTCTGGAAGGATTTGGGTAGGGAGGAAAAGGTCAAGGATTCTCCATCCCTCTGACAGAGGTATAAGTTACAAAGTAGATGTACAACTTTTGAGAAAAAAACGAACAAACAAAGAAACAACCAAACAAACAATTTTTGTCCCTTTGTCTTTATCAGGAAAAGTGAAAGATGGAGAGAGGGAGGGAGGGAGGGAGGGAGGGAGGGTGGGTTGGATGGATGGATGGATGGATGGATTTGGGGGGCGGGGAGAAGATTCTTAGATCCTAATGACCCAATGCTTTCTCTAGTCCTGGGCCTTTAGGTGATATATCTATATCTATATATCTATATCTATCTGTATACACACACACACACACACACACACACACACACACACACACACACGTAGTTATTTTCTGTTTCTAGGGCTGCACCCATGGCACATGGAGGTTCCCAGGCTAGGGGTCCAATCGGAGCCGTAGCCACCGGCCTACACCAGAGCCAGCACAACGCGGGATCCGAGCCCTGTCTGCGACCTACACCAGAGCTCACGGCAACACCCGATCCTGAACCCAACGAGCGAGGCCAGGGATCGAACCCGCACCCTCAGGCCTCCTAGTCGGATTCGTCCAGCCATGACGGGAACTCCTACATATGTATATAGTATGCATATAGTATATCTTTTTTTAATGCCCACGCCCCAGCCCTATGGAAGTTCCCAGACTCACGGTCGAATCAGAGCTGTAGCTGCGGGCCTACCCCACAGCCACAGCAACGCGGGATCCTTAACCCACCAAGCGAGGCCAGGGGAGGGATCGAACCCACATCCTCACGGATCCTAGTCGGGTTCATTACCGCTGAGCCCTGATGGGAACTGCAGGGGACATCTTTTTTTTTTTTTTTTTTTTTTTTTTTAAGATGTAAGTTTGTTGTGGTTGTTGTGGTTGTTGGTTGTTGTTGTTGCTTTAGCTCGGCATACAGTGGGCTTGCTTACAATGTTGTGTTCGTTTCAGGTGTACAGTCAAGGGGATTCAGTGATCCATCTACATCCATCTATCCCTCCGTTCTTTTTCAGCGTCTTTTCCCCTCTAGGTGATTCCAGAATATTGGGCCATTCCTTCCTTGTGGGTGGGAACACCAGCGTGAAAAAAAACCATCACGGGGGAGTTCCTGTCGTGGCACCATGGAAGCGCATCCGACGAGGAACCTTTGCAGGGAAGGGTGTGGGTTCGATCCCTGGCCTCGCTCAGGGGGGCGGTAAGGATCCGGCAGGCAGTGCCGTGAGCTGTGGTGTCGGTCGCAGACGCGGCTCGGATCCCACATGGCTGTGCCTGTGGCGTAGGCCAGCAGCCGTAGCTCCGATTCAACCCCTCGCTTGGGAACTTCCATATGCCACGAGGGCAGCCCTAAAAAGCAGAGGGGGGAAAAGAAATCATGAGGGCGGGGGAGAGGGATCCATGAGGAGGATGGGATGAACATATACACACACAAAAGAGTCTCTATCCAATAGACGACGAACAGGGACCCCTACGCCACCTTCTGGAATCCAAACGCCAAAACCACAAAGCAGAGTTCCCGCCATGGCGCAGTGGAAATGAGTCCGACCAGGAACCATGAGGTTGCAGGTTCGATGCCTGTCCACCTCGCTCAGTGGGTAAAGGATCCGGTGTTGCCGTGAGCTGTGGTGTTGGTCCCAGACGCGGCTCGGACCTGGCATTCCTGTTTCTGTGGTGTAGGAGGTCAGCAGCTAAAGCCTCCGATTCGATCCGTCATCTGGGAACCTCCATATGCCGTGGGTGTGGCCCTCAACACACACACACACACACACACACACGCACGCACGCACGCACGCACACACGCACACGCACACGCACACGCACACACACACACACTCTGGAACCCCCTAAATGGGAGAAAACCGGACACAGTAGTTTTTTAGGGGTCCAGTCTCTGTGACAGGTGAGGATATCAGGCTTGCATCGAGGGAGGGAAGGCTTCACCCCACGCAGAAAACACACCCACCTACCCACCGACCGACCTTCCTTCCTTCTTTCCTTCCTTCCTTCCTTCCTTCCTTCATGAGAGAACAGTTGGATGACCCATCCTAAGTGTCGGTTGAATGAAGTCTAGTTACCAGGGTTCAGAGTGGGGGAGGGAGAGGGGTAGGAAGTCTGAAGCCTCTGGCGACTCTCCGAAATGTTCTCCCCCCAGGGTGACAGAGCCAGCAGGTCAGGCACTGCCTTCTCTAGAAACCTTCCTGCCCATGTCCAAGGGGGTGTGGGGGGTTGGGGGTGTGGGGCAGGGAGTGGGCCAGGGAGCCTGGAGAAACCCAGACCACCAAGCGGCCATTCTCCCATCGCCCCGACTGTTTGTTGAATGAACATAATGGACGTGATCCAAGTCTGCCACGCCGCCGCCGCCGCCGCCGCCGCCGCCACCACCACTTTCTCCATCATCTCCCCCACCCCCTTGCCTGCAGCCATCTTTGAAAAGGCTGCTGTTGTGGCTGCCTTTGCATGAAAGTGAGTGAGGACCCCTCCCTAATACGGAGTGTTTCAGTCCCTGGTGTCTCTGACAGCTCGCTCATGTATTGGTTGTGAACCATCTTGCCTTGAGGATTTGGAGGATTCGTGAACATTGCAGGAGCCATGGGAGCAGTGAAGTCCTTATCGCCAACCCGACACCCCCCCCCCCCAAATTTCGTGGCAGGGAGCACACTTTTCTTTCACCCAAGAGATTTATTTCCTGCTTTCTGAAGAGAGAAGGAAAGGAGGGTCAGAATGGTCCTCTGGTGTCTGGTGTCCTGTCCCTTTCATTGCACACACTCCTAGTGCCACTGCGGGAGGCACGTTCGGGGCGCGGGGTGGGGTGGGGGTGGGGGACCTGCTGCACGCACCCGCCCCTCACTTTCAAATGCGAAACTCAAGGAGGATGTGAATGTCCTCCATGCCACCGATCAGGTGAACGGGATGGCTTTCTAGGGAAATCCTGGTGTTTCCTTTCACTGCCATGACGAACACCCAGAAACAACCCTGTAAGTTCATACAACTTTGTCAGTCAACTGTATTCCAATAAAATGAAAAAGCAAGACACAGACACACCCACACGCACACACACACACACGCGCGCGCACACACGCACCCCAACCCAGAACCAAACACCCTCTCCTGAAATGGGGGGGCGGGCCCACCGGAGAATGAGCAAGAGAATTCCAGAGTCGGTAGGAAAGTGTCATCTGCAGCGGTGTGAAAAACCCCAAGCTCTTTTCTTCCTGTCAAGGTGAATAAACTTTGTTAATGGGAGTGGGTGCCCTCAGTGTGCCCTCCGAGAGGAAAGGCAGGGAGCATTTTCTCCCTGAAGAGCTTAGTGCTGTCATAGCACTGACGGACAGGATGAACGATCGGTGAGAGGTGGCAGCAGCAGTGGTGGCCGCCTGCACTGCCTGGGCGGATTGGAAACATAGACGAGCCACCAAGACTGCGTGTGACACCCCCGTGGGCCACCCCCCCCCCCCCCCGTCTGTACAGTGACAAGAGTCCTTTGGGGGAAAAGGGAGGGTGGGTGCTCTTCCAGTGTGTCTGTCTGCATTCACCAGGTGTGGGAGAGAAGACAGATGTTTGTTTCCACTATCGTTCGGAGGACTTGCCCAAGAGTACCACGTCCCCCCAAAGATAGCACCGGAAGAGAGATGCACGAGGTTTCTGAATGCATGCCGTGGGTGCTCCAGGCTGCCTCCAGGCCGCCCCCTCGCCCTCGCCCTCCCCCTCCCCCTTGCCAGAGGCAGACGTTCCTTGAAACAGCTGGCTTTGAACTTGGGCTTCTAGAGGAAGGTTTTTCTCCTGCTTTCAAGACGGGAAGAAGAGGGTGTCCGTCTCACATCCGTCCTTTCCAGAGGGCCCTGGATTCCAGATCCTCCACATGCCAGCGCCAAAGCCGAAGCGGTCGGTCTGGGGGTGCCCCATTCGGGTTCCCTCCCCACACACCTGCACGCGCGCGCGCACACACACACACACACACACACGCACGCACCGGGAACAGTGTGATCTCCCACGCCCCCGAAAAGCTTCAGAATGGCCTCAGTCCGAGGCAGTAGACCTATGTATGTCCTCACACCTGTTCAAATAATGTCTGCCCTCAGCCCCACCATCCCCTGCCTCTTTTAAGGACAAAGGCACTGTAGGTTTCCCTGGGGAAGGGAGACTCCATGGCATGTAAATCACAGTCTTAAGGAAAAGGATAATAGCATATGCCGGGGGGGGGGGGGGGGGGGGGAGAAAGAAGGGGGGGGAGGGGGGGGACCCGCGGTGGTGTGCTTGTGAGGGAGAGAGACAGAGACAGACAGGGAGGGACGGAGGATAGGCAGACAGTGAGAGGCAGAATCAGAGGGAGAAAGAGGAGGAGGGGAGAGAGACAGAGAAAGTGAAACAGAGCTAGGTATAGAGGACGCTGTGGCTGGGTCGGATTCTGCGTGTTCTCAGTGAAGTCGTCCTAAGGCCTCTGGAGGTCCAGATCACTGCTTGGGGCCGGAAGTCTGTCTGCCCTTCCCTACCCATCTGAAGAGCTGTGGTTTGGGCTTTCCAGCCGGGAACCCCTCTTTCTGCCTCTTTGTCCAACACACAAGGTTCGTGGGACCCAGAAATCCCATTCTGAGAGCACCCTAGGAACAGTCCTTTCCATACGGCGCAGGAGGCCCCTGTGCCAAGAGATCCAAAGTCTGGAGCCTCTGTTCTCCCCCCCCCCCCCCCTTCCCTCCACGGACAAAATCTTGCCTTGTATTCCTTTTTTTCTCAGGGACTCTGAAGGACATGTATCATTGTACAACCATGGGGAAGATGCTTCCATTCCCTCTGGAATGATGGATGTGGTCGCATGTCTCAAGGAGGCTCCAATTCTTTGAGCAGGACTCCCGATGGTGCCATCCCATCGTCCCTCCCCTCCCCTCCCCTCCGGCTCGCTCGGTCACGGTTCCCCTCCTTTTTCCTCCCCTCCAGGTTATCTTCAGGTCTGCCGCCCACTTGTAACTCCTCCCCCACTTGGAAGTGGCCTCTTCCGGCCCCGAACTTGGTCGTCCCAGGCCCACCCCGGGAGCCATCTGGCGGACCTTTTCGGAGACTATAAAAAGCAGCCTACGGCAGGGGGCGTCGCAGGACCAACGAACGCATCGGGATGGATCGCTGTGTGGCGACATGGATTCTCCAGGCAGGGCAGGCATAAGGCCTGGACTCTTTCCTCCTGGAGCCCATTTCTTCATCCGTGGCCTTGAAGACGAACCACGCCGACCACGGACCGTGGACCTTGGCCTTCACCTTTCATTTCCGAACGGCAGCCAGGGCATCCATTGTCACCACCGCGGAAAAGGTGTCCACAAAAAGGACAGGTGAGCACCTCCATGGCATGCAGTGTCATCGCCACCCCCACCCCGGCTTTAAAGGGTCCTCTTTCAAGTAATCACGTTGCCACAGCTGGGACTTGGATCGGATCCCTGGCTCCGGAAC
>NC_139390.1:55905000-55922500 GCF_054392235.1 Sus scrofa | reverse complement strand
TCACCGCCAGAGGCCTCCAGCACAACGGCGGTCCCGCCGCAACACCCAGGACGCCGACTGGCCTCCCCCTCAGCCCCTGGGGGGCCCCCCCTCGCGGGGGCCCCACGACCGCCACCGACGACACCGATGAGCCACAGCCGGCCCCGTGGAAACAAGTCTCCCAAGGCACCTACCGACGACCACCCCCCACACCCCACACGCACCCGCCGTGCCCAACCCTCTTCCCCCACCCCCCCGCGCACAGGGGGACACCCGAGAAGCACATCACCCAGGGACACCCGCCCGGCCACGGCGGCCAGGGGGTGACACCCACACGAGGTGAGGCCATTTCAGGTCCCCGGTTGACGCGGGGGCGGGAGGGAGAGAGACATGGCACAGGCAAGGCAGGGCGGTCACCTGTTCGGGGCAGGGGGAGGGCCGGCAGCACCGGGGAAGGGCGGCAATGCACACGGGGCAAGGGCTGTGGGGCAGGGACGCGGGTGCCTGCCCAGGGAGAGGAGAAAGGACCCAGGCACGCCAGGCAAACCAGCACGGGGTCACACCACCACACACACGAGGGCAGTCCCATGACACCTGGGACACCAGGCGGCCTCAGTCGCCCCAGAGCACTCCACGACCCGGCCCCACCAACCAGGGCCCCATGTGCAAAGGCTTCCCCCCCCCTGCCACGTGGGGGGGGTTCGTCCGCCTCATCTCACCCATCCGTCCATCTTTCCACCCTCATCTCATCCGTCCTTCACCTAGTCCACCCTCCAGGGCCTGACGCCTGGGGGAAACGCTCCTGAGCGAGGCGGCCCGAACCATGCTCGCTCACCACCTCCACACCACCAGCTGCGACCCCAGGCGAGTGCGGGAAGAACCGACGGGCGGCTCGCAGCGGGGGAGGCAGGGGCAGAGGCCGCCGGGGGACGGGGCGCATCCCCCTCCTCCACTTCCCCTTCCAAGGGGAGGGGCACCACGCGCCCACGCAGCACACAGCCCGGCGCTGGACGCCAAAACCCGGCCCGGCCCGGCGTGACCCTCCCCCAACTCGGAGGGGGGAGGCACAGGCCGCATTAGGCAAAAGAGCAGCGCTTGGCCCCCACCGCGGGGGCCAGCGCACCCCTCGCGCGAGGGCGGCTCTTGCCCACACGCTGTGGCAAGTAGCGCCGGCAGCTACTGCCCTGCAGACTTCAGGAGGGGCGGCGGCTGGGGGGTCCAGGTACCCCAAGGCCCCCCTCTCAGATCGCTAGAGAAGGCTTTCTCACCGAGGGCGCGTCGTGCCCCACACACCATCGCTCGCCCCTTCGGGGACCCACGGGAGTGGGAACACTCCCAAAAAGTGGGAAGTCAGAAGGGGGGGGGGTCTGCGGTATGGGTAAAGCACACAGCCCATGTGAGCGTCCACGGTCAGAGCCGGGAGGGCAAGAGTCTGTGCTGCCACCAGGCTTGCCTTTCAGACTTTTCCACGTGGGTGGAGGGATGCCACGTCCGGAAAGCCAGACGGGGACCCCCCCTTCACATCTCCCGGCCCACCGCGGTCGCTCTCACGACCACATGCAGCCTTCCCGGTCAAGGGAGAAGCATGGGGCGTGCCACTCAAGGGCCAAGGGCTGCCCTCACTGGCACACAGTGAGGGAGACCCATGACAAGGGGTCCACCTGAGCCCCTCCCGGGGAGGGGACACAAGCTTCCCCTGCCTTACCGTCTCGACCCCCTCCCCTGAGCTTTAGGAAGCTGCTCGTGGGGCACGCCACCACCACAGTGGGGACCCGAGGGGACTCACCGCTGGGAGAGGAAAACGACACCACCGCTCGGCCTCGGGCATCTGACAGGCAACCCGGAGTACTCCAGGGGCACCACAGAGGACCAGGGGAGGCACGCTCACGCACCCGCAGGGATGCGAAGCATGGCAGCGAGGGAGGCCTCCCCCCACTTTGGGGAGGGACCGCTCGCAAGGCACACGCCAAGGAGGCAAAGCGAGAATGCCTGCTGCGTCCCAAAGGACCCAGGCCCCCCCCCCCGACTGACACCCGAAGGCAGCAGGGCGGGAGACCAGAGGTCAGGCTGGAGGCCGCACCCCTGCCTTCCCCCACACCACCCGCAGGTGGGGGAGGAGCAGCGAGGGGCCCGCGACAGAATGAGAGGCGCGGCCCAACTCACCATGAGCGGCCGTCCCTCACCTGGCGCGGCTTAAGCCCAAGCCCAGGAGAGCGCCACATCACCACATCGATCAGTCCTGGCAGAGCCAGGGAAGAGCCCAGAAGAGGGGAGGGAGGGAGGGAGGGAGGGAGGGCCAGCAAAGACAATCACCACGGGGGCCTGCTTCAGCTTCACCGGCCCCCCCTCCTCCTCCTCCTCCTCCTCCTCCCCTTCCTCTCTCAGGGGAGAGACAGCGGCTGACAACCCCGGGAGGGAGAATGCCTGACACGTGGCACGGAGCCAACAGGGTGGGGTTGTTCCAGCCGAGCCGCCGGGTGCCCGCAGCAGGGAGGCACACAGGGTAGAAGACCCCACAGGGCCACGCGCCCTGCCGCCCTCGGGTCAGCCAAAGACCGGAGGGGACACCGCAGCATGGGCCAGCTGGATGCACAAGCGAGAGCCGGCGCACAGGCCCAGGCGAGCGGCCCCCACGCGGGGTGCAAAGGGCAGGGTCAGGCCTTGGACAGCAGCCGAAAGCCCAAAGCCCCCCACGTGCATCCAGAGGCCCAAGGTCTCCAGCGACAGGCGCTGAAGAGGATCGTGTCAGCATCTACCTGGTGACAGAAAAGGCCTATTTCGGCCGCGAAAAATGTCCATGCCCAGCAGCGGGGCCCACCCACAGGACGTGGGGGTATCCCCGGAACCCCCATCCGGACACTTGTCCCCCAGCCCTGCCCTAGAGTCGCCAGACCCAGCGCTCTCAGGGCCATCTGGTCGACCCGGGGAGCGTGACCGCAAGGAAGGGACAGGGACAGGAAGGAGGTGGAGCCGGCCGGCCAGCCGGGGAAGCCCTTCCCGGCTTGCCCACGCGGGCAGGTATCGGTCTGTCCGGAGCTCCAGACGGGGACTTGGCTCCCCCAAAATCCAGGACACACCATCCAGCTCAGGCCGGTCCCCACCTCCCGACAGATCGACCGACCGACAGGGAAACACTCCGAGGGCGGGGGGGCGGGGGGGGGGGGAATGAGAGCGTGGGAAACGAAGTCTTGTCCAACGACCGGGACCCTACATGGGCACGCCTCAGGCCCAGGTGCACCCTTCCCGGCCACACCCGGGAGCAGGGGGCCGGCGGGGTACCATCCACCATCTCCGGATCCATCAGGACTTGGAAAAAAAATGTTTCCACGGAGGCGCCTCCGACGAACGGACCCCGCGAAGGAAGGCGCCGGGGCCCGAGCCACCCTTTCCGCTCCACCCCTCACGGCTTGTGCCGGTCTAGACCTCGTCAGTACGACTCCGCACGGGCCGGCGGTAGCCATCAGTCGGGGGGCAGGGGGGGAGGGACCCATGCCGGCATGACGACCGGGAAACAAGCGTGCCGGCCACCGAGCCTGTCGCGCCCTCCAACGCCCTCACAGCGCACAGCCCGGGCCGCTCCTCACTTCGGGGATGAGAGGCTGGAGGGACGGCGGGCGGGAGTCATTCACGCTCCAAAGGGCGACCCGGGACAAGGCCAGGCCACCCGAGCACAGGCAGTCCCGGGCGCCGCACACCCTCTCCCCTCGCTAGGGAGGCGGCCCGGCCCAGGCCTGGTCGGTCCCCGGGGCCGGAGCGGCAAGAGCGGATGCTGGTCGACCCGGCCAGGCGGCCCCAGAACCTGCCTGGGGAGCGCGGTGACAGTCACTCCCTCACAGGCCTGCACGCCCAATCTCCGGTGAGAGAGGGACACTCCCAGGCCTCTGAGCCACCGGAGCTGTCGCCGCCAGTGTCGCCAGCCTCCCGGAACTCTGACTCAGGCCGGATGGCTGAGTCACATCCCTCGCGAAGGTCCCCAAAGCTGCAGAGGGAAGGGACGATATAAAAGCGGACACTAGATGGCACGCGACAACCGCCACCAACGTCACCAGGACAGATCCGGAAGGCCGGCCGGCCGGCGGCGACACAACGACACAGCGCCGGCCACCCAAATGCCCGAGCTCTTCCCGGGGCCGAGGCGCCAGGCGTCCTGCACGACCGCGAGGCTTCCACTACGGAGCTGCCTCCTGGCAAGGCACTGCGTGGCGTGATGGCAGCAGATGGAAAGAGGGGGGCGGCGGCGGCGGCGGCGGCGGCGGCGGGGAAGGAGCTGGGAAGAGGTTCTCGCTGTTGCCTAGAAGGAGCCGCGCTCGCTCCCCCAAGCATGTCCCTTCCTGGGCTTGGGAATTCCAGAGAGAAGCCGGCGCGGTGAGGGTGGCACTAGCGAGAGAGATCTCAGGTTCCCCTCCACCTTCTCTTCTCTCCCCCACCCCCACCCCACCTCCCTGCACGGAGCTGGAGGAGGGAGGGAGAGAGGGAGGGCGGGAGGGTAGGCGGGGACTGGCAAAAACGAAACCCGGCAAGCTCTCGGAGAACGACAACGCAGGAGTCGGTATACCTGCCACCCTTACCGACGGAGACGGTCTGTCAAAAGCAGACAAGCAAAGCCCAGAAGCTTAGGAAGGGAGAGAAGGATACAGTCGATCCTAGGAAAGTGGAAATGAAAATCTCTCTCTGCATAGACTGAGACAAAGTCCAAAGAGAACAAATGGCTGCCTGGGGCAAATGCTCTGGTGGTCAGGTCATAGAAACATGGATTTCAGCATGACTGACCAACCACAACGGAGGGAAAGTACAACGCAACACTATGAGTGTGTGTGTATGTGTGGGGGGGTGAACTGAAATCTCATCCAAAACAAAACAAAACAAAACAAAAAAAGGAAAACAACCCCCCCCCCAAAAAAAACCCAAAAAACAACAACAGATGAAGAAGAAGAAGGAAGCCCACGACCAACAGGGTCAAGGCTCCTGCTTTCTCACCGCGGTGGCTCTGGTTGCCCCTGTGTGGTGCAGGTTCCATCTCTGGCTCAGGAAAAACTTCCACTTGCTGCCCGTGTGTGTGGCCAAAAAGTAAAACATAAAGCTGAAACAGGAGGGAGAGGGGGTGGAGAAAACCCGAAACAAACAATAAACTTTGCAAGTCTCAGGATTGCCATCCTGGGGTAGTGGAAACAAATCCGACCAGGAACCATGAGGTTGCAGGTTTGATCCCTGGCTCACTTGTTGGGTTAAGGATCTGGCATTGCCGTGAGCTGTGGTGTCTGTCACAGACGCGGCTCGGATCCCGCGTGGCTGTGCCTGTGGTGTAGGCCGGCAGGTAAGGCTCCGAACTGACCCCTAGCCTGGGAACCTCCATGTGCTGCGGGTGTGGCTCCCCCCCAAAAAAAAACCAGAAAGAGAGAGAGAGAGAGAGAGAGAGAGAAGGAAAGAAAGAAAGAAAGAAAGAAAAGAGAAAGAAAGAGAGAGAGAGAGAGAGAGAGAGAGAAAGAAAGAGAAAGAAAGAAAGGAAGGAAAGAGAAAGATAGAGAGAGAGAGAGAGAGAGAGAAAGAAAGAAAGAAAGAAAGAAAGAAAGAAAGAAAGAAAGAAAGAAAGAAAGAAAAAGAAAGGAGAAAGAAAGGAAGGAAAGAGAAAGAAAGAAAGAAAAGAAAAAGAAAGAGAGAGAGAGAAAAGAAAGAAAGGAAGAAAGGAAGGAAGGAAAGAAAAAGAAGGAAAAAGAAATCCATCTCGGAGTTCCCGCTGTGCCTAGGTCACAGCTGAGCCTCAAGTTCGATCCCTGGCACAGGAAAGGCAGTGCAGCAGGAAAAAAAAAAAAAAAAAAAGAACAACTCCATCTTGCTGGTTGGGCAGGGGAGATGCAATTGCCGGATGACATTCCACAACTCTGCCAAACTGGCAAAACCACGACGCACTTAGTACAGGAGTCATTGAAGACATGGATGTGAAAGCATCTTCTTGCTATCGATTCATTTCCCACAATCCCAGGAAGAGCCATTGGAACAGGGCTCCCATTCTTGGCACGATATCTTTTCTATGTGTGGGTGGACGCATCTTTTCTCATGGTTGTTTTCCTTTTGACCAAATTTAACTTCAGCCTCCACCATGTCATCTTTTGGGCTCTCAAGCCTGCCATGAGAATATGGTCACCAAAGTCCTCGCCCAGAGGCACCTTTGCCCACCACCAGTGCCGCCGTCTCCCCCCACCTCCTCCTCCTCCTCCTCCTCCTCCTCCTCCTCCTCCTCCTCCTCCTCCTCCTCCTCCTCCTCCTCCTCCTCCTCCTCCAACCCCCGCCAAGCACCCCCCCCCCCCACCCCGCTTTGTATTGTTCAGCTGTCTTGCACTGGTCTCTCACACGGTGGCGGTGTGGTCCTATGCATGATTCCCAACCACATTCAAGTGGACTTCCGGGATCATCATTTTCTGTTTCCTAACTGCACTTTCGTCGTTCTTAGGAGGTTTGCTTCCCTTCCCCCCCCACCCCCCCCCCACCCCGCGCGCGCGCACGCTTGGTGTTGAATCGGAGCTGCATCTGCTAGCCTGAGCCACAGCCACAGCAACGGCGGGATCCGAGCCACATCTGAGACCTTATGCCACAGCTCGCGGAAAAATGCCAGATCCTTAAACCCCTGAGCGAGGTCAGGGATCAAACCTGCCACCTCGTGATTCCTAGTCCGATTCGTTTCCGCCGCGCCATGACAGGAATTCCTTCCTGTGTTCTTTTGGGTCATGGTTGTTTCCAGCTCCACAGAATTCCTCCCCGTGCTCATGTGACATCTGGGATGTGGCGGGTTGGGGGGGGGGGGGCAAGGTTTCGTTCCCCTACAGTCATGCCTTGAAAAAAGTCGTGTACAACGTTTCACATTCCAGATCCAGAAGCTGAATCCGCAGCCGGTTCCATCTCATGAAACCGATCTCCCAGCCCAGGAAAACCAAAGGTCGTGGTTGGAGCCCGTGATAAACCCCAGGTCTGAGTCCCGAGCACTGCTGCTCAGGGAAGATTTCGAGGTGTCAGGGTCCAAGGATCCTCCTGGGCACTTGGAAATGTCTCCGATGTGTGCAGGCAGGCATGAGGATGAGAAGGGGCTAAAGAGGGGCAGAGGGTGGTGATCTCTTGTCGGTGGATGTCAAGGGTTGGCGCTTCCTTTTGTGGATCTCCCGGAAAAGTCAAATGTGGGAGAAAAACTGGACCCGTGAGTTCGAGGAGAGGGATGGCCAGAGAAAACCAGAAGAATTCCATCTGCCGACCATTGGGTAGGTAGGAGGGCAAAAACCGAAACCTCGAGCATGACATGAACAGAACCACATGCTTCTAGCCACCCATAAACCCCGTAAGATAAGATCGTTTCTGCTGAGATACCCTCTCCCTCCCCCCACCCACCCAGGGCGAAGGATCCCTGGGTGGTGGCAGAGGGGCGGCAGCAGTCAGTGGCAGTGGCGGCGGGCATGGAACTTCCACAGGCCCTGGGGACACACCCCCCGCCCCCAGAAACCCCTAGAAGCTTGGAATTCTGATGTCTGTGGTGTGATGACCATAAACACTGGCTTTTGTGCCATGTCTGCTAGAAGATATGGTTTCCATGACAAATAAAGTGATTTTTAGCAAGTTTTTCTCCACTTGAGATGTATTGAAAATACGTCTTCATTCAGGGGGAGGTAGGTGTAGGTGACAGACGTGGCCGCTCAGCTCAGATCGGGTGATCTGGCAGGGCATAGCTCTGGCTGAGGTGCAGGCCAGCAGCTACAGCTCCGATTCTTCGACCCCTAGCCCAGGGAACTTCCATATCCCAAGGGTGCACTCCTAAAAAACAAAAAACAAAATGAACAACACACAAAGAGGGAGCATCTCATCGATGGCAGACCAAATTCCAATGTATATGTATACGTGTACATAGGTATGTACGTATGGATGTGTGTGTGTATGTGTATATTATCGAGAGAGAGAGAGAGAGAGAGAGAGAGAGAGAGAGAGAGAGAGAGGATTTTTTAGAGCCATAACTGTGGCATACGGAAGTTCCCAAACCAGGGTTCGAACCGGCATACATGGATACTAGTCGGGTTTGTTACCACTGAGCCACAACAGGAACTCCCCACATTCCAATATTTAATGAGAAAATACATTTTTGATGCTTTAGGCAACCCTGCAAACACCCTTATTTAAGTGACTGGACTTAACAAAAAGGAATCCCTAGCACCTAGTAACAGAACAAAGATAAAGAAACACAAGGCAGGAATTCCCGTTGTGGCTCGGTGGAAACGAACCCGA
This sequence comes from Sus scrofa, assembly GCF_054392235.1. Classification (NCBI taxonomy): domain Eukaryota; kingdom Metazoa; phylum Chordata; class Mammalia; order Artiodactyla; family Suidae; genus Sus; species Sus scrofa. The sequence goes on along the minus strand of NC_139390.1, from coordinate 55,914,262 downwards.
CTAGCATTGACCCCTAACCTGGGAACCTACAAAATGGCACATGTGAAGCCCTAAAAGAAGACTACACACACACACACACACACACACACACACACACACACGGCACAGACAGATGCGAAAGGAAAAGAAAAGGAAGGAAAAAAGAAAAGGGAAGAAAGAGAGAAATGAACAGGCAGAGCAAGCCATTGTGAATGATCTCTAGGGACAGATATTTTTCTCCAAGCATAATTTTATTTTTCCCCAAGTGATACCAGACCTTCTCTCTCTCTCTCTCTCTCTCTCTCTCTCTCTCTCTCACACACACACACACACACACACTCTCCCTCCCTCTCTCTCTCTCTTTGAAAAAATTTATGTATTTAGTGGAGTTCCCATTGTGACTCAGCAGGTAGGAATCTGACTAGCATCCATGAGAGTGCTGGTTTGATCCCTGGCCTCGCTCAGTGGGTGAAAGATCTGGCATTGCCCTGAACTGTGGTGTAGGTTGCAGACACAGATCGGACCTGGTGTTGCTGTGTCTGTGGTGTAGGCCAGTGGCTCAAGCTCTGATTCCCTAGCCTGGGAACCTCCGTGTGCCGTGAGTGCCACCCGAAGAAAGCAAGGGTAAAAAAAAAAAAAAAAAAAGAAACATAAAAACCTGGATTGGGGAGATCCCATTGTGGCTCATTGGTAACAAAGCTGAGGAGCACCCACGAGGATGCAGATTCGATCCTGGGGTGGGGGGGTGGGGTGCTGGTGCTGGTGGTGCTGAGGTGTGTGCGTGTGGGGTGATAAATAGGTTACCTCTGGCTTCTGGGGGGTGAGAGTCAGCATGGTTTTCCTGCACCTGCTGCTCCTGGGCAATTATTTAGTTTTGGTTTCTTGTTCCTTTGTTTTTGTGGTCCTGCATTGTGGTGAGTACTGGTGTAAGTGGCAGGTTCCTATTTGATCCGACATTTCTTTGGCTCTGGTGTCGGTTGACAGCCATGGTCATGACTGGTGGTGGCTGTTAAGTCTCCAGGAGTTCCACGCAACATTCTGATTGTCTTTCTTCCTTGGGCTTTGGCTGCAGCCTCCCCCTACCCCCTACCCCCCCCCCCCCCCCGCATCATATGGAGGTTCCCGGGCTAGGGGCCGAATCAGACCTACAACTGCTGGGGCGTATGCCACAGTCACAAGCACCATCATATCCAAGCTGCGTCTGCAACCTACACCGCAGCGCAAGGTGATGCCACCAGATCCTAAACCCACTGTGGAAGGCCTGGGATCGAACCTGCAACCTCATGGTTCCTGGTTGGATTCCTTTCCACTATTCCACGACGGGAACTCCTGGGCTTTGGCTTTTGACAGGTGGAGGGACACAGCTTTCTGAAACGGTGGGGCCAGGGCAAGGCATAGAAACATAAGATGGATGTGAGCCTGCGCCTATTCTTTTCTCGTGTGCTGGGAAGATAAGGTGGCTCTTGCCAGCTGGGATTTCATTTCCCCACAAACGATCAGGCTCTTAAGGTATCAGGCAGGGAAGAGGGAGAGTCAGAGTTCCCATTGTGGCTCAGTGGTTAATGAATCTGACTAGGAACCATGAGGTTGCAGGTTCCATCCCTGGCCTTGCTCAGTGGGTTAAGGATCCAGCATTGCCGTGAGCTGTGGTGCAGGTTGCAGATGTGGCTCAGATCCCGCGTTGCTGTGGCTCTGGTGTAGGCCAGCGGCTACAGCTCCGATTGGACCCCTGGCAGGGGAACTTCCATATGCCGCAGGAGCGGCCCTAGAAAAGGCAAAAAGCCGAAGGTGGGGGGGGGGGGGGGACAGAAGAAGAGTGAGAATCACGGTCGGAAGAACATGGGGAAATCGGTGCTAGGTGCCTGGGTGTGTGAGTTCACACGGAATGCTAACCCAGACCCCTGGCCAGCCACATTTGGGGTATCTATCAACTTGACTCTCCACTCTCCAGCTCACCTGGGTGGTGCTGCCCTGCCCTGCCCTGCTCATGTAAGACCTGGCTCCTCCAGGGATGGCTTTGCACCAGAGGGAGACGGGGCAAAGTCACTGAGCTTAAGGTAATTTCTCCAAGAGAGACTCTGGGAGAAGGAGACCAGCTGGGTTTCTGTGTGTTCATTTTTCTTCCTGTCTGCTTGTTTGGTGCAGGCCAGTCCATGTGCCGAGACATTCAGAAACTCTGTACTAGCTGAGACTCAGACCTTGTTCCGAAATAAGCAAAGGGACTTTGAGCTGGGATCACTCCCTGACAAGTAGCTAGCAAAGAAGTTTCCCGTAGCTCTCAGGCCCCATCCCCGCCCTCAGGCGGGTGGGCGTGGGGAGGGGGTGGGGGGGGAGGGGAGGGGCTCGTTCAGGCAGGCAGGCAGGCAGGCAGGCAGGCAGGCAGGCAGGCGCTGGTTCATTAGTCCCGCACCCCCCCACTCCCGGCCCCAGCTGCCCGCCCCACCCCCCACCCCCGGCCGCCATCCCTGCTGCGCCGCCTCTCGCTTCCCAAATCGCCTGGACTCACGCCCGGGAAGGGGGGGAGGGGAGATCAGGAAGATCCAGGCCTCAGGGCCTGGGTTCAATCACTTCATTCAAATGCAGAAACTCTCCAGTCAAGTCAGAGGTGGTGACTTTTCCTGGAGCTTCTCTTTAGGGAAAGTGTTTTTTTTCCCCTCTTTCCCCAATTTCCCTACCCTCAGGCTGCCCCTCGCAGACTGCATGGAGGGGGGTGGGGGAGGATGTGTGCACGAAACTCGCCTCGTGTCAGGCCAAAGGAGCCCCCGCCATTTCCCAACCCGGGAAACCCCGCAAAACTTCTGGAGCATGTTGGCCTTGGTGTGGGAATGGACATCTTCACTTGCCATCTTCCTTTGCACGAGGAGGAGATTTTCATCTCCTGCTGTCTGGGGGCCAGAAAGGAGGGCCAGAGTGTCCCTTTGGTGTGGGCCGGTCCTTAAGTCATTTTACCTCACAGGAATCACCCACACAGGGCATGGAGACACGTTTGGGGTCCGCCTCCTCCGAAACGTCCCGGGAAACCTCACGTGTGAAAAACTGAGCTGGGGAGGTCCCATCGTGGTGCAGAAGTGGAAATAAATGCAACTAGGAACCATGAGGTGGCAGGTTCCATGCTCAGCCTCGCTCACTGGGTTACGAATCCCACGTTGCCATGAGCTGTGGGTAGAGGAGAGTGAGAAGGAGAGGGAGGGAGGGGGAAGGGAGAGATCCTCCATTTATGGAACTGGTTTCCTTGTTTTGAGATGACGTCGCTTTGGTGAAACAGTTGTCAGATGGCCTCTCAAAAGGCGGTGATGTGGATGGGCTCCCCGAACCAGGCCCACAGAAACCAAAGGAACGAAGGGGTTAATCCTTGGAGCCAGAGTTCCCTCCTCTGAAACTGAAACCAAGCTCAAGCCCGGGAGTGCTGGTGTGTTGGAGCCAGAGACATTGTTACAGCTAAAAGCTACTTTGAAATAGTCTCCATTAGGTTATGGCTTGCCTTGGCCCACGAACTTATGACTAATGACTACTGTCGAGTCAGAGTTGTAGTGAACCTGGTGTTTTCTCTACCCTTGAAACACTCCCTAAGGATTGCGCCCCCCCCCCCACCCCGTGGATGAGCAATCTTCACTCCGGAGAGAAGGTCAAAATGCCATAACCCCAAAGACACTAGAAACATTCCATGGACCACCTGACTCCAGCCTTGATGACTTTGAAATGGTCTATCCTAATCTCCTATCCAGGGAGAATGCAAGCACCCTGATGCTTCTAGACAGCTCCGCCACCCCCATGCCCACCATTAAGCTAAACCTATAGAACCCCTTGCTATCCCCTCTCAAGGGAGGACACAGTTTTGAGGTCCTTAGCCTGCTGTGGCCTCCTTAGCCTGGCAAAGCAATAAAGCTGTTCTTTATGCTTCACCCAAAACTCTGTCTCTGAGACTTAATTGGAGCTGGAGTACCAAGGCCGGTTTGGGCTGCCAAACTTTCCTGGAACTTTCAAACTGTTACATATGAAGAACGGAGCCGGTGACTCTGTGTGTGTGTGCGTGTACGTGTGAGAGAGACACAGAGAGACAGACAGAGACAGTGAGTGAGACAGAGAGAGACAGAGGGAAGAGAGAGGGAGAGGGGAAAGTCCCTTCAGTCTTTTGTTTTCTCGGTTTGTTTGTTTGTTTGTTTGTTTTGTCTTTTTGCCATTTCTTGGGCCGCTCCCATGGCATATGGAGGTTCCCAGGCTAGGGGTCGAATCGGAGCCATAGCTGCCAGCCTACGCCAGAGCCACAGCAACGTGGGATCTGAGCCGTGTCTGCGACCGACACCACAGCTCACGGCAACGCTGGATCCTTAACCCACTGAGTGAGGGCAGGGATCGAACCCACAACCTCACGGTTCCTAGTCGGATTCGCTCACCACGGAGCCATGACGGGAACGCCCCTTCAGTCTTTTGAAAGGCCCCTCTGAGAATGCCGTCAGGTGTTGGGGCCAACTTTCCGAGGGGCTCTTAGAGAAATGAACACAGGGTGATGGTTTCACTCTCAGAGACCATTTCTCTGATGTGTTCATCGAGGGACTCCACGGGCTTCCGTTTTCAGGGCCTCGGGACAAGCGATACGTGTTCTCATCCGCAAGGATGCCAGGTCCAAAGGGTGGGAGAAAATGGGAAACGCTGATGAAGAGAGTTGTAGCCAGAGATGGAAGGCAACTGGAAAAACTTCAGGATCCAGTCCAGTTTTCCAGCCACTGAGTTTCTGATTTCTGGAAGGATTTGGGTAGGGAGGAAAAGGTCAAGGATTCTCCATCCCTCTGACAGAGGTATAAGTTACAAAGTAGATGTACAACTTTTGAGAAAAAAACGAACAAACAAAGAAACAACCAAACAAACAATTTTTGTCCCTTTGTCTTTATCAGGAAAAGTGAAAGATGGAGAGAGGGAGGGAGGGAGGGAGGGAGGGAGGGTGGGTTGGATGGATGGATGGATGGATGGATTTGGGGGGCGGGGAGAAGATTCTTAGATCCTAATGACCCAATGCTTTCTCTAGTCCTGGGCCTTTAGGTGATATATCTATATCTATATATCTATATCTATCTGTATACACACACACACACACACACACACACACACACACACACACACACGTAGTTATTTTCTGTTTCTAGGGCTGCACCCATGGCACATGGAGGTTCCCAGGCTAGGGGTCCAATCGGAGCCGTAGCCACCGGCCTACACCAGAGCCAGCACAACGCGGGATCCGAGCCCTGTCTGCGACCTACACCAGAGCTCACGGCAACACCCGATCCTGAACCCAACGAGCGAGGCCAGGGATCGAACCCGCACCCTCAGGCCTCCTAGTCGGATTCGTCCAGCCATGACGGGAACTCCTACATATGTATATAGTATGCATATAGTATATCTTTTTTTAATGCCCACGCCCCAGCCCTATGGAAGTTCCCAGACTCACGGTCGAATCAGAGCTGTAGCTGCGGGCCTACCCCACAGCCACAGCAACGCGGGATCCTTAACCCACCAAGCGAGGCCAGGGGAGGGATCGAACCCACATCCTCACGGATCCTAGTCGGGTTCATTACCGCTGAGCCCTGATGGGAACTGCAGGGGACATCTTTTTTTTTTTTTTTTTTTTTTTTTTTAAGATGTAAGTTTGTTGTGGTTGTTGTGGTTGTTGGTTGTTGTTGTTGCTTTAGCTCGGCATACAGTGGGCTTGCTTACAATGTTGTGTTCGTTTCAGGTGTACAGTCAAGGGGATTCAGTGATCCATCTACATCCATCTATCCCTCCGTTCTTTTTCAGCGTCTTTTCCCCTCTAGGTGATTCCAGAATATTGGGCCATTCCTTCCTTGTGGGTGGGAACACCAGCGTGAAAAAAAACCATCACGGGGGAGTTCCTGTCGTGGCACCATGGAAGCGCATCCGACGAGGAACCTTTGCAGGGAAGGGTGTGGGTTCGATCCCTGGCCTCGCTCAGGGGGGCGGTAAGGATCCGGCAGGCAGTGCCGTGAGCTGTGGTGTCGGTCGCAGACGCGGCTCGGATCCCACATGGCTGTGCCTGTGGCGTAGGCCAGCAGCCGTAGCTCCGATTCAACCCCTCGCTTGGGAACTTCCATATGCCACGAGGGCAGCCCTAAAAAGCAGAGGGGGGAAAAGAAATCATGAGGGCGGGGGAGAGGGATCCATGAGGAGGATGGGATGAACATATACACACACAAAAGAGTCTCTATCCAATAGACGACGAACAGGGACCCCTACGCCACCTTCTGGAATCCAAACGCCAAAACCACAAAGCAGAGTTCCCGCCATGGCGCAGTGGAAATGAGTCCGACCAGGAACCATGAGGTTGCAGGTTCGATGCCTGTCCACCTCGCTCAGTGGGTAAAGGATCCGGTGTTGCCGTGAGCTGTGGTGTTGGTCCCAGACGCGGCTCGGACCTGGCATTCCTGTTTCTGTGGTGTAGGAGGTCAGCAGCTAAAGCCTCCGATTCGATCCGTCATCTGGGAACCTCCATATGCCGTGGGTGTGGCCCTCAACACACACACACACACACACACACACGCACGCACGCACGCACGCACACACGCACACGCACACGCACACGCACACACACACACACTCTGGAACCCCCTAAATGGGAGAAAACCGGACACAGTAGTTTTTTAGGGGTCCAGTCTCTGTGACAGGTGAGGATATCAGGCTTGCATCGAGGGAGGGAAGGCTTCACCCCACGCAGAAAACACACCCACCTACCCACCGACCGACCTTCCTTCCTTCTTTCCTTCCTTCCTTCCTTCCTTCCTTCATGAGAGAACAGTTGGATGACCCATCCTAAGTGTCGGTTGAATGAAGTCTAGTTACCAGGGTTCAGAGTGGGGGAGGGAGAGGGGTAGGAAGTCTGAAGCCTCTGGCGACTCTCCGAAATGTTCTCCCCCCAGGGTGACAGAGCCAGCAGGTCAGGCACTGCCTTCTCTAGAAACCTTCCTGCCCATGTCCAAGGGGGTGTGGGGGGTTGGGGGTGTGGGGCAGGGAGTGGGCCAGGGAGCCTGGAGAAACCCAGACCACCAAGCGGCCATTCTCCCATCGCCCCGACTGTTTGTTGAATGAACATAATGGACGTGATCCAAGTCTGCCACGCCGCCGCCGCCGCCGCCGCCGCCGCCACCACCACTTTCTCCATCATCTCCCCCACCCCCTTGCCTGCAGCCATCTTTGAAAAGGCTGCTGTTGTGGCTGCCTTTGCATGAAAGTGAGTGAGGACCCCTCCCTAATACGGAGTGTTTCAGTCCCTGGTGTCTCTGACAGCTCGCTCATGTATTGGTTGTGAACCATCTTGCCTTGAGGATTTGGAGGATTCGTGAACATTGCAGGAGCCATGGGAGCAGTGAAGTCCTTATCGCCAACCCGACACCCCCCCCCCCCAAATTTCGTGGCAGGGAGCACACTTTTCTTTCACCCAAGAGATTTATTTCCTGCTTTCTGAAGAGAGAAGGAAAGGAGGGTCAGAATGGTCCTCTGGTGTCTGGTGTCCTGTCCCTTTCATTGCACACACTCCTAGTGCCACTGCGGGAGGCACGTTCGGGGCGCGGGGTGGGGTGGGGGTGGGGGACCTGCTGCACGCACCCGCCCCTCACTTTCAAATGCGAAACTCAAGGAGGATGTGAATGTCCTCCATGCCACCGATCAGGTGAACGGGATGGCTTTCTAGGGAAATCCTGGTGTTTCCTTTCACTGCCATGACGAACACCCAGAAACAACCCTGTAAGTTCATACAACTTTGTCAGTCAACTGTATTCCAATAAAATGAAAAAGCAAGACACAGACACACCCACACGCACACACACACACACGCGCGCGCACACACGCACCCCAACCCAGAACCAAACACCCTCTCCTGAAATGGGGGGGCGGGCCCACCGGAGAATGAGCAAGAGAATTCCAGAGTCGGTAGGAAAGTGTCATCTGCAGCGGTGTGAAAAACCCCAAGCTCTTTTCTTCCTGTCAAGGTGAATAAACTTTGTTAATGGGAGTGGGTGCCCTCAGTGTGCCCTCCGAGAGGAAAGGCAGGGAGCATTTTCTCCCTGAAGAGCTTAGTGCTGTCATAGCACTGACGGACAGGATGAACGATCGGTGAGAGGTGGCAGCAGCAGTGGTGGCCGCCTGCACTGCCTGGGCGGATTGGAAACATAGACGAGCCACCAAGACTGCGTGTGACACCCCCGTGGGCCACCCCCCCCCCCCCCCGTCTGTACAGTGACAAGAGTCCTTTGGGGGAAAAGGGAGGGTGGGTGCTCTTCCAGTGTGTCTGTCTGCATTCACCAGGTGTGGGAGAGAAGACAGATGTTTGTTTCCACTATCGTTCGGAGGACTTGCCCAAGAGTACCACGTCCCCCCAAAGATAGCACCGGAAGAGAGATGCACGAGGTTTCTGAATGCATGCCGTGGGTGCTCCAGGCTGCCTCCAGGCCGCCCCCTCGCCCTCGCCCTCCCCCTCCCCCTTGCCAGAGGCAGACGTTCCTTGAAACAGCTGGCTTTGAACTTGGGCTTCTAGAGGAAGGTTTTTCTCCTGCTTTCAAGACGGGAAGAAGAGGGTGTCCGTCTCACATCCGTCCTTTCCAGAGGGCCCTGGATTCCAGATCCTCCACATGCCAGCGCCAAAGCCGAAGCGGTCGGTCTGGGGGTGCCCCATTCGGGTTCCCTCCCCACACACCTGCACGCGCGCGCGCACACACACACACACACACACACGCACGCACCGGGAACAGTGTGATCTCCCACGCCCCCGAAAAGCTTCAGAATGGCCTCAGTCCGAGGCAGTAGACCTATGTATGTCCTCACACCTGTTCAAATAATGTCTGCCCTCAGCCCCACCATCCCCTGCCTCTTTTAAGGACAAAGGCACTGTAGGTTTCCCTGGGGAAGGGAGACTCCATGGCATGTAAATCACAGTCTTAAGGAAAAGGATAATAGCATATGCCGGGGGGGGGGGGGGGGGGGGGAGAAAGAAGGGGGGGGAGGGGGGGGACCCGCGGTGGTGTGCTTGTGAGGGAGAGAGACAGAGACAGACAGGGAGGGACGGAGGATAGGCAGACAGTGAGAGGCAGAATCAGAGGGAGAAAGAGGAGGAGGGGAGAGAGACAGAGAAAGTGAAACAGAGCTAGGTATAGAGGACGCTGTGGCTGGGTCGGATTCTGCGTGTTCTCAGTGAAGTCGTCCTAAGGCCTCTGGAGGTCCAGATCACTGCTTGGGGCCGGAAGTCTGTCTGCCCTTCCCTACCCATCTGAAGAGCTGTGGT
>NC_139390.1:55872500-55890000 GCF_054392235.1 Sus scrofa | reverse complement strand
GCCACTCAAGGGCCAAGGGCTGCCCTCACTGGCACACAGTGAGGGAGACCCATGACAAGGGGTCCACCTGAGCCCCTCCCGGGGAGGGGACACAAGCTTCCCCTGCCTTACCGTCTCGACCCCCTCCCCTGAGCTTTAGGAAGCTGCTCGTGGGGCACGCCACCACCACAGTGGGGACCCGAGGGGACTCACCGCTGGGAGAGGAAAACGACACCACCGCTCGGCCTCGGGCATCTGACAGGCAACCCGGAGTACTCCAGGGGCACCACAGAGGACCAGGGGAGGCACGCTCACGCACCCGCAGGGATGCGAAGCATGGCAGCGAGGGAGGCCTCCCCCCACTTTGGGGAGGGACCGCTCGCAAGGCACACGCCAAGGAGGCAAAGCGAGAATGCCTGCTGCGTCCCAAAGGACCCAGGCCCCCCCCCCCGACTGACACCCGAAGGCAGCAGGGCGGGAGACCAGAGGTCAGGCTGGAGGCCGCACCCCTGCCTTCCCCCACACCACCCGCAGGTGGGGGAGGAGCAGCGAGGGGCCCGCGACAGAATGAGAGGCGCGGCCCAACTCACCATGAGCGGCCGTCCCTCACCTGGCGCGGCTTAAGCCCAAGCCCAGGAGAGCGCCACATCACCACATCGATCAGTCCTGGCAGAGCCAGGGAAGAGCCCAGAAGAGGGGAGGGAGGGAGGGAGGGAGGGAGGGCCAGCAAAGACAATCACCACGGGGGCCTGCTTCAGCTTCACCGGCCCCCCCTCCTCCTCCTCCTCCTCCTCCTCCCCTTCCTCTCTCAGGGGAGAGACAGCGGCTGACAACCCCGGGAGGGAGAATGCCTGACACGTGGCACGGAGCCAACAGGGTGGGGTTGTTCCAGCCGAGCCGCCGGGTGCCCGCAGCAGGGAGGCACACAGGGTAGAAGACCCCACAGGGCCACGCGCCCTGCCGCCCTCGGGTCAGCCAAAGACCGGAGGGGACACCGCAGCATGGGCCAGCTGGATGCACAAGCGAGAGCCGGCGCACAGGCCCAGGCGAGCGGCCCCCACGCGGGGTGCAAAGGGCAGGGTCAGGCCTTGGACAGCAGCCGAAAGCCCAAAGCCCCCCACGTGCATCCAGAGGCCCAAGGTCTCCAGCGACAGGCGCTGAAGAGGATCGTGTCAGCATCTACCTGGTGACAGAAAAGGCCTATTTCGGCCGCGAAAAATGTCCATGCCCAGCAGCGGGGCCCACCCACAGGACGTGGGGGTATCCCCGGAACCCCCATCCGGACACTTGTCCCCCAGCCCTGCCCTAGAGTCGCCAGACCCAGCGCTCTCAGGGCCATCTGGTCGACCCGGGGAGCGTGACCGCAAGGAAGGGACAGGGACAGGAAGGAGGTGGAGCCGGCCGGCCAGCCGGGGAAGCCCTTCCCGGCTTGCCCACGCGGGCAGGTATCGGTCTGTCCGGAGCTCCAGACGGGGACTTGGCTCCCCCAAAATCCAGGACACACCATCCAGCTCAGGCCGGTCCCCACCTCCCGACAGATCGACCGACCGACAGGGAAACACTCCGAGGGCGGGGGGGCGGGGGGGGGGGGAATGAGAGCGTGGGAAACGAAGTCTTGTCCAACGACCGGGACCCTACATGGGCACGCCTCAGGCCCAGGTGCACCCTTCCCGGCCACACCCGGGAGCAGGGGGCCGGCGGGGTACCATCCACCATCTCCGGATCCATCAGGACTTGGAAAAAAAATGTTTCCACGGAGGCGCCTCCGACGAACGGACCCCGCGAAGGAAGGCGCCGGGGCCCGAGCCACCCTTTCCGCTCCACCCCTCACGGCTTGTGCCGGTCTAGACCTCGTCAGTACGACTCCGCACGGGCCGGCGGTAGCCATCAGTCGGGGGGCAGGGGGGGAGGGACCCATGCCGGCATGACGACCGGGAAACAAGCGTGCCGGCCACCGAGCCTGTCGCGCCCTCCAACGCCCTCACAGCGCACAGCCCGGGCCGCTCCTCACTTCGGGGATGAGAGGCTGGAGGGACGGCGGGCGGGAGTCATTCACGCTCCAAAGGGCGACCCGGGACAAGGCCAGGCCACCCGAGCACAGGCAGTCCCGGGCGCCGCACACCCTCTCCCCTCGCTAGGGAGGCGGCCCGGCCCAGGCCTGGTCGGTCCCCGGGGCCGGAGCGGCAAGAGCGGATGCTGGTCGACCCGGCCAGGCGGCCCCAGAACCTGCCTGGGGAGCGCGGTGACAGTCACTCCCTCACAGGCCTGCACGCCCAATCTCCGGTGAGAGAGGGACACTCCCAGGCCTCTGAGCCACCGGAGCTGTCGCCGCCAGTGTCGCCAGCCTCCCGGAACTCTGACTCAGGCCGGATGGCTGAGTCACATCCCTCGCGAAGGTCCCCAAAGCTGCAGAGGGAAGGGACGATATAAAAGCGGACACTAGATGGCACGCGACAACCGCCACCAACGTCACCAGGACAGATCCGGAAGGCCGGCCGGCCGGCGGCGACACAACGACACAGCGCCGGCCACCCAAATGCCCGAGCTCTTCCCGGGGCCGAGGCGCCAGGCGTCCTGCACGACCGCGAGGCTTCCACTACGGAGCTGCCTCCTGGCAAGGCACTGCGTGGCGTGATGGCAGCAGATGGAAAGAGGGGGGCGGCGGCGGCGGCGGCGGCGGCGGCGGGGAAGGAGCTGGGAAGAGGTTCTCGCTGTTGCCTAGAAGGAGCCGCGCTCGCTCCCCCAAGCATGTCCCTTCCTGGGCTTGGGAATTCCAGAGAGAAGCCGGCGCGGTGAGGGTGGCACTAGCGAGAGAGATCTCAGGTTCCCCTCCACCTTCTCTTCTCTCCCCCACCCCCACCCCACCTCCCTGCACGGAGCTGGAGGAGGGAGGGAGAGAGGGAGGGCGGGAGGGTAGGCGGGGACTGGCAAAAACGAAACCCGGCAAGCTCTCGGAGAACGACAACGCAGGAGTCGGTATACCTGCCACCCTTACCGACGGAGACGGTCTGTCAAAAGCAGACAAGCAAAGCCCAGAAGCTTAGGAAGGGAGAGAAGGATACAGTCGATCCTAGGAAAGTGGAAATGAAAATCTCTCTCTGCATAGACTGAGACAAAGTCCAAAGAGAACAAATGGCTGCCTGGGGCAAATGCTCTGGTGGTCAGGTCATAGAAACATGGATTTCAGCATGACTGACCAACCACAACGGAGGGAAAGTACAACGCAACACTATGAGTGTGTGTGTATGTGTGGGGGGGTGAACTGAAATCTCATCCAAAACAAAACAAAACAAAACAAAAAAAGGAAAACAACCCCCCCCCCAAAAAAAACCCAAAAAACAACAACAGATGAAGAAGAAGAAGGAAGCCCACGACCAACAGGGTCAAGGCTCCTGCTTTCTCACCGCGGTGGCTCTGGTTGCCCCTGTGTGGTGCAGGTTCCATCTCTGGCTCAGGAAAAACTTCCACTTGCTGCCCGTGTGTGTGGCCAAAAAGTAAAACATAAAGCTGAAACAGGAGGGAGAGGGGGTGGAGAAAACCCGAAACAAACAATAAACTTTGCAAGTCTCAGGATTGCCATCCTGGGGTAGTGGAAACAAATCCGACCAGGAACCATGAGGTTGCAGGTTTGATCCCTGGCTCACTTGTTGGGTTAAGGATCTGGCATTGCCGTGAGCTGTGGTGTCTGTCACAGACGCGGCTCGGATCCCGCGTGGCTGTGCCTGTGGTGTAGGCCGGCAGGTAAGGCTCCGAACTGACCCCTAGCCTGGGAACCTCCATGTGCTGCGGGTGTGGCTCCCCCCCAAAAAAAAACCAGAAAGAGAGAGAGAGAGAGAGAGAGAGAGAAGGAAAGAAAGAAAGAAAGAAAGAAAAGAGAAAGAAAGAGAGAGAGAGAGAGAGAGAGAGAGAAAGAAAGAGAAAGAAAGAAAGGAAGGAAAGAGAAAGATAGAGAGAGAGAGAGAGAGAGAGAAAGAAAGAAAGAAAGAAAGAAAGAAAGAAAGAAAGAAAGAAAGAAAGAAAGAAAAAGAAAGGAGAAAGAAAGGAAGGAAAGAGAAAGAAAGAAAGAAAAGAAAAAGAAAGAGAGAGAGAGAAAAGAAAGAAAGGAAGAAAGGAAGGAAGGAAAGAAAAAGAAGGAAAAAGAAATCCATCTCGGAGTTCCCGCTGTGCCTAGGTCACAGCTGAGCCTCAAGTTCGATCCCTGGCACAGGAAAGGCAGTGCAGCAGGAAAAAAAAAAAAAAAAAAAGAACAACTCCATCTTGCTGGTTGGGCAGGGGAGATGCAATTGCCGGATGACATTCCACAACTCTGCCAAACTGGCAAAACCACGACGCACTTAGTACAGGAGTCATTGAAGACATGGATGTGAAAGCATCTTCTTGCTATCGATTCATTTCCCACAATCCCAGGAAGAGCCATTGGAACAGGGCTCCCATTCTTGGCACGATATCTTTTCTATGTGTGGGTGGACGCATCTTTTCTCATGGTTGTTTTCCTTTTGACCAAATTTAACTTCAGCCTCCACCATGTCATCTTTTGGGCTCTCAAGCCTGCCATGAGAATATGGTCACCAAAGTCCTCGCCCAGAGGCACCTTTGCCCACCACCAGTGCCGCCGTCTCCCCCCACCTCCTCCTCCTCCTCCTCCTCCTCCTCCTCCTCCTCCTCCTCCTCCTCCTCCTCCTCCTCCTCCTCCTCCTCCTCCTCCAACCCCCGCCAAGCACCCCCCCCCCCCACCCCGCTTTGTATTGTTCAGCTGTCTTGCACTGGTCTCTCACACGGTGGCGGTGTGGTCCTATGCATGATTCCCAACCACATTCAAGTGGACTTCCGGGATCATCATTTTCTGTTTCCTAACTGCACTTTCGTCGTTCTTAGGAGGTTTGCTTCCCTTCCCCCCCCACCCCCCCCCCACCCCGCGCGCGCGCACGCTTGGTGTTGAATCGGAGCTGCATCTGCTAGCCTGAGCCACAGCCACAGCAACGGCGGGATCCGAGCCACATCTGAGACCTTATGCCACAGCTCGCGGAAAAATGCCAGATCCTTAAACCCCTGAGCGAGGTCAGGGATCAAACCTGCCACCTCGTGATTCCTAGTCCGATTCGTTTCCGCCGCGCCATGACAGGAATTCCTTCCTGTGTTCTTTTGGGTCATGGTTGTTTCCAGCTCCACAGAATTCCTCCCCGTGCTCATGTGACATCTGGGATGTGGCGGGTTGGGGGGGGGGGGGCAAGGTTTCGTTCCCCTACAGTCATGCCTTGAAAAAAGTCGTGTACAACGTTTCACATTCCAGATCCAGAAGCTGAATCCGCAGCCGGTTCCATCTCATGAAACCGATCTCCCAGCCCAGGAAAACCAAAGGTCGTGGTTGGAGCCCGTGATAAACCCCAGGTCTGAGTCCCGAGCACTGCTGCTCAGGGAAGATTTCGAGGTGTCAGGGTCCAAGGATCCTCCTGGGCACTTGGAAATGTCTCCGATGTGTGCAGGCAGGCATGAGGATGAGAAGGGGCTAAAGAGGGGCAGAGGGTGGTGATCTCTTGTCGGTGGATGTCAAGGGTTGGCGCTTCCTTTTGTGGATCTCCCGGAAAAGTCAAATGTGGGAGAAAAACTGGACCCGTGAGTTCGAGGAGAGGGATGGCCAGAGAAAACCAGAAGAATTCCATCTGCCGACCATTGGGTAGGTAGGAGGGCAAAAACCGAAACCTCGAGCATGACATGAACAGAACCACATGCTTCTAGCCACCCATAAACCCCGTAAGATAAGATCGTTTCTGCTGAGATACCCTCTCCCTCCCCCCACCCACCCAGGGCGAAGGATCCCTGGGTGGTGGCAGAGGGGCGGCAGCAGTCAGTGGCAGTGGCGGCGGGCATGGAACTTCCACAGGCCCTGGGGACACACCCCCCGCCCCCAGAAACCCCTAGAAGCTTGGAATTCTGATGTCTGTGGTGTGATGACCATAAACACTGGCTTTTGTGCCATGTCTGCTAGAAGATATGGTTTCCATGACAAATAAAGTGATTTTTAGCAAGTTTTTCTCCACTTGAGATGTATTGAAAATACGTCTTCATTCAGGGGGAGGTAGGTGTAGGTGACAGACGTGGCCGCTCAGCTCAGATCGGGTGATCTGGCAGGGCATAGCTCTGGCTGAGGTGCAGGCCAGCAGCTACAGCTCCGATTCTTCGACCCCTAGCCCAGGGAACTTCCATATCCCAAGGGTGCACTCCTAAAAAACAAAAAACAAAATGAACAACACACAAAGAGGGAGCATCTCATCGATGGCAGACCAAATTCCAATGTATATGTATACGTGTACATAGGTATGTACGTATGGATGTGTGTGTGTATGTGTATATTATCGAGAGAGAGAGAGAGAGAGAGAGAGAGAGAGAGAGAGAGAGAGAGGATTTTTTAGAGCCATAACTGTGGCATACGGAAGTTCCCAAACCAGGGTTCGAACCGGCATACATGGATACTAGTCGGGTTTGTTACCACTGAGCCACAACAGGAACTCCCCACATTCCAATATTTAATGAGAAAATACATTTTTGATGCTTTAGGCAACCCTGCAAACACCCTTATTTAAGTGACTGGACTTAACAAAAAGGAATCCCTAGCACCTAGTAACAGAACAAAGATAAAGAAACACAAGGCAGGAATTCCCGTTGTGGCTCGGTGGAAACGAACCCGACTAGCATTGACCCCTAACCTGGGAACCTACAAAATGGCACATGTGAAGCCCTAAAAGAAGACTACACACACACACACACACACACACACACACACACACACGGCACAGACAGATGCGAAAGGAAAAGAAAAGGAAGGAAAAAAGAAAAGGGAAGAAAGAGAGAAATGAACAGGCAGAGCAAGCCATTGTGAATGATCTCTAGGGACAGATATTTTTCTCCAAGCATAATTTTATTTTTCCCCAAGTGATACCAGACCTTCTCTCTCTCTCTCTCTCTCTCTCTCTCTCTCTCTCTCACACACACACACACACACACACTCTCCCTCCCTCTCTCTCTCTCTTTGAAAAAATTTATGTATTTAGTGGAGTTCCCATTGTGACTCAGCAGGTAGGAATCTGACTAGCATCCATGAGAGTGCTGGTTTGATCCCTGGCCTCGCTCAGTGGGTGAAAGATCTGGCATTGCCCTGAACTGTGGTGTAGGTTGCAGACACAGATCGGACCTGGTGTTGCTGTGTCTGTGGTGTAGGCCAGTGGCTCAAGCTCTGATTCCCTAGCCTGGGAACCTCCGTGTGCCGTGAGTGCCACCCGAAGAAAGCAAGGGTAAAAAAAAAAAAAAAAAAAGAAACATAAAAACCTGGATTGGGGAGATCCCATTGTGGCTCATTGGTAACAAAGCTGAGGAGCACCCACGAGGATGCAGATTCGATCCTGGGGTGGGGGGGTGGGGTGCTGGTGCTGGTGGTGCTGAGGTGTGTGCGTGTGGGGTGATAAATAGGTTACCTCTGGCTTCTGGGGGGTGAGAGTCAGCATGGTTTTCCTGCACCTGCTGCTCCTGGGCAATTATTTAGTTTTGGTTTCTTGTTCCTTTGTTTTTGTGGTCCTGCATTGTGGTGAGTACTGGTGTAAGTGGCAGGTTCCTATTTGATCCGACATTTCTTTGGCTCTGGTGTCGGTTGACAGCCATGGTCATGACTGGTGGTGGCTGTTAAGTCTCCAGGAGTTCCACGCAACATTCTGATTGTCTTTCTTCCTTGGGCTTTGGCTGCAGCCTCCCCCTACCCCCTACCCCCCCCCCCCCCCCGCATCATATGGAGGTTCCCGGGCTAGGGGCCGAATCAGACCTACAACTGCTGGGGCGTATGCCACAGTCACAAGCACCATCATATCCAAGCTGCGTCTGCAACCTACACCGCAGCGCAAGGTGATGCCACCAGATCCTAAACCCACTGTGGAAGGCCTGGGATCGAACCTGCAACCTCATGGTTCCTGGTTGGATTCCTTTCCACTATTCCACGACGGGAACTCCTGGGCTTTGGCTTTTGACAGGTGGAGGGACACAGCTTTCTGAAACGGTGGGGCCAGGGCAAGGCATAGAAACATAAGATGGATGTGAGCCTGCGCCTATTCTTTTCTCGTGTGCTGGGAAGATAAGGTGGCTCTTGCCAGCTGGGATTTCATTTCCCCACAAACGATCAGGCTCTTAAGGTATCAGGCAGGGAAGAGGGAGAGTCAGAGTTCCCATTGTGGCTCAGTGGTTAATGAATCTGACTAGGAACCATGAGGTTGCAGGTTCCATCCCTGGCCTTGCTCAGTGGGTTAAGGATCCAGCATTGCCGTGAGCTGTGGTGCAGGTTGCAGATGTGGCTCAGATCCCGCGTTGCTGTGGCTCTGGTGTAGGCCAGCGGCTACAGCTCCGATTGGACCCCTGGCAGGGGAACTTCCATATGCCGCAGGAGCGGCCCTAGAAAAGGCAAAAAGCCGAAGGTGGGGGGGGGGGGGGGACAGAAGAAGAGTGAGAATCACGGTCGGAAGAACATGGGGAAATCGGTGCTAGGTGCCTGGGTGTGTGAGTTCACACGGAATGCTAACCCAGACCCCTGGCCAGCCACATTTGGGGTATCTATCAACTTGACTCTCCACTCTCCAGCTCACCTGGGTGGTGCTGCCCTGCCCTGCCCTGCTCATGTAAGACCTGGCTCCTCCAGGGATGGCTTTGCACCAGAGGGAGACGGGGCAAAGTCACTGAGCTTAAGGTAATTTCTCCAAGAGAGACTCTGGGAGAAGGAGACCAGCTGGGTTTCTGTGTGTTCATTTTTCTTCCTGTCTGCTTGTTTGGTGCAGGCCAGTCCATGTGCCGAGACATTCAGAAACTCTGTACTAGCTGAGACTCAGACCTTGTTCCGAAATAAGCAAAGGGACTTTGAGCTGGGATCACTCCCTGACAAGTAGCTAGCAAAGAAGTTTCCCGTAGCTCTCAGGCCCCATCCCCGCCCTCAGGCGGGTGGGCGTGGGGAGGGGGTGGGGGGGGAGGGGAGGGGCTCGTTCAGGCAGGCAGGCAGGCAGGCAGGCAGGCAGGCAGGCAGGCGCTGGTTCATTAGTCCCGCACCCCCCCACTCCCGGCCCCAGCTGCCCGCCCCACCCCCCACCCCCGGCCGCCATCCCTGCTGCGCCGCCTCTCGCTTCCCAAATCGCCTGGACTCACGCCCGGGAAGGGGGGGAGGGGAGATCAGGAAGATCCAGGCCTCAGGGCCTGGGTTCAATCACTTCATTCAAATGCAGAAACTCTCCAGTCAAGTCAGAGGTGGTGACTTTTCCTGGAGCTTCTCTTTAGGGAAAGTGTTTTTTTTCCCCTCTTTCCCCAATTTCCCTACCCTCAGGCTGCCCCTCGCAGACTGCATGGAGGGGGGTGGGGGAGGATGTGTGCACGAAACTCGCCTCGTGTCAGGCCAAAGGAGCCCCCGCCATTTCCCAACCCGGGAAACCCCGCAAAACTTCTGGAGCATGTTGGCCTTGGTGTGGGAATGGACATCTTCACTTGCCATCTTCCTTTGCACGAGGAGGAGATTTTCATCTCCTGCTGTCTGGGGGCCAGAAAGGAGGGCCAGAGTGTCCCTTTGGTGTGGGCCGGTCCTTAAGTCATTTTACCTCACAGGAATCACCCACACAGGGCATGGAGACACGTTTGGGGTCCGCCTCCTCCGAAACGTCCCGGGAAACCTCACGTGTGAAAAACTGAGCTGGGGAGGTCCCATCGTGGTGCAGAAGTGGAAATAAATGCAACTAGGAACCATGAGGTGGCAGGTTCCATGCTCAGCCTCGCTCACTGGGTTACGAATCCCACGTTGCCATGAGCTGTGGGTAGAGGAGAGTGAGAAGGAGAGGGAGGGAGGGGGAAGGGAGAGATCCTCCATTTATGGAACTGGTTTCCTTGTTTTGAGATGACGTCGCTTTGGTGAAACAGTTGTCAGATGGCCTCTCAAAAGGCGGTGATGTGGATGGGCTCCCCGAACCAGGCCCACAGAAACCAAAGGAACGAAGGGGTTAATCCTTGGAGCCAGAGTTCCCTCCTCTGAAACTGAAACCAAGCTCAAGCCCGGGAGTGCTGGTGTGTTGGAGCCAGAGACATTGTTACAGCTAAAAGCTACTTTGAAATAGTCTCCATTAGGTTATGGCTTGCCTTGGCCCACGAACTTATGACTAATGACTACTGTCGAGTCAGAGTTGTAGTGAACCTGGTGTTTTCTCTACCCTTGAAACACTCCCTAAGGATTGCGCCCCCCCCCCCACCCCGTGGATGAGCAATCTTCACTCCGGAGAGAAGGTCAAAATGCCATAACCCCAAAGACACTAGAAACATTCCATGGACCACCTGACTCCAGCCTTGATGACTTTGAAATGGTCTATCCTAATCTCCTATCCAGGGAGAATGCAAGCACCCTGATGCTTCTAGACAGCTCCGCCACCCCCATGCCCACCATTAAGCTAAACCTATAGAACCCCTTGCTATCCCCTCTCAAGGGAGGACACAGTTTTGAGGTCCTTAGCCTGCTGTGGCCTCCTTAGCCTGGCAAAGCAATAAAGCTGTTCTTTATGCTTCACCCAAAACTCTGTCTCTGAGACTTAATTGGAGCTGGAGTACCAAGGCCGGTTTGGGCTGCCAAACTTTCCTGGAACTTTCAAACTGTTACATATGAAGAACGGAGCCGGTGACTCTGTGTGTGTGTGCGTGTACGTGTGAGAGAGACACAGAGAGACAGACAGAGACAGTGAGTGAGACAGAGAGAGACAGAGGGAAGAGAGAGGGAGAGGGGAAAGTCCCTTCAGTCTTTTGTTTTCTCGGTTTGTTTGTTTGTTTGTTTGTTTTGTCTTTTTGCCATTTCTTGGGCCGCTCCCATGGCATATGGAGGTTCCCAGGCTAGGGGTCGAATCGGAGCCATAGCTGCCAGCCTACGCCAGAGCCACAGCAACGTGGGATCTGAGCCGTGTCTGCGACCGACACCACAGCTCACGGCAACGCTGGATCCTTAACCCACTGAGTGAGGGCAGGGATCGAACCCACAACCTCACGGTTCCTAGTCGGATTCGCTCACCACGGAGCCATGACGGGAACGCCCCTTCAGTCTTTTGAAAGGCCCCTCTGAGAATGCCGTCAGGTGTTGGGGCCAACTTTCCGAGGGGCTCTTAGAGAAATGAACACAGGGTGATGGTTTCACTCTCAGAGACCATTTCTCTGATGTGTTCATCGAGGGACTCCACGGGCTTCCGTTTTCAGGGCCTCGGGACAAGCGATACGTGTTCTCATCCGCAAGGATGCCAGGTCCAAAGGGTGGGAGAAAATGGGAAACGCTGATGAAGAGAGTTGTAGCCAGAGATGGAAGGCAACTGGAAAAACTTCAGGATCCAGTCCAGTTTTCCAGCCACTGAGTTTCTGATTTCTGGAAGGATTTGGGTAGGGAGGAAAAGGTCAAGGATTCTCCATCCCTCTGACAGAGGTATAAGTTACAAAGTAGATGTACAACTTTTGAGAAAAAAACGAACAAACAAAGAAACAACCAAACAAACAATTTTTGTCCCTTTGTCTTTATCAGGAAAAGTGAAAGATGGAGAGAGGGAGGGAGGGAGGGAGGGAGGGAGGGTGGGTTGGATGGATGGATGGATGGATGGATTTGGGGGGCGGGGAGAAGATTCTTAGATCCTAATGACCCAATGCTTTCTCTAGTCCTGGGCCTTTAGGTGATATATCTATATCTATATATCTATATCTATCTGTATACACACACACACACACACACACACACACACACACACACACACACGTAGTTATTTTCTGTTTCTAGGGCTGCACCCATGGCACATGGAGGTTCCCAGGCTAGGGGTCCAATCGGAGCCGTAGCCACCGGCCTACACCAGAGCCAGCACAACGCGGGATCCGAGCCCTGTCTGCGACCTACACCAGAGCTCACGGCAACACCCGATCCTGAACCCAACGAGCGAGGCCAGGGATCGAACCCGCACCCTCAGGCCTCCTAGTCGGATTCGTCCAGCCATGACGGGAACTCCTACATATGTATATAGTATGCATATAGTATATCTTTTTTTAATGCCCACGCCCCAGCCCTATGGAAGTTCCCAGACTCACGGTCGAATCAGAGCTGTAGCTGCGGGCCTACCCCACAGCCACAGCAACGCGGGATCCTTAACCCACCAAGCGAGGCCAGGGGAGGGATCGAACCCACATCCTCACGGATCCTAGTCGGGTTCATTACCGCTGAGCCCTGATGGGAACTGCAGGGGACATCTTTTTTTTTTTTTTTTTTTTTTTTTTTAAGATGTAAGTTTGTTGTGGTTGTTGTGGTTGTTGGTTGTTGTTGTTGCTTTAGCTCGGCATACAGTGGGCTTGCTTACAATGTTGTGTTCGTTTCAGGTGTACAGTCAAGGGGATTCAGTGATCCATCTACATCCATCTATCCCTCCGTTCTTTTTCAGCGTCTTTTCCCCTCTAGGTGATTCCAGAATATTGGGCCATTCCTTCCTTGTGGGTGGGAACACCAGCGTGAAAAAAAACCATCACGGGGGAGTTCCTGTCGTGGCACCATGGAAGCGCATCCGACGAGGAACCTTTGCAGGGAAGGGTGTGGGTTCGATCCCTGGCCTCGCTCAGGGGGGCGGTAAGGATCCGGCAGGCAGTGCCGTGAGCTGTGGTGTCGGTCGCAGACGCGGCTCGGATCCCACATGGCTGTGCCTGTGGCGTAGGCCAGCAGCCGTAGCTCCGATTCAACCCCTCGCTTGGGAACTTCCATATGCCACGAGGGCAGCCCTAAAAAGCAGAGGGGGGAAAAGAAATCATGAGGGCGGGGGAGAGGGATCCATGAGGAGGATGGGATGAACATATACACACACAAAAGAGTCTCTATCCAATAGACGACGAACAGGGACCCCTACGCCACCTTCTGGAATCCAAACGCCAAAACCACAAAGCAGAGTTCCCGCCATGGCGCAGTGGAAATGAGTCCGACCAGGAACCATGAGGTTGCAGGTTCGATGCCTGTCCACCTCGCTCAGTGGGTAAAGGATCCGGTGTTGCCGTGAGCTGTGGTGTTGGTCCCAGACGCGGCTCGGACCTGGCATTCCTGTTTCTGTGGTGTAGGAGGTCAGCAGCTAAAGCCTCCGATTCGATCCGTCATCTGGGAACCTCCATATGCCGTGGGTGTGGCCCTCAACACACACACACACACACACACACACGCACGCACGCACGCACGCACACACGCACACGCACACGCACACGCACACACACACACACTCTGGAACCCCCTAAATGGGAGAAAACCGGACACAGTAGTTTTTTAGGGGTCCAGTCTCTGTGACAGGTGAGGATATCAGGCTTGCATCGAGGGAGGGAAGGCTTCACCCCACGCAGAAAACACACCCACCTACCCACCGACCGACCTTCCTTCCTTCTTTCCTTCCTTCCTTCCTTCCTTCCTTCATGAGAGAACAGTTGGATGACCCATCCTAAGTGTCGGTTGAATGAAGTCTAGTTACCAGGGTTCAGAGTGGGGGAGGGAGAGGGGTAGGAAGTCTGAAGCCTCTGGCGACTCTCCGAAATGTTCTCCCCCCAGGGTGACAGAGCCAGCAGGTCAGGCACTGCCTTCTCTAGAAACCTTCCTGCCCATGTCCAAGGGGGTGTGGGGGGTTGGGGGTGTGGGGCAGGGAGTGGGCCAGGGAGCCTGGAGAAACCCAGACCACCAAGCGGCCATTCTCCCATCGCCCCGACTGTTTGTTGAATGAACATAATGGACGTGATCCAAGTCTGCCACGCCGCCGCCGCCGCCGCCGCCGCCGCCACCACCACTTTCTCCATCATCTCCCCCACCCCCTTGCCTGCAGCCATCTTTGAAAAGGCTGCTGTTGTGGCTGCCTTTGCATGAAAGTGAGTGAGGACCCCTCCCTAATACGGAGTGTTTCAGTCCCTGGTGTCTCTGACAGCTCGCTCATGTATTGGTTGTGAACCATCTTGCCTTGAGGATTTGGAGGATTCGTGAACATTGCAGGAGCCATGGGAGCAGTGAAGTCCTTATCGCCAACCCGACACCCCCCCCCCCCAAATTTCGTGGCAGGGAGCACACTTTTCTTTCACCCAAGAGATTTATTTCCTGCTTTCTGAAGAGAGAAGGAAAGGAGGGTCAGAATGGTCCTCTGGTGTCTGGTGTCCTGTCCCTTTCATTGCACACACTCCTAGTGCCACTGCGGGAGGCACGTTCGGGGCGCGGGGTGGGGTGGGGGTGGGGGACCTGCTGCACGCACCCGCCCCTCACTTTCAAATGCGAAACTCAAGGAGGATGTGAATGTCCTCCATGCCACCGATCAGGTGAACGGGATGGCTTTCTAGGGAAATCCTGGTGTTTCCTTTCACTGCCATGACGAACACCCAGAAACAACCCTGTAAGTTCATACAACTTTGTCAGTCAACTGTATTCCAATAAAATGAAAAAGCAAGACACAGACACACCCACACGCACACACACACACACGCGCGCGCACACACGCACCCCAACCCAGAACCAAACACCCTCTCCTGAAATGGGGGGGCGGGCCCACCGGAGAATGAGCAAGAGAATTCCAGAGTCGGTAGGAAAGTGTCATCTGCAGCGGTGTGAAAAACCCCAAGCTCTTTTCTTCCTGTCAAGGTGAATAAACTTTGTTAATGGGAGTGGGTGCCCTCAGTGTGCCCTCCGAGAGGAAAGGCAGGGAGCATTTTCTCCCTGAAGAGCTTAGTGCTGTCATAGCACTGACGGACAGGATGAACGATCGGTGAGAGGTGGCAGCAGCAGTGGTGGCCGCCTGCACTGCCTGGGCGGATTGGAAACATAGACGAGCCACCAAGACTGCGTGTGACACCCCCGTGGGCCACCCCCCCCCCCCCCCGTCTGTACAGTGACAAGAGTCCTTTGGGGGAAAAGGGAGGGTGGGTGCTCTTCCAGTGTGTCTGTCTGCATTCACCAGGTGTGGGAGAGAAGACAGATGTTTGTTTCCACTATCGTTCGGAGGACTTGCCCAAGAGTACCACGTCCCCCCAAAGATAGCACCGGAAGAGAGATGCACGAGGTTTCTGAATGCATGCCGTGGGTGCTCCAGGCTGCCTCCAGGCCGCCCCCTCGCCCTCGCCCTCCCCCTCCCCCTTGCCAGAGGCAGACGTTCCTTGAAACAGCTGGCTTTGAACTTGGGCTTCTAGAGGAAGGTTTTTCTCCTGCTTTCAAGACGGGAAGAAGAGGGTGTCCGTCTCACATCCGTCCTTTCCAGAGGGCCCTGGATTCCAGATCCTCCACATGCCAGCGCCAAAGCCGAAGCGGTCGGTCTGGGGGTGCCCCATTCGGGTTCCCTCCCCACACACCTGCACGCGCGCGCGCACACACACACACACACACACACGCACGCACCGGGAACAGTGTGATCTCCCACGCCCCCGAAAAGCTTCAGAATGGCCTCAGTCCGAGGCAGTAGACCTATGTATGTCCTCACACCTGTTCAAATAATGTCTGCCCTCAGCCCCACCATCCCCTGCCTCTTTTAAGGACAAAGGCACTGTAGGTTTCCCTGGGGAAGGGAGACTCCATGGCATGTAAATCACAGTCTTAAGGAAAAGGATAATAGCATATGCCGGGGGGGGGGGGGGGGGGGGGAGAAAGAAGGGGGGGGAGGGGGGGGACCCGCGGTGGTGTGCTTGTGAGGGAGAGAGACAGAGACAGACAGGGAGGGACGGAGGATAGGCAGACAGTGAGAGGCAGAATCAGAGGGAGAAAGAGGAGGAGGGGAGAGAGACAGAGAAAGTGAAACAGAGCTAGGTATAGAGGACGCTGTGGCTGGGTCGGATTCTGCGTGTTCTCAGTGAAGTCGTCCTAAGGCCTCTGGAGGTCCAGATCACTGCTTGGGGCCGGAAGTCTGTCTGCCCTTCCCTACCCATCTGAAGAGCTGTGGTTTGGGCTTTCCAGCCGGGAACCCCTCTTTCTGCCTCTTTGTCCAACACACAAGGTTCGTGGGACCCAGAAATCCCATTCTGAGAGCACCCTAGGAACAGTCCTTTCCATACGGCGCAGGAGGCCCCTGTGCCAAGAGATCCAAAGTCTGGAGCCTCTGTTCTCCCCCCCCCCCCCCCTTCCCTCCACGGACAAAATCTTGCCTTGTATTCCTTTTTTTCTCAGGGACTCTGAAGGACATGTATCATTGTACAACCATGGGGAAGATGCTTCCATTCCCTCTGGAATGATGGATGTGGTCGCATGTCTCAAGGAGGCTCCAATTCTTTGAGCAGGACTCCCGATGGTGCCATCCCATCGTCCCTCCCCTCCCCTCCCCTCCGGCTCGCTCGGTCACGGTTCCCCTCCTTTTTCCTCCCCTCCAGGTTATCTTCAGGTCTGCCGCCCACTTGTAACTCCTCCCCCACTTGGAAGTGGCCTCTTCCGGCCCCGAACTTGGTCGTCCCAGGCCCACCCCGGGAGCCATCTGGCGGACCTTTTCGGAGACTATAAAAAGCAGCCTACGGCAGGGGGCGTCGCAGGACCAACGAACGCATCGGGATGGATCGCTGTGTGGCGACATGGATTCTCCAGGCAGGGCAGGCATAAGGCCTGGACTCTTTCCTCCTGGAGCCCATTTCTTCATCCGTGGCCTTGAAGACGAACCAC
The DNA here is from genome assembly GCF_054392235.1 of Sus scrofa. Lineage (NCBI taxonomy): Eukaryota > Metazoa > Chordata > Mammalia > Artiodactyla > Suidae > Sus > Sus scrofa. The sequence goes on along the minus strand of NC_139390.1, from coordinate 55,873,367 downwards.
GCCGACCACGGACCGTGGACCTTGGCCTTCACCTTTCATTTCCGAACGGCAGCCAGGGCATCCATTGTCACCACCGCGGAAAAGGTGTCCACAAAAAGGACAGGTGAGCACCTCCATGGCATGCAGTGTCATCGCCACCCCCACCCCGGCTTTAAAGGGTCCTCTTTCAAGTAATCACGTTGCCACAGCTGGGACTTGGATCGGATCCCTGGCTCCGGAACCCCATATGACCTGGGGCCGGCCAATGCATCCCTCCATAGCGTCCTAAATCCGTACATCGTTGATTCAGGACTTTCCCTCGTGGCACAGAGGAAACGAATCTGACCAGGAACCATGAGGTTGCGGGCTCCATCCTTCGCCTCACGCAGGGGGTTGAGACGAGGCTCAGATCTGGCACGGCTGCGGCTCGGGCGTAGGCCAGCAGCCGTAACTCCAGTTCGACCCCTAGCCTGGGAAGCTCCATAGACCGTGGGTGCGGCCATCCGAAGACCAACAAGAACCTCCTCACCGTCCTAATACAGGGACAGCAACGTTGTCACGGCAAGGGCGGCGGGGCGGCGCGGGCCAAATAAAATGCTATGCACCCAAGTGTTTGATTTCAATAGAGAAGAAAGAAATCACTAGGCCAGAGGGGAAGCTCAGAAAACATCGAACACAAAACGACACACCCTGTCCGGGAGACTCAGGCCCCGGAGAGAGGCAGTCAACGCGGTGCAGACACGACCCCAGCGAGTGAGTTGGCAGAGACGGACGGGCGGCCCCGGCATCAAGACAACCCCAGGGATCCCATCGAGGGCCACACGCACCCGGGCCCGAGTCGGCCGGGAGAGCTGGTCGACCCCGCGGGCCCTCGGACCCGGGCCCGAG